>NC_090329.1:5540783-5865642 GCF_035084215.1 Heptranchias perlo
TCCACACTCTCCTCCCCCTCCAACCCTGAGCAAGTCGACACTCTCCTCCCCCTCCAACCCTGAGCAAGTCCACACTCTCCTCCCCCTCCAACCCCCAGAGCAAGTCCACACTCTCCTCCCCCTCCAACCCAGAGCAAGTCGACACTCTCCTCCCCCTCCAACCCAGTGCAATTCGACACTCTCCTCCCCCTCCAACCCCCAGAGCAAGTCCACACTCTCCTCCCCCTCCAACCCAGAGCAAGTCCACACTCTCCTCCCCCTCCAACCCCCAGAGCAAGTCCACACTCTCCTCCCCCTCCAACCCTGAGCAAGTCGACACTCTCCTCCCCCTCCAACCCTGAGCAAGTCCACACTCTCCTCCCCCTCCAACCCTGAGCAAGTCGACACTCTCCTCCCCCTCCAACCCCCAGAGCAAGTCCACACTCTCCTCCCCCTCCAACCCAGTGCAATTCGACACTCTCCTCCCCCTCCAACCCAGTGCAATTCGACACTCTCCTCCCCCTCCAACCCAGTGCAATTCGACACTCTCCTCCCCCTCCAACCCAGAGCAAGTCCACACTCTCCTCCCCCTCCAACCCCCAGAGCAAGTCCACACTCTCCTCCCCCTCCAACCCAGAGCAAGTCGACACTCTCCTCCCCCTCCAACCCAGTGCAATTCGACACTCTCCTCCCCCTCCAACCCCCAGAGCAAGTCCACACTCTCCTCCCCCTCCAACCCAGTGCAATTCGACACTCTCCTCCCCCTCCAACCCAGAGCAAGTCCACACTCTCCTCCCCCTCCAACCCAGAGCAAGTCCACACTCTCCTCCCCCTCCAACCCCCAGAGCAAGTCCACACTCTCCTCCCCCTCCAACCCCCAGAGCAAGTCCACACTCTCCTCCCCCTCCAACCCCCAGAGCAAGTCCACACTCTCCTCCCCCTCCAACCCCCAGAGCAAGTCCACACTCTCCTCCCCCTCCAACCCAGTGCAATTCGACACTCTCCTCCCCCTCCAACCCAGAGCAAGTCCACACTCTCCTCCCCCTCCAACCCAGAGCAAGTCCACACTCTCCTCCCCCTCCAACCCCCAGAGCAAGTCCACACTCTCCTCCCCCTCCAACCCCCAGAGCAAGTCCACACTCTCCTCCCCCTCCAACCCCCAGAGCAAGTCCACACTCTCCTCCCCCTCCAACCCCCAGAGCAAGTCCACACTCTCCTCCCCCTCCAACCCCCAGAGCAAGTCCACACTCTCCTCCCCCTCCAACCCCCAGAGCAAGTCCACACTCTCCTCCCCCTCCAACCCAGTGCAATTCGACACTCTCCTCCCCCTCCAACCCAGTGCAAGTCCACACTCTCCTCCCCCTCCAACCCAGTGCAATTCGACACTCTCCTCCCCACCTTCACATCTTAGTGAACCATCCACCAGCACAGATACTCACACCTCAGTGGGACCTAGTACTCAGTTAGTTGGGTTGGCACCTGGTGAGTCATCATACACAAGTGAGCACAAGCAGACACTGGTGGCAGGAGCAGCTGTGGAGAGTCCGCATTGGTGGGAGCACTCCTCTCCAGGCTCTGCTCAGCTGGACGCAGATGGTGAACCCCGGGGATTGAGGGACAGCAGCACATTTGCGAGGTGCTGGAACAGGTGCCACGTGCACTCTCCGTAATCGCCCAGAGGATGGAGGAGTCCAACTCCTGCATGAGAGGAATGGTGGCACAGGTACAGGAGGGAATCTCTGAGATACTGTCACAGGGATGTGAGGGCATCTCTGAGATACTGTCACAGGGATGTGCTCAACTGTCTGAGACAGTGTCACAGGTAAGTGCAGGAATGTCTGCGATGGAGGGAAAGCTAGCCTCCATTGAGCTTCAAGTATGGCTCACAAATGAGTCCATTTAGGCCCTGACAACGGCTGTTCAGACTCAGGTTGAACAACATTCAGCTGCCTTAAACAGGCTGACAGATACTTAGAATCATAGAATCATAGAATCATAGAAGTTACAACATGGAAACAGGCCCTTCGGCCCAACATGTCCATGTCGCCCAGTTTATACCACTAAGCTAGTCCCAATTGCCTGCACTTGGCCCATATCCCTCGATACCCATCTTACCCATGTAACTGTCCAAATGCTTTTTAAAAGACAAAATTGTACCCGCCTCTACTACTGCCTCTGGCAGCTCGTTCCAGACACTCACCACCCTTTGAGTGAAAAAATTGCCCCTCTGGATCCTTTTGTATCTCTCCCCTCTCACCTTAAATCTGTGCCCCCTCGTTATAGACTCCCCTACCTTTGGGAAAAGATTTTGACTATCGACCTTATCTATGCCCCTCATTATTTTATAGACTTCTATAAGATCACCCCTTAAAGTGGCCTTCCAATGCATCACACATGTCCCACTACATTGTTGTCCAGCAGGGTGGTAGGAGTGGTGTGGGCCTGGCCCAGGGGAGGGATGATGACGAAAGGGGACATGGAAGTGGGGACGCCAATCAAAGCGCTCCCATGTCTCACCAGTTGCCCCCTCTCAACCAGTACCCGCAATGCTGCCTCTGCTCCCGGTGGCCGAGTCTGGCCCTGCACAGGTGCAGGTGGAGCAGTCTTTGGAGGGGCCCTCACGGGGAACAAAACCCAGAGGGTGTCGGTCCAAAGCATCTAATCGGTCAGGGCATGAACAAGAGCAACCTGCCACTACCTCTGCTGCAGCCACAGGGGATGCTCCACGTAGAAGCGGTAAGAAGAGAAAGGCGAAGGATTTGTGAGCACGGAGGGCATGTACATGGGTGTCTGACAGACTGTCATGTTTTTCATTTATATTTGGCTAATGTTAAAGTCACATTAAATGTTACCATTCTCACCACTACTGCCACGTCTTGCCCATTCTTGAATGGCTTTCGTGATAGGGCCCTTTCATGAGGTTCACCACGAACGGTGACACTTGATGCCACCCATTGGGTCACTTTACAGTGGGTGTGTGTGTAGTTGCACGACTATTTTGTGCAAGGTAGGGAGGGGAAGCTGGTATTGGGCCTGCTCTATCCGGTGGTGAGAGGACTGGACTCTTCTCACTTTCTGATGTTAGGAGAACCGTTCACATATCAGTGTCTCCCTGGCCTCACAAGCAGCCAGGTGAGCCATTGCTTCGTCCGTGGGTTGCTCCTCCTCCTCCTCCGCCTCCTCCTGGGTGGCAGATGCGCATGGGGCCTCCTCAAGAAGCATCCCTCTCCGTTGTGCAATGCGTCCCACTCTGTCCGGTACATATTGAAGCACTCCCCCAGAACAAATCGAATCTTGAAGAACCTTAGAAGCATGCTCAATTATAGACTTGGTGGCGATGTGGCTGTCATTGTATCGACGCTGTTGCTCGGTGGTGGGGTTCCTCAGAGGTGTCATGAGCCACGTGTGCAGCAGGTATCCCTTGTCCCTGAGGAGCCAGCCCTTAAGGGTGTTCGGTGTGTGGAAGAGGGGCGGGATGTTGGATTCCCGGAGGATGAAGGAATCGCGGCAGCTGCCAGGGAATCTGGCGCACACGTGAAGGAATCTTTTGTGGTGATAGCCCTTCCTCTTGATGAATAGTCCTGGCTCATGTGGAGGTGCTCGTATTGCTATATGGGTGCGATCGATTGCACCCTGCACCCGTGGGAAGCCAGACACAGAGTGGAATCCCACTGCCCTCTCCGTCTGGCTGAGGTGGTCCATGGGGAAGTTGACCTATTGCGAGGTCCTGTGAAAAAAACCGTCGGTGACCTGCCTTATGCACTTGTGTGCAGATGACCGAGAGACCCCGGCGATGTCCCCGGTGGCACCCTGGAATGATCCGGAGGCAAAGAAGTTGAGGCCAGTGGTAACATTAACAGTGACGGGTAATGAGATGCCACCAGGTCCAGCCGGGAGCAGCTCGGCATGAAGGAGGCTGCTGATGTCTTTGACCACCTGGCGACTGACTCTGAGCCTCCGTATGCACTGCTCCTCAGAGAGGTCCAGGAAGCTGAGCCTCGGTCTGTAAACCCTGTTGCGAGGGTAGTGCCTCCTGCGACGTCGCTCTCTCTGTTGTTCCCCTCTGTGCTCTTGTGCAGGTGCCTGTGGTGCACTGTGTTGTGGAGCTCCACGTGGCGGAGGTGGACGCCGTGCCTGGCGAGGCTGGTGATGTTGCTCATCCTCGGATGTAGTGGTGAATGCAGCCATGGCGCCCCCCCCCATCCTGATGGTGAGAGTTTGAGGGGGTCCAAAAAGTTGGTAAATATGTGCAAACAGAAGAATTCTGAGTGTAAACCAAAAATTCTCAGTCTAAACTCAAAGATCTCCCAGCCAAAAGTTTGTCTGAGAGAACTGAGTGCCCTGCTGCAATAACTGAACTTTTATCCCCATCTGTCAAACAGGAATTTCAATGTCCAATTGGCTGCTGCCTGAAACACATCTCCTCCAACATGGAGCGTTTCCCACAGCACGGGAAACACACCGAGGTTGAATTAAAATCACACCCCTGCCTCAATCTCCACAAAATTAACGACTTAAACAAGATCAATGATGTCAGTGAGTGGTTTAACTATTGTTTAATTGCCGGATTCGTGAAGTGTGCTCTCACAGGTGCCTCTGTCGCAACCCCAGAAGTCGTCGAGTTGGAGCCGGCTTCCCGACCCGTTCGGGATTTTCCCGATTTTGGCAGTCCCCCCCCCCCACCCCCCAAAATTCCATTTTTAAATCGGTCCCGAAATGTCAACATGAAACACTGATGGTTAGCATGCACATGAACTTCATAAATTTCACCCCTCCAGGCGAGATGACTGCTGGAGGGGCCATGGCCAGAAGAGCCTCCTCCTATTCTGGTCATATCCTGCATTCAGCCATTTCAGACCAGAAGTCCAGGAGAACGCAAGAACCACGACAAAGTCTTTTGAGCTCCAAAAGACCCATCCCAATACCTATTGGACCTGCCCAATGGAGGTGGAGCATTCCCTGCAGCACACAGGGGAGCAAAAAGACATATTGCTCCTCCCGCTATGGAAAATTTCAACAGCCATGTGGCTGAAGCATCTGTGGGACACATTCTAATCCAAACAAGTGATATAAAAACAGATAGCAAGAGTTTCTACAGTTATATAAAAAGAAAAAGGGTGGCTAAGGCAAACGTAAGTCCCTTAGAGGATGAGACCGGGAAATTAATGGTGGGAAACATGGAAATGGCAAAAATGCTGAACAAATATTTTGTTTCAGTCTTTACGGTAGAGGACACTAAGAATATCCCAACACTGGACAAACAGGGGGCTCGATAGGGGGAGGAGCTAAATACGATTAAAATCACTCAGGAGATGGTACTCAGTAAATTAATGGGACTCAAGGCGGATAAATCCCCTGGACCTGATGGCTTACATCCTAGGGTCTTGAGGGAAGTGGCAGTGGGGATTGTGGATGCTTTGGTAATAATTTTCCAAAATTCTCTGGACTCGGCAAAGGTCCCGGCAGATTGGAAAACTGCTAATGTAACACCCTTATTTAAAAAGGGTAGTAGGCAGAAGGCTGGAAATTATGGACCAGTTAGCCTAACATCTGTGGTGGGTAAAATTTTGGAGTCTGTTATTAAGGAGACAGTAGCAGAACATTTGGATAAACATAATTTAATAGGACAAAGTCAGCATGCCTTTATGAAGGGGAAGTCATGTCTGACAAATTTGCTTGAGTTCTTTGAGGACATAACGTACAGGGTGGATAAAGGGGAACCAGTGGACGTAGTGTATTTAGACTTCCAGAAGGCATTCGACAAGGTGCCACATAAAAGATTATTGCTCAAGATAAAGAATCACTGGATTGGGGGTAATATTCTGGCATGGGTGGAGGATTGGTTATCCAACAGGAAGCAGAGAGTTGGGATAAATGGTTCATTCTTGGACTGGCAACCAGTAACCAGTGGTGTTCCACAGGGGTCGGTGCTGGGTCCCCAACTCTTTACAATCTATATTAACGATTTGGAGGAGGGGACCGAGTGTAATGTATCAAAGTTTGCAGATGATACAAAGATGGGAGGGAAAGTGGAGAGTGAGGAAGACATTAAAAACCTACAGGGGGATATAGACAGGCTGGGTGAGTGGGCGGAGATTTGGCAGATGCAATACAATATTGGAAAATGTGAGGTTATGCACTTTGGCAGGAAAAATCAGAGAGCAAGTTATTATCTTAAAGGCGAGAAACTGGAAAGTACTGCAGTACAAAGGGATCTGGGGGTCCTAGTGCAAGAAGATCAAAAAGTTAGTATGCAGATGCAGCAGGTGATCAAGAAGGCCAACGGAATGTTGGCTTTTATTGCTAGGGGGATAAAATATAAAAACAGGGAGGTATTGCTGCAGTTATATAAGGTATTGGTGAGACCGCACCTGGAATACTGCACACAGTTTTGGTCTCCATACTTAAGAAAAGACATACTTGCTCTCGAGGTAGTACAAAGAAGGTTCACTCGGCTAATCCCGGGGATGAGGGGGCGGACATATGAGGAGAGGTTGAGTAGATTGGGACTCTACTCATTGGAGTTCAGAAGCATGAGAGCCGATCTTATTGAAACATATAAGATTGTGAAGGGGCTTGATCGGGTGGATGCGGTAAGGATGTTCCCAAGGATGGGTGAAACTAGAACTAGGGGGCATAATCTTAGAATAAGGGGCTGCTCTTTCAAAACTGAGATGAGGAGAAACTTCTTCACTCAGAGGGTAGTAGGTCTGTGGAATTTGCTGCCCCAGGAAGCTGTGGAAGCTACATCATTAAGTAAATTTAAAACAGAAATAGACAGTTTCTTAGAAGTAAAGGGAATTAGGGGTTACGGGGAGCAGGCAGGAAATTGGACATGAATTTAGATTTGAGATTAGGATCAGATCAGCCATGATCTTATTGAATGGCAGAGCAGGCTCGAGGGGCCGATTGGCCTACTCCTGCTCCTATTTCTTATGTTCTTATGTTCTTATGTTGGCCCTGGGTCTGGAATTAGAGAAGTTCAAAGCAGTCTGGGTTCTATTTTTGGAGGCTCACTCACCACACTTCTCCCTCCCAAATTGCCTCTTAGGTGGAGAATGCAGACCTGCAACAGCAACCGTCCATAGACAGGCAAGGACAACGCCACCAATTAACATGACTACGAGCAACACGACAGCCCCCCATTTTCAACCCTCGCTCCCCGACTCAACTGCATCCCGGAGACCAGGAAGATATTGCTTCAATCGTTACACATACGATGCTCCCAGCACAGGCACAACCATGCCAAGAAACCTTAATGCAACAACGTACTCCTCACACAGCAGAGTATAATCAAAGCATAGGGACTGATTTTAAGTTTCGGCGATAGCAGAAATCGGGTGGAAGCAGATCGGCTGCCTGTTATACCACCACCTGATTTACCTTTCCATTGGTCAATGGAAAAATCGGGCAAGGTTTTTTTGAACGGCCAATCTGCTACCACTTATTTTTTGCCACTGCTGAAAGTTAAAATTTGCTCCTATGTGTATACAAACTCCTGAAAATTCAATTAAAACAAAACAATACAAAAAATTCTGGAAATAGTCAATGGATAAGTCAACAACTCAGAAGTTATGAATAATTCTACCCAGAACATATCTCTCTCTCTCTGTTGCTGACTGACACACTGTGCATTTCCAGCAATTTCTGTTTTTATTTCAGATTTCAGGCATTCGCAGTCCTTTTTATCTCTACCTTTAGTTTTCAACGAAGACTGTGCACCTTTACACAAAGCTGGCAGAAACTTCCCCAAGGTGGTCAGTGCACACATGATATGTTGCATGGAGACTATGGTCAATCACTAAACATGGTTAATGTTAACCAGTAAAAAGGGAACACCACGATTTAAGTTTTGAGTGGGTGACACTTCACTTTTTACATGAGACAGGGTGACAAACTGTAGAAGAACATCCCACAGACTAAACAGAAAGCAGCTCACTCTCAAATCTCAAGCTATGAACCAGCAAAACAAAGTATTAGTGAAGATGAAAGTCACATCAAAATAATGATTTACTCAAACTCTCACCTGTTCCGTGGCTCGGGGACTCGATGTTAAACTCGCAGCACAGTCTTCATTCCCCAGCTGAACAGAAGAAATACGGTGAGAGGAAAAGAAGAAAAACACACATGCACACAGAGAGTGCAAGGAATAATAATTTGAGTACAAGTAATGCTCAGACTGCCCAACAGGACTGTGCTGACAAGTTCTATTTATGTAAATTACTGAGTGGACTTTAAGCAAGCCCTAAAGAATTCCCGGTCTTAAAGTGTCACAGTGGGGACATGAATACTGGTGAGCCAAAATTGGCATTTGATTATGTAAGGAAGCATTGTATTTTAACATGTGATTTAGCTGTCAAGTGTATGTGTGCGGGTGCGGACTTTGCATCACTGTTTGTGGGAGACACAGTTTTGATAAATGATCTCAATGAAGGCTGATCTCCAAGGTTGCTGCTGACAATAGACAATTGTGAACAATTTTACAACACCAAGTTATAGTCCAACAAATTTATTTTAAATTTCACAAGCTTTCGGAGGCTTCCTCCTTCCTCAGGTGAATGGTGTGGAAAATTAGTGTGGAGAAAACGTTCTGAAGTTTTATTTGATTATCTTTGGTGAGGAGGGGAGGGTGATATTAATGCAGGAGATTAAAGAGGTGGGGTAGAGTCCATGAACGGACAGATAGTACAAGGAGTGAGTAATCAAATAAAACTTCAGAACGTTTTTTCCACACCATTCACCTGAGGAAGGAGGAAGCCTCCGAAAGCTTGTGAAATTTAAAATAAATTTGTTGGACTATAACTTGGTGCTGTAAAATTGTTTACAATTGTCAACCCCAGTCCATCACCGGCATCTCCACATCATGACAATAGACAATGTAGAGAGACATCTAGTGTGGTGGAGGCAAATATTGTTTAAAGGGATTTGGAGCTAAGGAATTGGTAAATGATCCTCAGTAGGTGACAAGGTGATCCATAAAGCTGCTTAACATGTCAATAGTATTTACAAAATGAATGAGCACTTGAAGATAGAAAAGAAAATGAACTTTGAGCTCAGAAGTTGCGATAGTGCAGATACTGAACTCAGTATTATCCAGAATGTCTTGAATCAAAGACATGAATCTAATCGTATTCTCCATACTATATACGTGATTGCCACTGTGTATCCAATCTTGATCTCCATGGTGGTAGAAGAACACGATGTACGGTCTATTAAACTCACTCCTTGTACTATCTGTCCGTTCATGGACTCTACCCCACCTCTTTAATCTCCTGCATTAATATCACCCTCCCCTCCTCACCAAAGATAATCAAATAAAACTTCAGAACGTTTTTTATTGATTCCCTGCAGATGCATCACCAAGTCTCCTATTCTAACCCATTCCTCCCCAGGGCCTTGAAATTGTGGAACTCTTATCTTTCTCAGTCTTTCTCCTTCCTTCTTACAATCTTCGTGCCTTTTTTCACAATTTTCTCCAATTCCCCCTCTCCCTGAAACATGGAATATTCCTGGGGAACAGGTCCACTGGAGTCATTCACCCCAGTGTGAGTCCAGACAGTGAATGTTGGCAGGCTATTTTACTCGAGGAGCATCATGGCCGAGCTCAATCTTGTGCCCAGAGAGGGGTTACAATCAGCAAGACCACTGGATAATTTTTCCCTCCCTATCCCAGGGGTAAAAAGGTCACTTATAACACCCCTATTGCCACACTAGCTAAGACTAGCCATTTCAGCAAAGACCTGTATTCAAACCTGGGAACTTCTGGCCTATTTGGTTAATTTTCAAGCTTTTAATGCCCAAATTTTGGGCTCTTCTGATGGCCCAGAAAATTCATCCATTGAGTAGCACAGAGGCCAGAAAGATCCCAGGTTGAATCTCAGTAGAGGGTCAAAGGTCAATTCTCACTCATGCAAAACAAAGATAGTTTTAGCATGTTATTTTTCTTGACTGTTGACTCCATTTTTGTGTAGCTAAGTGAAGAACATAATATAAATCATTATAAATAACATCTTAATCTTTAATGTTACTTTATACTTGCATGTTTTTCTCCTGATACCTAGCAACATGGTTGAGGTGGCTCTTTGAATGCTCTTGAAAAAGCCATTGAGAAATAGGAACTGGCCATGTGTAACTTGCACTACCACATACTCCACCCAATCTAGAATCTGCTGAGAGAGATGAATGACTTCGCTTTGGAGAGGGTGCAGAGGAGATTCACCAGGATGTTACCAGGGCTGGAGCGCTTCAGCTATGAAGAGAGACTGGGAAGATTGGGTTTGTTTTCCTTGGAGCAGAGGAGGCTGAGGGGGGACATGATTGAGGTGTACAAAATTATGAGGGGCACAGATAGGATGGATACTAAGGAGCTTTTTCCCTTCGTTGAGGGTTCTATAACAAGGGGACATAGATTCAAGGTAAAAGGCGGGAGGTTTAGAGGGGATTTGAGAAAGAACTTTTTCACCCAGAGGGTGGTTGGAGTCTGGAACTCACTGCCTGAAAGGGTTGTGGAGGCAGGAACCCTCACAACATTCAAGAAGCATTTGGATGAGCACTTGAAATGCCATAGCATACAAGGCTACGGACCAAATGCTGGAATATGGGATTAGAGTAGACAGGGCTGATGGCCGGCGCGGACACGATGGGCCGAAGGGCCTCTATCCGTGCTGTATAACTCTATGACTCTATGACTTCCAAGATGATAAGGCTCTATTAAATTTCTCCTTGACTGTCAAAGGTAATCATCAAACACTGCAAGAGATCTCTCTTACATTCCAATTTACATTATTCAATCTTGACCAATTACAGTCCACATATCACCTTTCCATGGTCCCACTTGCATGGGAACCATCATTTTCCACAGAATATTTGTTATATATTACTAACTTAGCCTTACAACCTTCAACCCCATTCTCAACAAGATATCTATTCAATTTGATGACTCTAGCCAGGAGACCTGTGACATAAATCAGGGTGACAATCGTAAATCTACACTGCCAATCCCTTGTACGACAGCCAGTGATTTGAGAGTGTAGCATAACAATAAGTACAGATCTCCCATGAACAGAAAATAGTAATCTTTAGTTTTATACATTTATATGTGTTGGACTGTGATGGTTAATACAAGTTATACCAAAAAGGTCCCTGCAAAAACTGATTTAGTGAAAGCATATATTTACTGAATTGCCCATGATCTTAAAAGTTATAAAAGGAGCTCCCAGTACTGTTATTGGAGTCTTGCAGTCATCTCTTGTTACATTGGTTATACGTTAGAAATGCTGGTTAGAATCCATTTGGGGGTTTCCACTTTATATATATGATTGGATAAATTTCTGTCTTAGCATATTAGTTTAAATGGGTAGACAATTGTAGGAGATCCTGTTCCCAAATTCCTAATAAACATCCCCAGAGCACGAACCTCTGCACCAGGAGTTCTGGAGATGAAAATTTACCTCCGTGAGCAGAATGTCATGTGGTCATAGAAAGGAAAGTTCGATATAAAACATGGTGTTCCCAGAACTCTGGTGACGGCTTTGTGAGTTCATCAGTGAGTGGCTTAGTTGTACAGACCAAGAAGATTCTAGATTCGATCCCAGTCTTTGCTGAGTTAGCCTGGGGGGGGAGGGGGCCTCCGAGGGCTTGTGAGGTTTAGGGTGGATTTGTTGGACTATAACTTGGTGTTGTAAAGTTGTTCACAATTGTCAACCCCAGTCCATCACCGGCATCTCCACATCATGTATATTCGGAGACCTTGTAGGTAACACCTGTCTGTCTGCACACTGATTGCCTTGGCAACGGGCAGTTGAAAGGACTGTCTGTAATCACCAAGTATTGTTCTGTGATTTATAAATGCGAAGGGTTCGAGGATTTCATTTCCACATTCACCTGAGGAAGGAGGAAGCCTCCGAAAGCTTGTGAATTTCAAATAAAATTGCTGGACTATAACTTGGTGTTGTAAAATTGTTTACAATTGTCAACCCCAGTCCATCACCGGCATCTCCACATCTTAGTTAATCTCAGCTAGGACCAGGGATCTCAGTGCCCCTGGGTTAGAGAGGGGAAAACTGACCAAGATTCCTGCTCCTGATCACTGTCCAGTGGCCCCTACCAGAAATGTACATGTATGGACATCAGGTGAGGACAGGAAGAAGGATGATTGTGTGCCCCCTGCTGTAGTCAGTAGCCTGCTGAGCTTCATTGTCAAGGCTCACACCTGAGTAATGGCCCACTGGGGATGACTTTGGAGGGAACCCAGCCTCAATGGAAACTTACCCCAGCAAGGAGTCCATGCCTTCAGTAGAGGAAGTGAGGGAAAAGTTAGTGGAAAAAGCACCTTTTCTCCCAGACTGTCTCTAACCAGCATGTAACAAGTGTGACTAAAGGATGCCAGTAAGTGTACAGGTATCATTATTTATAACACTGAAAGACCAGTTGAAAGTTTTCTTTAAAAACTTTTATACTGTAAAAGCATAACATCAAATGTCACAAGCTACAGTAAATTTGAGCAATGCACAGTATCAACATTAGTATCAAACGCCATTCACTGGATTCTGTCAGGTGTTACTGCATCTCCACACGCTAAAAGTTGCTCTAAGCTGATATTTTACAAACTAAATAGCAATAATGACATTTCTGACAATTCACGGTAGTTTTGTCTAAATGGGGCACAATGAAAAAAGCCAGGATTTATTCATCTGCAGTTTAAGAACATAAAGATATTTTGGAAGAAGGTGGCATTAAAGTCTTTAAAAAAAACTAATCCTTTTTCAGAGGTCAACTTTCCTCCCTGCCATGGCTGCAAGAGCAAGGCCAAGACCAGGGAGTCTGCATTGAGTGACTCACCCCCTAACCCCTCAAAGCTTCTCCACCATCGACAAGGCTCAAGTCACGAGTGTGATGGAACACTCACCACTCACCTGGAAGGGTGCAGCAGCAACAACACTCAAGAAAATCAACAACAGCCAGGACAAAGAGGTTCACTTGATCAGGACCTGCCACTGAACTCAATAACCACCAGCCCACTACTGGTGCACTGTGGCTGCAGCATCAAATATCTACTGGTTGCACTGCAATAAAACACCAAGCTTACTTCAACAGTTCCTCCCAATCTCGCAACATCTACAATAAGAACATAAGAAATTGGAGCAGGCGGAGGCCATATGGCCCCTCGAGCCTGCTCCACCATTCAATCAGATCATGGCTGATCTTCGACCTCAACTCCACTTTCCCGCCTGATCCCCATATCCCTTGATTCCCCTAGAGTCCAAAAATCTATCGATCTCAGTCTTGAATATATTCCACCGCCCTCTGGGGTAAAGAATTCCAAAGATTCACAATCCTCTGGGCGAAGACATTTTTCCTAATCTTGGTCCTAAATGGCTGACCCCTTATCTTGAGATTATGACCCCCAATTCTAGACTCTCCAGCCAAGGGAAACAGCCTCTCAGCATCTACCCTGTCAAGTCCGCTAAGAATTTTATACGTTTCAATGAGGTCGCCTCTCATTTTTCTAAACTCCAGAGAATAAAGGCCCATTCTATTCAATCTCTCCACAAAGGACAACCCTCTCATCCCAGGAATCAATCTAGTGAACCTTTGTTGCACCCCCTCTAAGGCAAGTATATCCTTCCTTAGGTAAGGAGACCAAAACTGTACACAGTACTCCAGGTGTGATCTCACCAGAGCCCTATGCAGTTGATATTGTGTATATAGACTTTCAAAAGGCATTTGATAAAGTGCCACATAATAGGCTTGTCAGCAAAATTGAAGGCCATGGAATAAAAGGGGCAGTGGCAGCATGGATACGAAATTGGCTAAGTGACAGCAAACAGAGAGTAGTGGTGAACGGTTGTTTTTCGGGCTGGAGGAAGTTATACAGGGGTCGGTACTAGGACCACTGCATTTTTTAAAATCTATTATTGACTTGGACTTGGGTGTACAGGGCACAGTTTCAAAATCTGCAGATGACACAAAACTTGGAAGTGTAGTAAACAGTGAGGAGGATAGTGATAGACTTCAAGAGGATATAGACAGGTTGGTGGAATGGGCAGACACATTCCAGATGAAATTTAACGCAGAGAAGTGCAAAGTGATACATTTTGGCAGGAAGAATGAGGAGAGGGAATATAAACTAAATGGTACAATTCTAAAGGGGGTGGAGGAAGAGAGAGCCCTGGGAGTATATGTGCACAAATCATTGAAGGTGACAGGGCAGGTTGAGAAAGCAGTTAAAAAAGCATACAGGATCCTGGCCTTTATAAATAGAAGCATAGAGTACAAAAGCAAGGATGTTACGATGAACCTTTATAAAACACTGGTTCGGCCACAACTGGAGTATTGTGTCCAATTCTGGGCACTGCACTTTAGGAAAGATGTGAAGGCCTTAGAGAAGGTGCAGAAAAAGATTTACTAGAATGGTTCCAGCGATGAGGGACTTCAGTTACGTGGATAGACTGGAGAAGCTGGGGTTGTTCTCATTAGAGCAGAGAAGGTTAAGAGGAGATTTGATGGAAGTGTTCAAAATCATGAAAGGTTTAGTAAAGTAAATAAAGAGAAACTCTTCCCATTTGCGGAAGGATTGAGAACCAGAGGACACAGATTTAAGGTGATTGGCAAAAGAACCAAAGGCGACATGAGGAAAATCTTTTTCACGCAGTGAGTAGTTATGATCTGGAATGCACTGCCTGAAAGGGTGGAGGAAGCAGATTCAATCATGGCTTTCAAAAAGGAATTAGATAAATACTTGAAGGGAAAAAATTTGCAGGGCTACGGGGAAAGAGTGGGGGAATGGGACTAACTGGATTGCTCTTACAAAGAGCCGGCACGAGCTCGATGGGCCAAATGGCCTCCTTCTGTACTGTAATCATTCTATGATTCTATATAATTGTAGCAAGACCTCCTTGCTCTTATACTCCAACCCCCTGGCAATAAAGGCTAACATACCATTTGTCTTCTTAATTGCTTGCTGTACCTACATGTTAACTTTCTGTGATTCGTGTACAAGGACACCCAAATCCCTCTGACTACCAACATTTCTTAGTCTCTCACCTTTTAAAAAATACTCTGCTTTTCTATTCTTCCTACCAAAGTGGATAATTTCACATTTCCCCACACTACACTCCAGCTGCCACCTTCTCACCCACCTAATCTGTCTATATCCCTTTGCAGCCTCTTTGTGTCCTCCTCACAGCTTATTATCCCACCTAGCTTTGTATTATCAGCAAACTTGGATACATTATACTCGATCCCCTCATCTAAGTCATTGATGTATATTGTAAACAGCTGAGGCCCAAGCACTGATCCTTGCAGCACCCCACTAGTTACAACCTGCCAACCCGAAAATGACCCTACTATTGAGAAGGACAAGAATAACAATATCGTGGGAATATCATCACCTCTAAGTTCCCCTAGAAGTCAGAAACCATCCTGAGTTGGACATATTCTGCCGTTCCTTCACCATCAGTGCGTAAAATTCTGGAAATGCCCACCTAATACCATCATAAGAGCACCATAATACCATCATCAGCACAAGTACGGCAAAGAAGAGAAGCTCAACAATGACTTTGAACAAGTGCATGGAGCTCATGGATTTCTTTGTCATCAGGATAGAGACCATCCATTCAGCTGCCTTTGCTGCTTCCCCACCAAGACAAACTTCCCTCAGGGCCCCCTCTTACCCTAGCCCTGAATCCCTGACTCCCTCTAGTTTATCCACCATCTTTCCCATGCCCTCTCAAAGCTCATCCCATCCACGAGTCCTACTTTCTGCTCCCTCAACCCAATCCCTCTAAACTCTGGAGAAACCAACTTCCTTTCCTTACCCACATGCGAGTTGCCATTGTAAATAGTTCAACTGTTTATATTTTGAATAGAAATTTTCCCCATATCCTCTTCAATTAAATTGATAATTACAATTAGTGCATTTGATCAAGTTGTTCAGGTAACATCAACAGGCCCTGCAGTCAGAGTTTCAAAACTTTCAGGTGCGAGGGAGGAAGTTAAAGAGCAGGACCTCAAAAGGTGGTAATCTCTGGATTACTCCCAATGCCACGTGCTAGTGAGTATAGGAGCAGTAGGATAAGACAGGTTAATGCGTGGCTGGAGTAATGGTGCAGGAGGGAGAGCTTCAGTTCCCTGGGGCATTGGGACCTTTTCTGAGGCAGGAGGACTCTGTACAAGAAGGACGGGTTGCCCCTCAACAAGGCAGGGACCAAAGTCCTTGTGGGGAGGTTAACTAGTGCTGTGGGGGAAGAGTTTAAACTAATTTGGCAGGGGGAGGGGCACCAGGATGAAGTATTAGAGAGGAGAAACAAGGTTCAGAGGGGACTGGGAGAGACAAACAGCATTAGAATAAAGAGTAGTTCAGAAATAGGAGGGATCAGAGGCAGGGGGGAGGGGGGGGAGGAGGGGGGAGGGGGGGGAGGAGGGGGGAGGGGGGGGAGGAGGGGGAGGAGGGGGGAGGGGGGGAGGAGGGGGGAGGGGGGGAGGAGGAGGGGGGAGGAGGAGGGGGGGGAGGAGGTGGGGGGAGAGGAGGTGGGGGGAGAGGAGGTGCGGGGAGAGGAGGTGCGGGGAGAGGACCAGTCGACCCTGCAAAGTCCTACTCACTAACATCTGGGGACTTGTGCCAAAATTGGGAGAGCTGTCCCACAGACTAGTCAAGCAACAGCCTGACATAGCCATACTCACAGAATCATACCTTTCAGCCAACGTCCCAGACTCTTCCATCACCATCCCTGAGTATGTCCTGTCCCACCGGCAGGACAGACCCACCAGAGGTGGCGGTACAGTGATATACAGTCAGGAGGGAGTGGCCCAGGGAATCCTCAACATTGACTCTGGACCCCATGAACTCTCATGGCATCAGGTCAAACATGGACAAGGAAACCTCCAGCTGATTACCACCTACCGTCCTCCCTCAGCTGATGAATCAGTCCTCCTCCATGTTGAGCACCACTTGGAGGAAGCACTGAGGGTAGCAAGGGCACAAAATGTACTCTGGGTGGGGGACTTCAATGTCCATCACCAAGAGTGGCTCGGTAGCACCACTACTGACCGAGCTGGCCGAGTCCTGAAGGACACAGTTGCCAGGCTGGCCTGCGGCAGGTGGTGAGCGAACCAACACGAGGGAAAAACCTACTTGACCTCGCCCTCACCAATCTCCCTGTCGCAAATGCATCTGTCCATGACAGTATTGGTAGGAGTGACCACCACACAGTCCTCGTGGAGATGAAGTCCCGTCTTCACACTGAGGACACCATCCAACGTGTTGTGTGGCACTACCACCGTGCTAAATAGGATAGATTCAGAACAGATCTAACAGCTCAAAACTGGGCATCCATGAGGCGCTGTGGGCCATCAGCAGCAGCAGAATTGTATTCCAGCACAATCTGTAACCTCATGGCCTGGCATATTCCTCACTCTATCATTACCAACAAGCCAGGGGATCAACCCTGGTTCAATGAGGAGTGTAGAAGAGCATGCCAGGAGCAGCATCAGGCATACCTAAAAATGAGGTGCCAACCTGGTGAAGCTACAACTCAGGACTACATGCATGCTAAACAGCGGAAGCAACATGCCATAGACAGAGCTAAGCGATTCCAGCAACATGCTATAGACAGAGCTAAGCGATTCCACAGCCAACGGATCAGATCAAAGCTCTGCAGTCCTGCCACATCCAGTCGTGAATGGTGGTGGACCATTAAACAACTAACGGGAGGAGGAGGCTCTGCAAACATCCCCATCCTCAATGATGGCAGAGTTAAGCACTTGAGTGCAAAAGACAAGGCTGAAGTGTTTGCAACCATCTTCAGCCAGAAGTGTCGAGTGGATGATCCATCTCGGCCTCCTCCCGATATCCCCACCATCACAGAAGCCAGTCTTCAGCCAATTCGATTCACTCCACGTGATATCAAGAAACAGCTGAGTGCATTGGATACAACAAAGGCTATGGGCCCCGACAACATCCCGGCTGTAGTGTTGAAGACTTGAGCTCCAGAACTAGCCGCGCCTCCAGCTAAACTGTTCCAGTACAGCTACAACACTGGCATTTACCCGACAATGTGGAAAATTGCCCAGGTATGTCCTGTCCACAAAAAGCAGGACAATTCCAATCTGGCCAATTACCGTCCCATCAGTCTACTCTCAATCATCAGCAAAGTGATGGAAGGTGTCGTCAACAGTGCTACCAAGCAGCACTTACTCACCAATAACCTGCTCATTGATGCTCAGTTTGGGTTCCGCCAGGACCACTCGGCTCCAGACCTCATTACAGCCTGGGCAAAAAAGCTAAATTCCAGAGGTGAGGTGGGAGTGACTGCCCTTGACATCAAGGCAGCATTTGACCGAGTGTGGCATCAAGGAGCCCTAGGAAAATTGATGTCAATGGGAATCAGGGGAAAACTCTCCAGTGGCAGGAGTCATACCTGGCACAAAGGAAGATGGTCGTGGTTGTTGGAGGCCAATCATCTCAGCCCCAGGACATTGCTGCAGGAGTTCCTCAGGGCAGTGTCCTAGGCCCAACCATCTTCAGCTGCTTCATCAATGACCTTTCCTCCATCATAAGGTCAAAAATGGGGATGTTCGCTAATGATTGCACAGTGTTCAGTTCCATTCGCAACCCCTCAGATAAGGAAGCAGTCCGTGCCCGCATGCAGCAAGACCTGGACAACATCCAGGCTTGGGTTGATAAGTGGCAAGTAACATTCGTGCCGGACAAGTGCCAGGCAATGACCATCTCCAACAAGAGAGATTCTAACCACCTCCCCTTGACATTCAACGGCATTACCATCGCCAAATCCCCCACCATCAACATCCTGGGGGGTCACCATTGACCAGACACTTAACTGGACCAGCCATATAAATACTGTGGCTACAAGAGCAGGTCAGGGGCTAGGTATTCTGCAGCGAGTGACTCACCTCCTGACTCCCCAAAGCCTTTCCACCATCTACAAGGCACAAGTCAGGAGTGTGATAGAATATTCTCCATTTGCCTGGATGAGTGCAGCTCCAACAACACTCAAGGAGCTCAACACCATCCAGGATGAAGCAGCACACTTGATTGGCACCCCATCCACCACCCTAAACATTCACTCCCTTCACCACCGGCGCACCGTGGCTGCAGTGTGTACCATCCACAGGATGCAATGCAGCACCTCCCAAACCCGTGACCTCTACCACCTAGAAGGACAAGGGCAGCAGGCACATTGGAACAACACCACCTGCACATTCCCCTCCAAGTCACACACCATCCCGACTTGGAAATATATCGCCGTTCCTTCATCGTCGCTGGGTCACAATCCTGGAACTCCCTTCCTAACAGCACTGTGGGAGAACCTTCACCACACGGACTGCAGCGGTTCAAGGCGGCGGCTCACCACCACCTTCTCAAGGGCAATTAGGGATGGGCAATAAATGCTGGCCTTGCCAGCGACGCCCATATCCCATGAATGAACAAAAAAAAACTATAGAGTAGTAATAATGGGGGACTTCAATTCTCCGAATATAGTCTGGGAAAATAGCAATGTTAAAGGCAAAGAGGGGGAGGAATTCCTGAAATAGGTACAAGGGAGCTTTCTTGATCAG
Source organism: Heptranchias perlo (assembly GCF_035084215.1). Taxonomy (NCBI): domain Eukaryota; kingdom Metazoa; phylum Chordata; class Chondrichthyes; order Hexanchiformes; family Hexanchidae; genus Heptranchias; species Heptranchias perlo. The sequence continues at coordinate 5,560,341 of NC_090329.1, forward strand.
TATGTTTCCAGCCCAATGAGGAAGGAAGCAGTGTTGGATTTGGTTCTGGCAAATGAAGTGGGGCAAATGGAGCACATTTCAGTGGGGGAGCATTTCGGAAACAGTGATCACAATATCATTAGGTTTAGAGTAGTTACGGAAAACAACAAGGAACAATCAAATGTGAGAATTCTCAATTGGAAGAGTGCTAATTTCAGTGAGTTTAAAGGGCCCAGGTGGATTGAAATCAAAGATTGGCAGGTAAAACAGTAAATGAGCACAGAGGAGATAGTTTGGGTACAGGCTGGACACATTCCCACAAGGGGGAAGGGAAGTGCATCCAAAGCTAGAGCTCCCTGGATGACTAAAGATATTGAGATTAAAATGAATCAGAAAAAGGGGGCTTATGATAAATGTCAGGCTCATAATACAATAGAGAACAAAGCTAAATACAGACAGTACACAGGAGAACTGGAAAAGGAAATAAGAGGGGGAAAAATAGTGTATGAGAATAGATTAACAGGTAACACAAAAGTCTTTTATCAACATATAAATAATAAAAGCTTTATTAGAGGAAGGGTGTGGCCGAAAAGGAGATGATCTTATGGTGGCAGAGGACATAGTTGAGGTACTAAATGAACTCTTTGTATCTGTCTTCACTAAAGAAGAGGATGCTGCCAATATCACAGTAAAGCAGGAGGTCGGACCCATATTGGATCGGATAAAAATAAACAGGAGGTACTTAAAAGGTTGGCAACACTCAAAGTAGAAACGTCACCCAGTCCAGATGGGATGGATCCTAGGTTACTGAGGGAAGTAAGGGTGGAGATAGCAGAGGCTCAGGCCACAATCTTCTAATCCTCCTTAGATATGAAGATGGTGCCAGAGGACTGGAGGATTGCAAATGTTACACCCCTGTCCAAAAAAGGGGAGAGGGATAAGCCCAGCAATTACAGGCCAGTCAGCCTAATGTTGGTGATGGGGAAACTTTGAGACACAATAGTCGGGGACAAAATTAATTGTTACTTTGAAAAATTAGTTAATAAACAACAGCCAGCAAGAATTTGTTGAAGGCAAATCGTGTTTGAGTAACTTGATCGAGTTCTTTGATGAAGTAACGGAGAGGGTTGATGAGGGTAGTGTGGCTGGTGTTGTAAATATGGACTTTCAAAAGGCATTTGATAAAGTGCCACATAATAGACTTGTTAGCAAAATTGAAGCCCATGGAATTAAAGAGGCAGAGGCAGCATGGGTACATAGTTGGCTGAGAGACAGAAAGCAGAAAGTTGTTTTTCAGACTGGAGGGAAGTATACAGTGGTGTTCCCCAGGGGTCAGTATTAGGACCACTGCTCTTTTTGATATATATTAATGACCTGGACTTGTGTATACAGAGTATAATTTCAAAGTTTGCAAATGACACGAAACTCAGAAATGTGGTAAACAGTGAGGAGGATAGTAACAGACATCAGGAGAACAGACAGACTGGTGAAATGGGCAGACACATGGCAAATGAAATTTAATGCAGAGAAGTGTGAAGTGATGCATTTTGGTAGGGTGAATGAGGAGAGGCAATATAAACTAAATGGCACAATTTTAAAGGGGGTGCAGGAACAGAGAGACCTGGGGGTGTAGATACACATGTCTTTGAAGGTGGCAGGACATGTTGAGAAGGCTGTTAAAAATGCCTATGGGATCCTGGGCTTTATAAACTGAGGCATAGAGTACAAAAGCAAGGAAGTTATGCTAAACCTTTATAAAGCACTGGTTCGGCCTCAGCTGGAGCATTATGTTCAATCCTTTAGGAAGGATGTCAAAGCCTTAGAGATGGTGCAGAGGAGATTTACTAGAATGGTACCAGGGATGCAGGACTTCAGTTATGTGGAGAGACTGGAGAAGCTGGGATTGTTCTCCTTAGAGCAGAGAAGTTAAGGGGAGATTCGATAGAGGTGTTCAAAATTATGAAGGGTTTTGAAAGAGTAAATAAGGAGAAACTGTTTCCACTGGCAAGAGGGTCAGTAACCAGAGGACACAGATTTAAGGTGATTGGTAAAAGAGCCAGAGGTGACATGAGGAAACATTTTTTTTACACAGCAAGTTGTAATGATCTGGATTGCACTGCCCTAACTAAAGCACAAACAACATTTTCTGTGACTGTAATCATGTTGCATTATCCCCCCTGTCCTCTCTGCAGTCTTTGACACAGTCCCAGTCTCCTCCATTGTCCAGCTCAGTACCCTCGCCACCAATGCTATCATCTCAGGTTGAACCAGATTGCTCGTAAGCTCAGCATCCTATTTGGCCCCATATCCTCTCCATCACAAAGACTGCCTCCACCCCTACCTCAGCCCATCTGCTGCTGAAACCCTCTTCCATGCCTTTGTCACCTCCAAACTCGATTACTCCAATGCTCTCCTGGCCGGCCTCCCATCTTCTACATTCTGTAAACGTCGGCTCATTCAAAACTCTGCTGCTTGTACCTTGTCCTGTACCAAGTCCCGTTTGCCCTCCGTCCCTTTCCTCACTGACCTGCATTGGTTCCCAGTTCCTCTAAGCCTCAAAGTTAAAGTCCTCATTCTTATGTTTAAACTCAGCATGATCTCACCTCTCCTTATCTCTGAACCTTCCAGCCAACCCCCATGCTTTCCATTCTGCTGATTCTGACATCTTGTGCATTCCCCCTCCTTCTTCAACCACCTAAGCCCCACATTCTGCAATTCCATCCCTAAACTCGTCCACCTCTCCACCTTCCTCGCCTCCTTTAAAACCCTCCTTAAAACCCACCTTCTTTGTCCAAGCCTTTGATCACCCTTCCTAATCTTTCCTTGTTTGAGTCGGTCTCCATTTTCATTGCATCTTTGTGAAGCATCTTGGGTCATTTTTCTACATTAAAGGCACTCCGATAAATGCAAGTTGTTTGTTGTTGTTCTCGGAGTTACTAGAGATAGGCAATGAATGCAGCCTGGCCATCGTATTATAAGACCATAAGAGGCCGTAAGAGATAGGAGCAGGAGTAGGCCATTTGACCCTTCGATCCTGCTCCGCCATTTAATGAGATCACGGCTGATCTGATTTTTACCCCAACTCCACATTCTATGAACAAATCATTTTAAAAACTCACTGTACCCCTCCATCTTTTCTCTCTCCAGAAATGTATCCAATTGTCTCTTGATTTCATTTATACTGAATTGTTTAATAACAGTGCCTAGTGAATTATTCCACTAGTGATTCACTGTTTGAGGTGAAGATGTTCCACCCGAGGTCTGCTCTTAGTTCTAACTTGTTATTTTTAAACTTGTGTTATCTAGTTTTTGAACCCTTCACAATAGTGAACACTTGCCCCAGTTCAATTTTGTCAGCTCCCTTCAAATAATCTTGAAAGGTTCAAGAAGACTTTTCTCTCTGGCACTCTCACCTCTGAGTCGGAAGGTTGTGGGTTCCAGCCCCACTCTTGAGCACAGAGGCTCACACTTCAACATAGTACTGAGGGACTTGCTATGTTGTCGAAGGAGCCATTTTTCCGAAGAGATCATGAGGATGAAATTGGTTTTCAGCGGTAGAGCAAACAGGGGATAACGAGTTGGCAGCTGTTTCACACCCTGTCTGATTTCCTTTTCCATTGACTTCAATCAAGCGCGGTGTAGAATGGGCTGCTGATTCGCTTTCACCCATATTGTGCTACCGCTGAAGACCAATTTCATCCCCATTAAATTGAGGCCCAGTCGGCCTAGTCAGGTGGAAGTAAAAGATCCCTTGGCACTATTTGAAGAGCAGGGGAGCTTTCCTGAAATCCTGGACCTACGTAACAGTGAGTCCAAAAGTTATTCATCGGCTGTGAAATGCTTTAGGACATTCTGATAATGCAAAAGGCATTCTATATAAATTCAAGTTTTTTTTTTCTTATTACATATGTGTTACTTACTCATGCATAAATGTAATACCACATCAGAAGTCACGTCCTGTCTTCTATTATCACATTCCAGTGTTTGTATTTCCATAAGTCAGATGTTGCAATAGCCAGAAGAAACTATTTTTTTGGGAGGGAAAGGTTTGTGACTCAAGGAATTACAGTTTGATTTCTGTGTATTCTCCTCAGCTTCTTGCTCCATTACTTGTGTCTGACATCCCAGCTTCTCCCTGCTCAGGTCCAACATGACAGTCTTACTCTGCTAAAACAGGATAGCTGTTTTAACAGTAGCATCACATTTAACTGATCTGTCTCATGAGAATTACATTTTAAATATATACTTTTTATTTTTTCAAAAATGGATGGAATAAATAAATACTGTATGAATAAATAAATACTATATATCAAGGTCCTGTCAAAAGACTCCCATGAAATGTTGTCTCTTGTAAACAATCAGCTAATTTCACTTGTGCAATTATTTATAGTTTAAACCCCTCTATTTATAACTTAGAGTCATAGAGTCATAGAGTCATAGAGTCATACAGCACGGATAGAGGCCCTTCGGCCCATCGTGTCCGCGCCGGCCATCAAGCCCTGTCTAATCTAATCCCATATTCCAGCATTTGGTCCCGTGGCCTTGTATGCTATGGCATTTCAAGTGCTCATCCAAATGCTTCTTGAATGTTGTGAGGGTTCCTGCCTCCACAACCCTTTCAGGCAGTGAGTTCCAGACTCCAACCACCCTCTGGGTGAAAAAGTTCTTTCTCAAATCCCCTCTAAACCTCCCACCTTTTACCTTGAATCTATGTCCCCTTGTTATAGAACCCTCAACGAAGGGAAAAAGCTCCTTAGTATCCATCCTATCTGTGCCCCTCATAATTTTGTACACCTCAATCATGTCCCCCCTCAGCCTCCTCTGCTCCAAGGAAAACAGACCCAATCTTCCCAGTCTCTCTTCATAGCTGAAGCGCTCCAGCCCTGGTAACATCCTGGTGAATCTCCTCTGCACCCTCTCCAAAGCGATCACATCCTTCCTGTAGTGTGGCGACCAGAACTGCACACAGTACTCCAGCTGTGGCCTAACCAGTGTTTTATACAGCTCCATCATAACCTCCTTGCTCTTATATTCTATGCCTCGGCTAATAAAGGCAAGTATCCCATATGCCTTCTTTCCCACCTTATCTACCTGTTCCGCCGCCTTCAGGGATCTGTGAACTTGCACACCAAGATCCCTCTGACCCTCTGTCTTGCCTAGGGTCCTCCCATTCATTGTGTATTCCCTTGCCTTGTTAGTCCCTCCAAAGTGCATCACCTCGCACTTTTCTGGGTTAAATTCCATTTGCCACTGTTCCGCCCATCTGACCAACCCATCTATATCGTCCTGCAGACTGAGGCTATCCTCCTCACTATTTACCACCCTACCAATCTTTGTATCATCAGCGAACTTACTGATCATACCTTTTACATTCATATCCAAGTCATTAATGTAGACCACAAACAGCAAGGGACCCAGCACCGATCCCTGTGGTACCCCACTGGCCACAGGCTTCCAGTCACAAAAACAACCTTCGACCATCACCCTCTGCCTTCTGCCACTAAGCCAGTTTTGTATCCAAAGTGACAAGGCACCCTGGATTCCATGGGCTCGTACCTTCTTGACCAGTCTCCTGTGGGGGACTTTATCGAAGGCCTTACTGAAATCCATGTATACCACATCCACTGCGTTACCCTCATCCACACGCCTAGTCACCCCCTCAAAAAATTCAATCAAATTAGTCAGACATGATCTTCCCTTGACAAAGCCATGTTGACTATAACTGATTAATCCTTGCTTCTCCAAGTGGAGACTAATTTTGTCCTTCAGAATTTTTTCCAATAATTTTCCTACCACTGATGTTAGGCTCACTGGCCTGTAGTTCCCCGGTTTTTCCCTACTCCCCTTCTTGAATAATGGTATTACTAAATTTGCATTAAAATTTGCATTCTCCTGCAAGTGACCTTAAGCCCACTGAAGCTGTTTACAAACTTGTATTTGTAAACAGCTTCAGTGGGCTTAAGGTCACTTGCAGGAGAATGCAAATTTTATTTGTTGACTAGATTAATAAATGCTACAGAACTGTGTTGTGGATTTATCGCTTGTCCTTTATTTAAATTTATTTTTCCCATCTCCATTTAGGTTCTAATTGCCAGCACCATTTTGGCAAAGTACTGCCTGCCAATGTGATGGCAGGTCTCAGCCATACTTCTCCAAAACCAGCTGGGAGGCGAATATAGGCGGGCAGTTCTACTGACTTTCCCTTTGTTTGTGTAGAATGCACCTAGCCTCTGCTCAGCAACATCACCTGGATGAGATCAGGTATTTGGCCATAAGGTGGATTGTGGAAGTGTAAACAGGGCATATCTGTGGTACAGCATTGATACACCAACACACCATGCCACAGCAGCACTGGACCATGATTCCGATTGTTGACCAACCTGTGAAGATGAGCACTAGACCTCAAAAATGTACACCAAATGGGGAAATTTCAACCTATGGGTCCAATTCATTAAGATTCAGATTCAACAATATGTTCCTGTTCATTTTCCTTGCACCAGGTCATTTTTCCACAAAAGCTTCCTTCCATTCTTTTTATTATTTAGGAGACATATCTGTCATTATTGGTCCAGGGATTATAGAATTGTCATTGTGAGCAATTACTGGTTACAAATGATTGTATTTGGTGGTCAAGTGATCTGATCTATAGAGCTCCAGCTTGAGGTGTATATCCAAACCCTGGTATCAAACAGTGGACTATACTCGATTGCTGATGAAAGGGAAAAGGTATATGTTAGAAATCTGGCATAGATTGTACAAATTCAAATGAAGTCCAGTGACAGGATATTAGGGATCCCTTGTGGTTTGGTGAGGAGGTAACAATGTTATGCAATCTATTGGAACGGTATGCATCCTATCCCTGGCATTCAAGACTGTGTAACTCAACAAGCTTCAGCAAGCCTAGAGATTTTTCTCCAGAGCAGTGGTTATGTAGAACAGAATCACAGCAAATGTCTACAAACTCTTTCAAAGAAAAGAGCTGGGTAAATATATGGTTGGGAGTGCAGTTGAAGGTTTCAGGGGTAATTATAGGCACAGAAGATCAAATACTCGACAGGACACAATGGAGTAGATTTGCATCTTGCCGCCTGGGCGTAAACCTGGTGTTGAGGATGGGCCGCTCATTATAGAAATCGGCCGTTTTTATTTCGGGCAACAAATTGAAAATGTGCCCCAATGTTTTTTGTACAGTGACTGGTCATGGGTCTGAAGGACGGCAGAAGGCCAGGATTGAATAGTGGAAATGCAGAGACAGATAGATATTCTTCAATTTCATTTGATTGCTTTTTGAGGATCATGAATTATTTATGGGGAACTTTAGGAGATTAAAGACGGGGGGAGGGGGGGGGGGGTCCATGATAGAACGGATTATACATGGTCCTGCAGGCTCCATGTACTGAATGGCCTCTTTCTGTCCTTTGCTTCCTGACATTCTCATATATTGGAAAGAAAAACAAGTTATGTATCCAGTCCTGGCAGTCTAGTGACAATATGCAATCAATTTTTAATTAGTCTAATACGAATATGTATCTGATCACTGGCAGTATCATAGTATGTTACAGCACAGAGGGCGGACACTATGCCTGTGCTGACACTTTGAAAAAGCTGTCCAATTAGTCCCATTCCTCATAACCCTGGAATTTTTTTCCCTTCAAGCTTCAAGGAATTTATCTAATTCCCTTTTGGAAGTTATATTGAATCTGTTTCCATCACCCTTTTAGGCGTTGCATTCCAGATCGTAAGAACTCTCTGCGTAAAAAAAATTTTTTTACATGTCGCCTCTGGCTTTTTAAAAATTTGTTCATGGGATGTGGGCATCGCTGGCGAGGCCGGCATTTATTGCCCATCCCTAATTGCCCTCGAGAAGGTGGTGGTGAGCCGCCTTCTTGAACCGCTGCAGTCCGTGTGTTAATTTGCCAATCACCTTAAATCTGTGTCCTCTGGTTAATGATACCTCTGCCACTGGAAACAGTTTGTCCTTATTTACTCATCAGAACTGTTCAGGCGGGGGAAAAGCAAAGTTTGGGGGGGTGGATGCAGAAGCGGGAGGGCGGAGAGAGAGAGTCAGAAGCGGGGGGAGAGAGAGAGAGAAGCAGAAGCGGGGGGAGAGAGAGAGAGAGAAGCAGAAGCGGGGGGAGAGAGAGAGAGAAGCAGAAGCGGGGGGAGAGAGAGAGAGAGAAGCAGAAGCGGGGGGAGAGAGAGAGAGAAGCAGAAGCGGGGGGAGAGAGAGAGAGAAGCAGAAGCGGGGGGAGAGAGAGAGAGAAGCAGAAGCGGGGGGAGAGAGAGAGAAGCAGAAGCGGGGGGAGAGAGAGAGAGAAGCAGAAGCGGGGGGAGAGAGAGAGAGAAGCAGAAGCGGGGGGAGAGAGAGAGAGAAGCAGAAGCCGGGGGGGGGGGGGGGGAAGACGTAGGGGGCGCACGGCAGGGTGGGGAGACCTCGTCCTCGTCCTCGTCCTCGTCCATTGAATCTGGATCACGCTCTGGACCGTGAGCGGCAGCGAGTTGATCTCTCAGAAAGCCCGGTGCATGCGCGGCAAGTGATGTCATCGGACGCAGTGTCACTATTCACTTTATAATGTAACATGTGACCCTCCCCCCGCCCTCACGTTCTACCCAATAAACCTGAAAACAATCCATGGCCCACACACAATGCCCCATCACTCACCGCAGCTCTCTCCGAGGGTGTTTAGTTTGACGGAGTGATTAGTGAGAGTGTGGGCACTTCTGGTTTTCGATCGATGTGTGACGTCCTCCTGCACATGCTCCGGGCCACCCGATGATGTCACTCTCAGCGCATGCTAAAAAGCTATGGCTCCACTGGTGACATCACTTCCAATGACATCACCCTAACCCGTTCTCGTTGAATGAAATCTTCGTCATTAAAACCAAACTCGCAGCTTAAATTATGTGAGATGCTGTGGATTTGTTAAATTCAGCCTCACAGAGAAACAGCTAGAGCCCTCTGCATGATCTTGCAGTGCCCGTTCATGGGGCCACATGTTTGAAGGGGCCCACAAGTCAATTGGTGGGTTGGCCTGGCTTGGAGTGTTTTCAGAGTCAAAGCAAGATGGGAGGCTGCTCAATGCGGAGGCCTCACTCCTCCAGCAGGCGGGGGCAGTTTGGTGGGAGTTTTTATTCGATCATGCTGATAGCATTCAACAAGTTTCCACATAAGAGACTGTTAACGAAAATGAGAGTGCATGGAATTGGAGGCAACCTATTGGCCTGCCCTCCACACCTGGACATCAGGTCGCCAATGTTCCAAGCACTATCTACATCAACCTTATCCCACCATGGGACCTCTGACTTTAACTTTGAACTCCCTCCTGTTGTCTCCTCTCTATTCCCTGTTTATTACCAGGACATATCTATTCTAATCTTGCTTGAACGTTTATGGCGGACAACTGGTTTAACCAATCATCGCCAGATCTGGCTGGACCACATAAAGCACTATTGGGTCCTGCTCTCCTCTGCCAAAATTGCTCACTATTCCAGGATCATCCTGGAATGCAAAGATGACCCCCGGCTTCTCTTCTCCACTACAAACCATCTTCTTAAACCCCTCTCCCCTGCCCCCTCCACCTTCATCTCCAACAATTGCGAGGAGCTCATGGATTCTTTGTCACTAAGATTAAGACCATCCGTTGAGCTGCCTCTGCCACATCCTTCCCTTCCCCTGGCCCACCAAGCCAAACTTCTCCTATGGTTCCCCCTTGCCCTAGCCATGAATTTGCACCTTTCTCTAGTTTCTCTCTCTTATCTCCCCTCATGCCTTCCCTGAGTTTATCTTGACCATGAGACCCACCTCCTGCTCCCTCGACCCTATTCCTACCAAACTGCTGACCATCCAACTTCCCTTCCTGGCTGCCGTATTAGTTGATATTGTTAACAGTTCCCTCTCCTCAGGTACTCTCCCCCTCCCCTTTAAATCTGCTGTCATCACCCCCCCTCCTCAAAGAACCCACCCTTGATCCCTCTGACCTTGCAAACCTGCCATTCCTCTCCAAAGTCCTTGAACGTGTTGTCACCTCCCAGATCCATGCCCATCTTTCCTGCATGTTTGAATCCCTTCAATCAAGTTTCCGCCCCTGCCACAGTACTGAAACGGCCCTCATCAAGGTCACAAATGACATCCTATGTGACTGTGACAGTGGTAAACTGTCCCTCCTCATCCTTCTCAACCTGTCTGCAGCCTTTGACACAGTTGACCAAACCATCCACCTCCAACGCCTCTACTTCGTCGTCCAGTTGGATGGGACAGCACTTGCCTGATTCCATTCCTATCTATTCAATCATAGCCAGAGAATAACCTACGATGGATTCTCTTCCCGCTCCTGCACCGTTACCTCTGGAGTCCCCCAAGGATCTATCCTTGGCCCCCTCCTAATTCTCATCTACATGCTGCTCCTCAGTGACATCATCCAAAAACACAACATCATGTACGCTGACAACACCCAGCTTCACCTCACCACCACCACCTCCCTCCACCGTCTCTGATTTGTCACACTGCTTGTCCGATACTGGATGAGCAAAGATTTCCTCAGCTAAATATTGTGAAAACCAAAGCCATTGTCTTCGATCCCCACCACAAACTCCGTTTCCTAGCCACCGACTCCATCCCTCTCCCTGCCCACTGTCTGAGGCTGAACCACACCGTTCGCAACCTTGACATCCTATTTGACCCTGAGATCAGCTTCCGACCACATATCCACTCCATCACCAAAACCACCCAATTCCACCTCCATAACATCATTCGTCTCTGTCTCTGCCTCTGCCTCAGCTCATCTGCTGCTGAAACCCTCATCCATGCCTTTGTTACCTTCAGACTTGACTATTCCAATGCTCTCCTGGCTGGCCTCCCATCTTCCACCATCAAAACACTTGAGCTCATCCAAAACTCTGCTGCCCGCATCCAAACTCACAGCAAGTCTTGTTCACCCATCGCCCTGTGCTCGCTGACCGACATTGGCTCCCGGTCCACCAATGCCTCAAATTTAAAATTCTTATCCTCATGTTGAAATCCCTCCATGGCCTCACAGCTTCCTACCTGAATATGGTAGAGTCGGCGCTGTGCGTTCTACGAGCTCGGGCGTGTCGGCGCTGTGCGTTCTACGAGCTCGGTAGCCAACTTGACAATGACTGGATCAAATTACACATTCCAGAGAACTTGAATTACTCTGTAGCAAAGTGGATCAAATTACACAGTCCAGACAAAGGATTGGGTGAGTATTGTCCTCCCACATCCCGTCGGTGGCAATACCAGAATGTGCTACTGCCACCACAGTGGTGGCAGTAGACGTGCCCTCGGGTGTTAGCTGGAGGGGTATGAGTCATGCCTATTTACTCTAGGGGGAGTGGACAGCCTACGGGTTGAGCTATGCATCCAATCCAGATTTACATTACTAAGCAAGAAAGAATTTGCATTTATGTCGCACCTTTCATGACCTCAGGACATCCCAAAGTGCTTCACAGACAATTAAATACTTTTTTTTTGAAGTCACTGTTGTAGTGTAGGGAAACTAGGAAGTATGTATCTTACAGTGCAGTACTGGGTGGGGAGGGGGGGGTATTACAATTTCCATTTGGTCAAATTTCCAATCTCGAATCACTAGCAGTTTAATTTGGGCTCTGCACCCAATCTCTGTTTAAACCAGTGCGATAGGGGGTCCCTTTTTTGGAGCTTTGCACCAAATCTCCACTTAGGCCAGTGGTGGGGATATGTTTTGCTCATATGAAACTCCCTACAGCCAAGACGATAAGGTAGGCCAGCCTGAGCACAGCCATAGCACAATCACCACTGCCGGCCACGTGTGTGAGTGACAAAGGATAGAATATTATGCAGATCATAGAATCAGATAATGATACAGCACAGAAGGAGGCCATTCGGCCCATCATGCCTGTACCGGCTCTTTGAAAGAGCTATCCAATTAGTCCCACTCACCTGCCCTTTCCTCTTAGCCTTGCAAATGTTTACCCTTCAAGTGCTTTGCCTCAATACTGACCGGAAAAAATGGGTCTAGCTGTCATTTAATATTCTAGCATTCAAAAGATACAGGAGATATAATGCCATTCTTCCATTGTTGCTGGGTCGAAATCCTGGAATTCGCTACTTCGTACCATTCTGAGGGCCAGCCGCAGTTCAAGCGGGTTGAAGGCCATAAGGGGAAGGCCCACCACCACTTATTCAGGGCAACGAGGGATGGGCAATAAATGCAGCCTTGCCAGTGTTGCCCACATCTGTGAACACATTTTTTTTAAAGTTTCCAATCTGCTTTATCTTCTCCTACACTTTTCAATCTTGGTGGAGACCTGCACTATGGGGCTTGGCCTTTCAATTGGGTTTCTCAATAGATAAAAAGGCTGCAATGGGAATTCCCTATTCATTTGGATAAATGCCATGATGTGGAGATGCCGGTGATGGACTGGGGTTGACAAATGTAAGGAATCTTACAACACCAGGTTATAGTCCAACTGTTTTATTTGAAAATCACAAGCTTTCGGAGGCTTTCTCCTTCATCAGGTGAGTGTGGGATTCGGATTCCATGGAAGGTTACCGCATTTATAGTCAGAGAACAATACCTGGTGATTACAGATAATCTTTCCAACTGCCCGTTGTCAAGGCAATCAAAGTGTTCAGACAGAGGTAACATCTCTCCATCTGAACACTTTGATTGCCTTGACAACGGGCAGTTGGAAAGATTATCTGTAATCACCAGGTATTGTTCTCTGACTATAAATGCGGTAACCTTCATGGAATCCCACACTCACCTGATGAAGGAGAAAGCCTCCGAAAGCTTGTGATTTTCAAATAAAACAGTTGGACTATAACCTGGTGTTGTAAGATTCCTTACATTTGGATAAAGGGAGAGGTTAATTTCCCGTGTTGTGAAATTATTTGCTTTGAACAAGGTGCTGCAGATTTTAAATACAATAATCAGGGAAGGTCCCAGGTTTGATCTCTGGTCTGTACAAAGTTAGGTGAGCTCAGCTAGAGCAGCAATGGGATATTCCAATTGACCTCACCGTTCCTAGGGCTTGGTAGAGGAAAAAAAGCATCAGTCATCCAGTGACCCCTTTGAGAAAGACACATGTGCTGAATATCAAATAATGATGTGGATGCCTTTAAACAGCCACCCAACCTCAAACAGACTATCGTTCGCAGCAAATTACCCAGCTTTCAGGAGAACAGCGTCCACGACACCACACAACCCTGCCACGGTAACCTCTGCAAGACATGCCAGATCATCGACACAGATACCACCATCACACGAGAGGACACCACCCACCAGGTGCATGGTTCATACTCCTGTGACTCGGCCAACGTTGTCTACCTCATACGCTGCAGGAAAGGATGCCCCGGAGCATGGTACATTGGCGAGGCCATGCAGACACTGCGACAACGGATGAACAGACACCGCGCAACAATCGCCAGACAGGAGGGTTCCCTCCCAGTCGGGGAACACTTCAGCAGTCAGGGACATTCAGCCACCGATCTTCGGGTAAGCGTTCTCCAAGGCGGCCTTCGAGACACACGACAACGCAAAATCGTCGAGCAGAAATTGATAGCCAAGTTCCGCACCCATGAGGACGGCCTCAACCGGGATCTTGGGTTCATGTCACGCTACACGTAACCCCACCAGCGAACAAAAGCTATCTGTTTTTAATATAATGGGTCATTTGCTGGCTTTCTCTGCCTTCCGGATGTTTCTGCCTCTCACTCTCTCTCTCTCTCTCTGTTTTTTTTTGTTGAATGTGTATTCGGGGGTTCTGCAGGTGATTGCCTTGGCAACGGGCAGTTGCAGGGGCAGTCTGTAAACACCATGTATTGTTCTATATGTATAAATGCGTAGGCTTCAAGGAGCTCCTGAACATTTACCTGAGGAAGGAGGAAGCCTCAGAAAGCTTGTAGATTTCAAATAAAAATCGTTGGACTATAACTTGGTGTTGTAAAATTGTTTACGAATATCAAATAAGGTCAGGATTGACCTCAGCTATGATGCTGCCCATGATAAGACTGGCAACCCACACTTGCCATTTGGACTTGCATTAAAAATGATCATTCCAGCAAGGTACCAGAGGGCAGTGGGAACCAATGGAACTGTCTCCCGGGATCAGTCAGCACCTTCAGGAGAGGAGGAGAGCAAATTGGAGCATAGTAAAAAAAAAAATGGGCAGGCTTGGAGTCATGCACAGCAGGAGTCTAATTAAGGGGTTCAAGACACTAATGACAGTGAAAAGTCTGATTAATTTATAACTGTTCTTGGAACCCAAAGACAAATTACAGCTTTGAAATCAGTCCATGGCTTATGCAATTTTTTAATATCATTTGTACTGCTTTAGTTGTACATGGTGGGGTTATTTAGCTTTGGGCAGTGACTTTTGCCTGTCAGCGCAGATGCTGGCTGCCAGTACATTCTACGTACTTAATACATGATGTCAAGAAGATTAACAATTCTGATCTCCCCACTAAAAATCTGCCACAACAACAACAATGTGTACTTATTTCGTGCTTTTAATGTAACAAAACGTTCCAAGGGGCTTCACAAATAGAAATAGGGAAACAGCCATTGAGGCAGGAAGGAAGAGATTAGGATGAGCGTCCAAAAACTTGGGCAAAGAGATGAAATTGAAGAAAGTTTTTAAAGATGGAGAGGTGGCAAGGCGGAGGCCAAAACTAAGTGTGTTTGATTAGTGACGAAGTCCCTGTCCAGTGTTTACTCAGAGCTGTGAACTAGACCGTGCAACAGTTACTTTACAAAACTGGAGTCTGCATTAGCCGAGGCCGTGACATTCAAAAGGTTAGAAAAGAAGTGGCAGGGCGGAAGCCCTTGTGTACTGTAATAGATACTGCTGCAAAACCTGCTTGCATTCATCAACCACTATTACAAGAGGTTCAGCTGAAGAGCAGAATAAAGCCCTCAGGACATGCTCGGCTTTTAGTTTGCTGAGGCTGCAATGCTGGGTAATGTAGGCTAACGTTGGCTACTGGGCTGAATTCTAAACTAGCAGCGCTGAACAGTACCCGCCAGAAGCCGCAGTGGAGAGGGGTAAAAGCCATAAATCCATGTGCAACAGCACAGGAATCAACCAATTATTTTTAATAACGCTGACCTGAACACAAGCCAATCCTATCAGTTCTACCTTACTATTTTAAATGGTGGATTTAGGGAATCAGTTTCCACAACCATTAGGCCTGTGGTTATTCGATCAGATTTGAAATGGGTAAGTTTAGAGTTTCTTAAGCTGCTGTTTATATTTCTAACCCTTCTCAAATGATGAGCGAGATTTAAATGAATCAATTACAACATGGCTATTGCTATGCCTTACAAAGTAAAACTGCAACCATAACAGTCCGCTGTAGGGATGGTCCCTCTTTATCTATTCAAATCATATGTAACCCCAACTTCTGTAATAAATGTCAACAGTAACTGAAGCCTAGCGACATCATTAATTAACTGACCGCAGATCTGGTATGTGCTGGGGTAAGAAGCACGTGACAATGCATTGAAAAAAGACTCCTTTGGGTGAAGCAGTTGTATGAACCAACTACAATTCTGTTATAACTGTTCCTCAGGGCAGTGTTCTAGGCCCAACCATCTTCAGCTGCTTCATCAATGACCTTTCCTCCATCATAAGGTCAAAATTGGGGATGTTCGCTGATGATTGCACAGTGTTCAGTTCCATTCGCAACCCCTCAGATAATGAAGCAGTCCGAGCCCGCATGCAGCAAGACCAGGACAACATCCAGGCTTGGGTTGATATGTGGCAAGTAACATTCGCGCCAGACAAGTGCCAGGCAATGACCATCTCCAACAAGAAAGAGTCTAACCACCTCCCCTTGACATTCAACGGCATTACCATCGCCGAATCCCCCACCATCAACATCCTGGGGGTCACCATTGACCAGAAACTTAACTGGACCAGCCATTTAATACTGTGGCTACAAGAGCAGGTCAGAGGCTGGGTATTCTGTAGCGAATGACTCACCTCCTGACTCCCCTAAGCCTTTCCACAATCTACAAGGCACAAGTCAGGAGTGTGATGGAATACTCTCCACTTGCCTGGATGAGTGCAGCTCCAACAACACTCAAGAAGCTCGACACCATCCAGGACAAAGCAGCCCACATGATTGGCACCCCATCCATCACCCTAAACATTCACTCCCTTCACCACCGGCGCACTGTGGCTGCAGTGTGTACCATCCACAGGATGCACTGCAGCAACTCACCAAGGCTTCTTCGACAGCACCTCCCAAATCCGCGACCTCTACCACCTAGAAGGACAAGGGCAGCAGGCACATGGGAACAACACCACCTGCACGTTCCCCTCCAAGTCACACACCATCCCGACTTGGAAGTATATTGCCGTTCCTTCATCGTCACTGGGTCAAAATCCTGGAACTCCCTTCCTAACAGCACTGTGGGAGAACCTTCACCACACGGACTGCAGAGGTTCAAGGAGGTGGCTCACCACCACCTCCTCAAGGGCAATTAGGGATGGGTAATAAATGCCGGCCTCGCCAGCGACACCCACATCCCATGAATGAATTTTTTTTTAAATTAAATAAAGTTTTTACTAAGCTTCATGATGGAAGTGTATAATTTGATTTTGTTTCTAGCATTTAATAATAGATTTAGCTGTGTGATATGGAGAAATTCAGTAGGCTATACATTAATGCATTAAAAATATCTTATATTAAGGATGAATTTATCTGCAGTAATTGATCTGGAATAAGCTGGCACAGGAGGATCATACCATTTATGAAGCAGCCAACAGCTGCACTCTCAGGGTTGGGCTGCAGAAAGATGTGCATCACACTCCGAATGTGCCTCCACATTTAAATCTGATATTTAAAAATGTTAATGTTAGTGTGAAGTAGATTCTTATTAACACTTACCACTGACTTCATCGCAACACACTCCTGGGCTTGCTTCTTTTTAACTATAGGATCCTATAAGGTGACAAACAAACAGAATGTTCAAAGTGAGGAACGGCTATGCCTGGAATTTCCGACCCAGCAGTTGTTATTACCCTGTGGGATGTTTTATTGCATTGAATTTCACAGGGACTGCCAGGGATTATGTTTCACAGGAGAGGGGTGGGAGTTAAGGCAGGGAAAAGATGCAGACTTCCAAGCTGTCCAGCTAAATAGCAAGATCTGTAATGTAACCACTGCATTTCTCCTGCAAAGCAACTAGACAATGCTGCTAATGATATCAATGCATCCCCAAACCCTCCCACACACATATAAATGCACACAGTCGCACCTATAAGTATCTAAGAAATACGCCAAATAAATAAATCTATTGCACTGATGTTGTCAAAGATATATATATATATATATACAGCTTGCAATTCCTGTGTCACCTGTACTTTCTCCAACAATTTTCCTGTCAAATGTTCCTCATTTTGTTATTAACATCCTAATGTTGACATTACACAGCACTGCCCAGGTGGCTGTCGAACACTATGGACTGGATCTTGATGGAAAAATAACATTGAGTTAACGATGCATGCCGTTAATAATGTGCAAATCAGCCAGCAAGTTCAGGGGATTAAGGGATACACAGAGAGTTGTGAATCACCGGAACTTGCCGGTCGATTTACGCCGTTTGCTTCGCACAAACGGCATCTCACCCTTAGCCTCACCGTTATTTTTAAGAACTTGCTGGATTTGCATATTAATTAACCATTAAACGCGCCACAGAGAGTTAATGAAGAGCGTGTGTACCCTTTAAACGATGTGATAATTATTAATGCAACGCTAATCAACCTCTCTAGCCCAGAAAGGGAACAATTGTTCAATCTCATTCCTGCATGTCGTCAATTGTTGCTAGAGATTTTAAAAATGTCAAATTTAATTATTTTTTCTTACTTTTTCTTTGTCTCTTTTTATCCAAGTTTTCTTTCCCTCTCTTTCTGTAGCTGATTGGGCTCTAATTCACCCACCTTCTCAGTCCTTCCTCTGTTCCTTTCTCTCACCCCAAATGCCCCTTTGCCCAATCCACATCATCAGCTCGCACTTCCAGCAGGGTACAGTGCAAAACATCTTTGAGCTGAAGGGTGCAGAACAATGTCGAACCAAAGGCACACGCCTCAGGATGGCCCACTCCATCAAGATCTGGCCCATTGTTTCATTTAAGCCATGGTTACCATTGGCCAGGTTTCTTACCTCTTGCAAACGAAGACTTCGCTATCATTGTTTGTTAATTTGTTCCAAATTTCTATTTTTCTATCGCTCTCTCCAAGCAATGCTGCTCAATACCCCACATCCTGCTTCAGAGGCAACTAAAGTGCTCTTTGCTCAATGGTCATCGCTGTCATTCTGTGACCCTTCACTAGGAGGCATAATGCTGGATAAGACTAGATCTGGAGGCATTCTTCCTTCCCTTCACCCAGTGGAATATGTGTCTATCTAGAGTGCACAATTTAGCAGAAACAACAGATATTGAATTGGTTAATTTCTCCATGTTTGAACAGTTACATCCAAATCACTGCCTTTTGTCTCTGAAATCTATTGTTCTTTTTTGTTTTATTCCAATTTCCTTGAAACTTCCCCTTCTGAAGGCACTAAGTCACATTGTGCTATGATTCCACAATTGCTGGCAGCCCCCAGTACATTGAAGAAATGGTCTTTCTTCGTGAGTGACTTGGTTGATTTCCCCTTCCCCAGTCAATATAAAAGAAACAATGTAGGTTCTACCTTGTGATAACCACACAATCAGTCCCAACCTCAGCTGAGCTTCCTGGGAACGTGAAGCACATCCCATGAAGGAAGGAGAGAAAGAAATTCAAAGGACATAGGAACAGGAGTAGGCCATTCAGCACCTCGAGCCTGTTCCGCCATTCAATTAGATCATGGCTGATCTGTAACTTAACTCTATCTACCCACCTTGGTTCTACGACCCTTAATAACCTTGCCTAATAAAAATCTATCAATCTCAGTTTTGAAATTTTCCATTGATCTAGTCTCAACTCTTTTTGGGGGAAGAGTTCCAGATTTCCACTACCCTTTGTTAACAGGCTCTTATGTGGAACCTTATCGAATGGCCTCTGCAAGCCCATATAAATAATATCCATGGATACTCCCGTATCTACCACGTTAGTTACATCCTCAAAAAATTCAACTAGGTTCATTAGACATGACTTACCTTTTACAAATCCATACTGGCTCTTTGTGATCAGCTCATGTTTGTCCAAATGCTATGTCACTCTGTCCCTAATAACAGTTAGGAAATGTCGTTTTACCAAAACTTCCGGTAGCTGGGCCAAGTATAGAAGAGGCCTGAAAACAGGTTGCCTGCCTGTCCTTTTAATCAAACAATTGTGCATAGAAAGGGATGGGAACAGTTGGAGTAAACAGAACAAAATAACTAAATGGGAGTGAGAGGAGCATTTCAAGAAAAAGCTCGCTCGGCTCGAAAACTTGCTTTGTGTGACAAAAGTGGAGATTTTGTCCTGTGTGTAATAAGGAATATTTCTGCCTTTATTTCCATACAGAAATGGTGTTAAAATGGAAGCTGTCTTTCCTTATCAAATTTCAATATGCCGGGAATCCCAAGAAAACTAATATTGAATCGGGGACAGGGACTCGATAAAATTAATATAAGTAAAATAACAAAAATGAAAAAAATAATAGCACGAAAGAGTAACAAATCCCCAGGACCAGATGGTTTCCATCCCAGGGTTTTAAAGGAAGTAGGTGAGCACATTGCAGATGCCCTAACTATAATCTTTCAAAGTTCTCTAGATTCAGGAACTGTCCCTCTAGATTGGAAAATTGCACGTCACTCCACTTTTTAAGAAAGGAGAGAGAGGGAAACCAGGGAATTACAGACCAGTGAGCCTAACATCTGTTGTGGGGAAAATGCTGGAGTCTATAATTCAGGATAGGGTGACTGAACACCTCGAGAATTTTCAGTTAATCAGAGAGAGCCAGGTGCTGAATGGCCCACTCCTGTTCCTATATTCCTATGCAGTCCAGTATGTCTGATCTGAAATGAAGCAGGTATGGAGGCCCCTAAGAGACATTTCTCTAATTTTAAACCATGTCTCCTTGTCCTGCTCTAGTAATTTAGTTTGAAGTAATTGTCCAGATCGACCTCTTCTATACTGTTTACTATCTTATATACCTCTATAAGATCACATTGCAGTTGTGTCATTTTGAGGCTTTAAAAGCTATGGTTTCACATCTTTTCTCCTATCTTAGGCCTTATACCAGGGACCAGCCTCATGACTCCTCTCTGAACTGACTCCAGTGCTTGAATGTCTCTCACTTGTGGTCTCAGCAACCAGCATTGAACACAGTACTCAAGGTGTGGTCTTACCAGAGTACTATACAGTTTGAGCATGACTTCCTCTAACTCATACTCTTGTTTCCATCTGAAAATGCTTGGGATTATCAAGCTGTGTAAGTAATACATTCTAAGAAGAAAGGCAGTGATTTCTTGATAGATTTTCTAACCCTGATATCATGCCCTTTACGCAAGAGCATCAGCCAGAGATTTACAACAGCTGATAATCTGCAGAAACTTCCCTCAGTGATTAGCCTCTAATTGACTGCAGGTTGTGCTTGTTTATACCAATTCCCCACAGTAACTAAGCAATTGTCTCAAAAGGTCAATGCAGGTTAAACATGGCTTTGTCTTGGCATTTAAACATCACAACAGACTACTGACAAGCCATGCTACAGGAGATCAGCTCGCATATATAACCATGTTAAGTATCCATATGCTCATATCCCACAGTGTAATTTGAAAGACTATATTTCTTTTTAATCGGTACTTTGCCAATGGATCCCTAATCTCATACTGAATTCTCTATTGTGAAATTAATTTGCACCTATTTCAGATGTTCATTCAACAATACATTTGAATTGAGATTTCTCCACAGTTAACCTTTTCTTTCTCAAAGGAGTAATCATAGAATCATAGAATTCCAAGTTCTTTTTAGCCTGTCTTCAAATTTACTTGCAAATAGAGGTACTGCCCTTCCTATCTTTGTGGTGGAATATCTCAGTCAAGTGTAATTAACATTTTCAGCATTCCTTAAACACGCTACTGACTGGACCCAACTGCAGATTAAAACTAAGAAACTTATTGTGCCTCTCAGGGCAACATGTCTTCAGCTGTCACAAGACTTAAGGTGGTTTTACATTGAAGGAGTACCCATCAGAAGCAGGCACCCTGCACTACTGCTACTGATGGCATTCTGTAATGTAAACGGCCTGATGTCTACAGCCCCAATGACATTGGGTAACTTCATTTTCATGCATTTTGTTCACTGCCTTTGTGTCTCCAAATAAAACCAGAAGCACTGAACTGGATATCTTCTTGGCAGCTATTTGAATCACAGATCTCTAGAATCCAATGGTCTTGAGATAAAATAGGAAATAAGGTAAATGGATAGAGCAATGCGCAGGAGTTGAGTGTGTCTGTTTGAGCACTGTTCACTTGCAACCCACTTATGACCCTGTAAACATGCCCATGGATTAACACTGGGAAAGACTGCACAGGATAAGCAGTGGAATTCTAACTAAATCATCAACTATCAAGTCTTACTTGTTTACATCACTTTATATGTGGTAAAGAGGATGTTTGGAGGAATTAAATGAAAAGCCTTTATTTAATTTTTAAATGATTACTGTATTCAAGTGCACCTCAAAATCTTGGGAGATGTGGAGTGTGGACTATTTGAAGCAGTGTTGTCTGGGAAACTGCAGGGCTTTAGTTTAAGTGACAATTTAGGACTACGGAGAGCAAGGACAGTGGGTGGAAGGGAGACAAACACTGGAGAGAAGATATAGTGCAATGCAGCGACCATGGAGAATGGTTTTTGTTTCGATTTTAAATGGAGCAGAGTGTTGAGACTGTGGCCTAGAAATTCGATTGTGCTGCACCTGTTTTTTGGGAGCTAATCAGGTGCCTCGGCCTTCAGTCTGGTGGGTAGGAAGTGTGTGCTAATTTCAAACCCTTTTCCAATTTTGCAATGCCCCAGCATCTGACTCGTCAGGTGCTAAACTCGCCCAGCAACTCGTGACACTAACAGGCAGGTAGGACCCTCACAAGCACTATTTAAAAGGATCATGCAGAATTTACAGGTTAGTTGCTGTTGTGTGTTTTAGGTTGTTGGTTAACATCTGGACTTTTTTTTGGTGTGTTTTCTGACACTGGAAAGTTCAGTTTGACTGCTGAGAAGATGATTTTGCTGCTGATGCACTGTTTTTGACTGCCTTATAAAGTTTGACTGCAGTCATGGGTGGTCGATAGGGCTGCCTTAGGGACTGGAGGAGGCGGGGAGCAGCAAGGGAGACAGCAGAGGGATCAGCTGCCACAAGAGGGAGGAGGAGGAGGAGGTAACTACACAGGAGGCCGTACCCACAGCGAGCCTTCAGGGAGCACTTCTCCTACATGAACTTCACTGAGGATCAATGTATGAGGCGCCTTCGCTTCACCAAGGAGACTGTCACCGAGCTATGTCACCTGCTGCACCCACAACTCCAGCCTCACACCAGGGCATGGACAGCACTGCCTGTGACTGTCAAGGTCACCATGGCCATTAACGTTTCTGCCACGGGCTCTTTCCAGGCTGCAGCAGGTGACATCAGCGACATCTCACAGTTTGTGGTACACCAATGCTCTTTACACCAGGAGGGACACCTACATCTCACTCCCTATGGACAGAGCGAAGCAGAACGAGAGAGCACTAGGCTTCGACCACATGGCAGGCTTCCCCAGGGTGAAAGGTGCCATTGAACACCCTCATTCCGTGTTCTCCATCAACAGCCTGGCATTTTTATCCATAGAAAGGGGTTCCGCTCCCTCAACATACAGTTGGTTTGTGGCCACAGGCTGTGTATCATGCAGGTCTGTGCCCGGTATCCTGGCAGCAGTCATGACTCATTCATCCTGCACCAGTCCTTTGTGTTGCCTTTATTTCAGCCGGGCGGTCAAGTTACAGCCTGGCTACTGTGTGACAGGGGCTATCCCCTCCAGACATGGATCATGACTCCAGTCAGGAACCCGGGCACAGTTGCAGAGTTGGTCTACAATCAGAGCCATGATGCCATGAGAAATGCGATCGAGCAGACAGTCAGAGTGCTGAAGCAACACTTCTGCTGCCTGGACTGTTTGGGAGGAGCTGGCAGTACACCCGAGCTGCCATCCAGATTTGTGGTCATTTGCTGCATTCTGCACAACTTCTCCATCATGAGGGACCAGCCCTTACCACTACCTGGGCAGCACCAAGTACAGTAGGAGCAGGTGGAGGGAGAAGCATGAAGAGAAGGATGAGCAGTAGAGGCATCGACCACCATTGCCCCTGGATCCCAGAGCTCTCAGAGAGCAGCTCATCAAAGAGCCTTTCACCTAAACCATCGCTCCCCTCCCCAATACACCACAATCCTAATCACCACCGTCCTTACTACCAGCATCTGATTATTGTCCTTCATTCCAGCCTTATGGGACTTGCCCTTGCTTCACGATCAATACAAACACCAACACCAAATCCAGAACAAAAAACAAATTTATTAAACAACTCAATTCCATCGATATCTAACAGCTAACAGAAATAATCACATCACCCATGTGCAAGCCCTTAGTGCCTGTCTCATGTGCTCGTTTATTTATCCTAGTGCTCTTACGAAGTGTTTCCCCAGTGGCTACAGTTTAGAAGGTGGAAGGCTGCTGAGCTTCCATTGAGGACACTTCAGTTGGCCGTGGTGGGAGACCTCAAGCATCTCTGGACCTTGAGGGCCCGGCTGCAGACTGCAGAATCTTGATATGGGCCCGGGCAGTCTGGCCGATCTGGCTGTGTGGCACTAACAAAGGCACTGGTGGAGTGAGTGATGGGGGAGCAGGCATGCTGTCATCCTGAGACAGGACAACAGGTTCCTCTCCCATGAAGCCAAGGCCACTCTCCTACGGCGGCGCATCAGCACTCCTGTGGCTCTGCTCAAGAACACAGTGCAGGAGTGATGTAATGCTCTGAATGCCCCTGTCAACAGTTGCCCCAAAAGCAAAGGTGGAAGCTGTCTGAGCTTGCGTGGCAGCTGTCAGGGGAGGCTCCATTACAGTGTGCACCACTGTCATGTCTATGGAGTTGACCGTTTGTTCCATGTTGGACAGAATGGTCTCCATGCTGTACGCAAAGCCTCGACACAAGTTGGAGCTGGACTCCTCCACGATCCGTGATATTGTGTGCAAGGCCAGAGCTGGTGGAGGTCTGAGCAGAGAGTAAGAGAGTAGTATTGTTACCTTGACAACTTTGGTGAGCCCATTAAACTTTTTTTGGCATTGCAGCATGTCCTGGGAGCTCGGCTCCTCGCATTGACCTCCTCTGGGCTGTCTTCCCATTGGCAGCCAAAGTGTTCCCTGGAGGGCTTTCTGTCCCCGGGGGGCGCGCAGATGATCACCCTCCTCCTCCTGTCCATTGCCTGCACCAGGGCCTCCAAAGCAGCGTCTGAAAACTTTGGTGCCCCCTCTGTGCTTGCTGCAGCCATTTCTTTATTCATGTGTTTCCCTGTTGTCTGCATTCAGAGTGCACCTCCCCTTTAAGAAGTGCTGGCTGCCTTTAAGTGGCATCAGAGACACCCAATTTCCAATCCCTCCAAACAGGTGTCCAGCCAATGAACAGTACAGGTAGCGCTGGCTGCACGCCTGACTCTACAAATATTATGTGCTGCCTGGGACAACACGACCAGGCACGTGCAGTGCACGCCCCGCCCATGTTTTTGGATGCAATCAGATTTCTAGGCCTGTTTAATTCTGTGGAATATCTACAGAGAGTGGACAAGTGATAACCCTAACTGTTACCATGGTGGCACAGAAACTCAGAGCAGGAAATAAAAACTACTTTCCAGTCACCTGCGCCATGAAACCTGAACTCATCACTGACCTAGCATAGCTCGACGATGGATGCTTAAACGGTCATCAGGAGAAGTGGACTTGGCCAGACTTTTCCCTCGTTTGGAGGGAATTGAAACCAATGCTACAAACAAAACTTCTTAACTGTGACAACTTTCATTTCTACAATGCTTTTAATGTAACAAAACATCCAGGGTGCTGCACAGTTGGGTGTCAGACCCAATAAAAAAAGAAAGGGAAGCGGGGGAGGGGAGGTTAGGAGAGGTGACTGACAGAACGGTCAAAAAGTTAGGTTCTCGGGAGGCCTTGACGGTGGGGAGAGATGTATCAAGTCAGACCATACTATGATGAGGGGTACAGTTACCAATAAAAAGCACAAAATAAAAAGCAAAGGTGTGGGAAAGTGAAATTATATAATTGTAGTGAAAGAAAACAGTGTTACTGCAACATCAAAAAGCAACTATGAGACAAGGAGTGAGAAGCAGACAATCTCCCCCTGTATATTACCAGGCTGCACTGAAATGGAATAGAATTGGAGCTGTCGTTGGTGATGACTTCAAACAGGCAAATAATAAGTACCCTCTGCATTGAAGTGAACGTGTCAAATTGCAAAATCAGTCATACACTTTAGAACATAAGAACATAAGAAATAGGAGCAGGAGTAGGCCAATCGGCCCCTCGAGCCTGCTCCGCCATTCAACAAGATCATGGCTGATCTGATCCTAACCTCAAATCTAAATTCATGTCCAATTTCCTGCCCGCTCCCCGTAACCCCTAATTCCCTTTACTTCTAGGAAACTGTCTATTTCTGTTTTAAATTTATTTAATGATTTAGCTTCCACAGCTTCCTGGGGCAGCAAATTCCACAGACCTACTACCCTCTGAGTGAAGAAGTTTCTCCTCATCTCAGTTTTGAAAGAGCAGCCCCTTATTCTAAGATTATGCCCCCTAGTTCTAGTTTCACCCATCCTTGGGAACATCCTTACCGCATCCACCCGATCAAGCCCCTTCACAATCTTATATGTTTCAATAAGATCGCCTCTCATTCTTCTGAATTCCAATGAGTAGAGTCCCAATCTACTCAACCTCTCCTCATATGTCCACCCCCTCATCCCCGGGATTAACCGAGTGAACCTTCTTTGTACTGCCTCGAGAGCAAGTATGTCTTTTCTTAAGTATGGACACCAAAACTGTATGCAGTATTCCAGGTGCGGTCTCACCAATACCTTATATAACTGCAGCAATACCTCCCTGTTTTTATATTCTATCCCCCTAGCAATAAAAGCCAACATTCCGTTGGCCTTCTTGATCACCTGCTGCACCTGCAAACTAACTTTTTGATTTTCTTGCACGAGGACCCCCAGATCCCTTTGTACTGCAGTACTTTCCAGTTTCTCGCCATTAAGATAATAACTTGCTCTCTGATTTTTCCTGCCAAAGTGCATAACCTCACATTTTCCAATATTGTATTGCATCTGCCAAATCTCCGCCCACTCACCCAGCCTGTCTATATCCCCCTGTAGGTTTTTTATGTCCTCCTCACTCTCTACTTTCCCTCCCATCTTTGTATCATCTGCAAACTTTGATATGTTACACTCTGTCCCCTCCTCCAAATCGTTAATATAGATTGTAAAGAGTTGGGGACCCAGCACCGACCCCTGCGGAACACCACTGGCTACAGGTTGCCAGTCCGAGAATGTACCATTTATCCCAACTCTCTGCTTCCTGTTGGATAACCAATCCTCCACCCATGCCAGAATATTACCCCCAATCCAGTGATTCTTTATCTTGAGCAATAATCTTTTATGTGGCACCTTGTCGAATGCCTTCTGGAAGTCCAAATACACTACGTCCACTGGTTCCCCTTTATCCACCATGTACGTTATATCCTCAAAGAACTCAAGCAAATGTCAGACATGACTTCCCCTTCATAAAGCCATGCTGACTTTGTCCTATTAAATTATGTTTATCCAAATGTTCTGCTACTGTCTCCTTAATAATAGACTCCAAAATTTTACCCACCACAGATGTTAGGCTAACTGGTCTATATTTTCCAGCCTTCTGCCTACTACCCTTTTTAAATAAGGGTGTTACATTGGCAGTTTTCCAATCTGCCGGGACCTTTGCCGAGTCCAGAGAATTTTGGAAAATTATTACCAAAGCATTCACAATCCGCACTGCCACTTCCCTCAAGACCCTAGGATGTAAGCCATCAGGTCCAGGGGATTTATCCGCCTTGAGTCCCATTAATTTACTGAGTACCATCTCCTGAGTGATTTTAATCGTATTTAGCTCCTCCCCCCCTAAAGCCTCCTGTTTGTCCAGTGTTGGGATATTCTTAGTGTCCTCTACCGTAAAGACTGAAACAAAATATTTATTCAGCATTTTTGCCATCTCCATGTTTCCCACCATTAATTTCCCGGTCTCATCCTCGAAAGGACCTACGTTTGCCTTAGCCACCCTTTTTCTTTTTATATAACTGTAGAAACTCTTGTTATCTGTTTTTATAGTTTTTGCTAATTTATTTTCATAATCTATCTTCCCTTTCTTAATCAATCCTTTCGTTACTTTTTGCTGTCTTTTGAAGACTTCCCAATCTTCTATCCTCCCACTAAGTTTGGCTACCTTATATGTCCTTGTTTTTAGTCGGATGCTATCCTTAATTTCTTTACTTAGCCATGGATGGCTGTCATTTCTTTTACACCCTTTTTTCCTCAGTGGAATATATATTTTTTGAAAGTTGTAAAATAACTCCTTAAATGAACACCCCTGCTCATGTACCGTCTTACCCTTTAATCTATTTTCCCAGTCCACTTTAATCAATTCCGCTCTCATACCATCATAGTCTCCTTTATTCAAGCTCAGTACACTTGTTTGAGAACCAACCTTCTCACCCTCTAATTGGATATGGAATGTAACCATGCTATGGTCACTCATTCCAAGGGGATCCTTAACTAGGGCATTATTAATTAATCCTGGCTCATTACACAGGACCAGGTCCAAGGTTGCTTGCCCCCTTGTAGGTTCAGTTACATACTGCTCAAGAAATCCATCCCTAATACACTCAATAAACTCTTCCTCAAGGCTACCCTGCCCAATTTGATTTGTCCAGTTAATATGATAGTTAAAATCCCCCATAATTATAGCTGTTCCCTTATTACATGCCCCGACTATTTCCTGATTAGTACTTCTTCCAGCAGAGTTGCAACTATTAGGAGGCCTATATACTACGCCCACGAGTGTTTTTTGCCCCTTATTATTCCTTATCTCTACCCAAACTGTTTCATTATCCTGATCCTTTGGCCCAAGGTGAGGTGACGGTGACTGCCCTTGACATCAAGGCAGCATTTGACCGAGTGTGGCACCAAGGAGTCCTAGTAAAATTGAAGTCAATTGGAATCAGGGGGAAAACTCTCCAGTGGCTGGAGTCATACCTAGCACAAAGGAAGATGGAAGTGGTTGTTGGAGGCCAAGCATCTCAGCCCCAGGGCATTGCTGCAGGAGTTCCTCAGGGCAGTGTCCTAGGCCCAACCATCTTCAGCTGCTTCATCAATGACCTTCCCTCCATCATAAGGTCAGAAATGGGGATGTTCACTGATGACTGCACAGTGTTCAGTTCCATTCGCAACCCCTCAGATAATGAAGCAGTCCGAGCCCGCATGCAGCAAGACCTGGACAACATCCAGGCTTGGGCTGATAAGTGGCAAGTAACATTCGCGCCAGATAAGTGCCAGGCAATGACCATCTCCAACAAGAGAGAGTCTAACCACCTCCCCTTGACATTCAACGGCATTACCATCGCCGAATCCCCCACCATCAACATCCTGGGGGTCACCATTGACCAGAAACTTAACTGGACCAGCTATATAAATACTGTGGCTACGAGAGCAGGTCAGAGGCTGGGTATTCTGCGGCGAGTGACTCACCTCCTGACTCCCTTAAGCCCTTCCACCATCTACAAGGCACAAGTCAGGAGTGTGATGGAATACTCTCCACTTGCCTGGATGAGTGCAGCTCCAACAACACTCAAGAAGCTCGACACCATCCAAGGTAAAGCCGCCCGCTTGATTGGCACCCCATCCACCACCCTAAACAATCACTCCCTTCACCACCGGCGCACTGTGGCTGCAGTGTGCACCATCCACAGGATGCACTGCAGCAACTCGCCAAGGCTTCTTCGACAGCACCTCCCAAACCCGCGACCTCTACCACCTAGAAGGACAAGGGCAGCAGGCGCATGGGAACAACACCACCTGCACGTTCCCCTCCAAGTCACACACCATCCCGACTTGGAAATATATCGCCGTTCCTTCATTGTCGCTGGGTCAAAATCCTGGAACTCCCTTCCTAACAGCACTGTGGGAGAACCGTCACCACACGGACTGCAGCGGTTCAAGAAGGCGGCTCACCACCACCTTCTCAAGGGCAATTAGGGATGGGCAATAAATGCCGGCCTTGCCAGCGACGCCCACATCCCGTGAACGAATAAAAAAAATATATATATCTTTTCTCTGTATTACAGTGATTCCTTCCCTTATTAACATAGCCACCCCACCTCCCATTCCTTCCTGCCTGTCCTTCCTGATTGTTAAATACCCTGGCATATTTAATTCCCAGTCGTTGTCACCCTGCAGCCATATTTCTGTAATGGCCACAAGATCATACCCATACGTAGTTATTTGTGTCGTTAACTCGTCCATTTTGTTACGAATGCTACGTGCATTCAGATAAAGAACTTTCAAATATGCTTTGTGACACTTAGTTCCTGCTTTTTCCTTTTTTAACACTTTACCTTTTACTCCATACCTTCTGTCCCTTCCTGACACGCTTTCCTCTGCCTCCCTGCTCAGGTTCCCAACCCCCTGCCACAGCTTTGATGCTGGGTTAATCGCCTTACGCCTTCTAGTTTTCATTTTATCTGTCGTACCTAAAGTGCCTAAAGTACACTTTCTTTCTGCTGCTCTATGCTTTTCCCTTTCACTTGTTCTTGAACAACTGTTTGTACTATTTGTATTGTAGATTTCCCCTGGGTCTTCCCCTCTCTTGCTGCTCTCAACTTTATTCCCTTCTGACTCCCCGCTCAGGTTCCCATCCCCCTGCCACTCTAGTTTAAACCTTCCCCAACAGCACTAGCAAACACCCCCGCGAGGACATTGGTCCCGGTCCTGCTCGGGTGTAACCCGTCACGCTTGTACGGGTCCCACCTTCCCCAGAACCGGTCCCAATGTCCCAGGAATCTAAATCCCTCCCTCCTACACCATCCCTGCAGCCACGCATTCATCCTGTCTATTCTCCTGTTCCTATACTCACTAGCACGTGTTGTGATCTTTCAAGTTTCCAAGTATTAGTTAATAGCTTCACGTTATTTATGTACAGTCAGGATTAATTTAAAGTGGTAGCATCTCTGCCCAAGGTCATTTATAGACCTGAAGTACACAACAGATCATATGAATGTCAAATCACCTTACCATTACCTTCCATGACTGTTGTTACTCCATTATATCATTTATCATAAAAGTGGTTTTGTATTCATCTCAACAGACTGTTTTCTGATGCCTCCACCAGGTACCAGCCCAAACAATTAGATTGTTGCTTGGTTACAGTCAGCTTCTAATTGGATTTTATAGGGTCAGCAAAAATCAAATTATCGTGTTTTCAAGACTTTCATTCTATCGACCTACACCCAGATTGTAGAAGTGAAAAGTATAGAAAGGATAGTGTCCTAACCCAATGCATCACCCCATCTCCCCGTTAAAGTACTGATTGTCGGAGTGGGTTAATGCAGAACAGAATGCTAATTTTAGACTGCTACTGAATCCCATTTTGTGTTGGATGATGCAAGAATAACTTCCTCGGTGAAAGCTAAATTCTGAGCTAATTTGCCATCAAATTGTTTTCACCTTTGATACTTTGTTCCCAAAAAATAAAATCCTTTTTTTTAAATTCTTACTTTTGGGAGAAAGAATTCTAATTTGACACAGTAATGTGTGTATTCCAACAACCGCCTTTTATTAACTTTGATATATCAGCAAGCTTTAGCACAAACTGTATAAACACACAATACCAATTACAATGTTTTTTGCATCAACCAAGCCCTCAAATGCATCACCAGGCCTATGCAATGACAGCAAATAAGATGGTTGGCAGTGGACAGCCTTGCCTCACTCCACTTTTGAGAGAGATAGGTTGACCAAGTCTCCCAGCCACCCTAACACAAGATTTGGGCAGGTACTCCCAAAGCTTCTAGCTTTGAGAGCTGCGTGAAGAACTACATCAAAAGCCTTATAAAATCAAATGGGACTTCACTGAACCATACGACACTGTGACCTTGTACAAAGCCTACAAAACCCGATCCTCACGAGAACAAACTGCTGGCCACTGCTTAAACTTCTGCCTTTTCCTTTCTGATTGCTTGTGCGGGTTCTCCAAAGCATTCAATACATGTGCCACAACAACCTGAAAAACCACCTTACGAGCCATTGATATCACCAAAATGCCAAGCATGCCCACACAAATCTCGGGCCGTTCTGGGATGACTTAGCAACAAGTGCCAGAGACGGTAAAAGCATTGAGGGCCATTAATAAATGGTGTCCACACGGTTAGAACTTTGGAAACACTGTCAGCGTAAAGCTCTGACAGTTGGTGTGCGTGAATAATGACCACTTGGGCAAGGTCCTGGAGAATAACCAGAGACTGTGGAACAATAGAGCAACATCACCAGGAAAGGCAAAAAAATTGGCAAGCAAAAAAAAAGTAATTCTCCACTCCAAACTGGGTTGGTAGTAGGTTGGAGGTTTAAGGGGAAAAAACTGATAGATTAGAAAAGAAAAATCAAATCACAATTCTGAACTAAAATGGAATACTGGTACAGGAAGAGACGGGTTAAACTTGAAAAAAGTTCCCAATTAAGTAAGTCCATTCTTGGATGCTACACCAAGGTCAAAACACTCTAATCTGACACTGAGGAGGCAGCCAGTGTCGGATAATACAAATAAAAAAGTTTATATATCGTACACGTGGCGATTTTCTTGGCTTTTCAAGCCATGACATCTCATTCCGTGTGCTGGCTGTCAAAGTGTAGGGGCGACAAACAGACAATATATGAGTTATGTTGTTTACACCAAGGGAATGGCTGGTTCTTTTAAAAAAATACACAAAACTAAATGGATACAATTTCCATGGGAGTTCTCCCAATCTCCCGCTGTAACTTCGAGAAACGGGGAAATTCTACCCTAAAATGTAGAGACTTGTGGGGCCTGACCTGACCTGGTTTAATTTGTTTGGATGGCTGCGGATTTTTTCTTTCCCCCATTTCCCTTGGTCCCTCAAAAAACAATTTCAATGCAGATTCTCAGACATGGAGTCAATTGCTTCCTACATCAAATTGCTTGAACAAGACAAATCCGACCAGACTTCAAAAGGCAAAGGAGAACAACAAGCAACTTGGAGGACATTTGCTCTGATGCTGGTGGACGAACATCAGATTCATAATGAGCAGCTTGGCCAGCAAACCCAAGAGGGGGCAGATAAGTTTTGAAATATCAGTGATAAGGCAAGGGAGGAGGTGCAGACAGTAACAGCACAACTTGAAGACAAATCTGCTGGGTTTTTGAAGGAGCATAATGAGATGACAGCTAAACTGGCCACCCAGGAATCTCAGAATTACCAGTTATGGCAAAAGTGGACTGGTTTGACCTAGTAAGTTCAAGGGCTGCAGGATGCCAACAAAAATCTCCAGAAAGCAAAGGAGAAACTTCAGAATATAATCAGCCACAGAGAATGTAACAGCTGTGGTTGAATGGCTGAAGTGGAAAACCTACATAAGTGGGTACTGGAGCTGGAGGGTCAAGAGGAAGAAATAGTAAAAGCAGAGGGTCAGGGCAGAGAGCTGGAGAAGAAATCTCAATAGGAAGAGCTCCATAGGAGTAGACTTGCACACTGGAAGTGGAAAAACTGCAGAAGAGAAAAGTAGAACTGGAAAAATTGGAAAGTGCTTTTAGTAACAGCAATCCAAATGTTCATAACTGCACATTAGTTTAGATAAAGAAAATAATCTGATCAATGAGTTGGAAGTAGTGGGAGAAAGGAGTAAGAGAAAAGAACTTGCATTTATACTGTGCTCTTCATGACCTCAGGATGTCCCAAAGTGCTTCACAGCCAATGGAATACTGTTGGGACGTAGGCAAAACAGTGAAATAATTGGTGCTGTCTAAAGCTTGATTGGGAAAAAGTGAATTAAAATTAAAAGATGGCTTAACAAAGCTGAGGTTGTTTCCAGTTCTACTGGAGAAAGGTATGGTGCAGAGGTTAAATCAGGAAGACCAAAAAGTTAATGTCCTGATAAACTGAAGCTGGAAGAAAGTAAAATGAGAGATTAACCGAGAAATTGAGAGATGGCAGCTAAACAATGTACACTATTCTTCCATAACTCAATGCATAACATAAATTAGTTCTTAGCATTCATTCATTTTTTTTGTCCTTTAGAGCGCTCGTCATATTGTTTACAGTCCACACTAATTAGCCATTGGACTAATAGACTGTAAACATTCTGTTGTGACACAATATGTAATTCAATCCAATGATGATCAGGGGAGATTTCAACTACACTCAAATAAACCGGTAAGAAGAGGTAGGGAAAGGGGAAAGGGAATAGAGTTTTTACAATGTGCATAGGACTCCATCCTTACCCAGTGTGTGAGAAGCCCAACAAGAGAGGAATCACTGCTGGATCTAGTAATGGGAAATGAACCAGAACAGATAAGAGAAGTAAGCGTAGGGGAACATCTAGGCAATAGCGATCATCACATAATAAGATTTAAAATAATGATTGAGAAAGGCCATAAGTAAGACAAAGACCAAAGTAATAGATTGGAAAAAAGCTAATTTTGAGGGGATGAGAGTGGAACTAGGGAAAGTAAACTGGATAATGATTTTGACAGACAAAGAGATAGAAGAGCAATGGGAAATATTTAAAACAGTGATCAGTAAAGTTCAGGAGAAATATATTCCTCTAAAATGCAAGAACAAACTAGCCAATAACGAAACACTATGGATGAATAAAGAGATAAGAATAAAATTGAAACTAAAAAAAGGCATACTCTGAGTACACAGACAATAAAGGAGAGGATGACAAAAGGGAATACGAAGAGGTTGGGAAAGAAGTCAAAAAAATTAGGAAAGCAAAGAGGAACTACAAAATTAAATTATCAAGGAATATCAAAAGAAATAGTGAAGTATTATACAGACACATAAATAACAAATGAAAAATCAGGATAGGGATCAGGCCACCAAGGGATGCACAAGATAAACTCACAGGTAATGACAGTGAAATGGCAGAAATATTGAACAGATACTTTACCTCAGTATTTACCAGGGAGACTAACAAGGTGAGCATGACATTAGAAGAAGAGATCAAAAAAGACACAAAGACATTTAAGATAGAAAGGGGGGAGATAACTGATAAGCTAATCAAACTTAGAGAGGCTATTAGAAGAAGTTAGGGAAGAGATAGCAGAAGCACTATTACATATAAATAAAAAAATCATTAGAAAAAGGAATGGTGCCAGAGGACTGGTGGACAGCTAATGTGATTCCTATATTTACAAAGGGAGATAGAACAAGTCCAGGGAACTATAGATCAGTGGTAGGAAAGATAATGGAATCTTTACTCAAAGATGTGACAGAAAAACATCTAGAAAATGAAAACATAATAAATAGTCAGCATGGAACTCCCTCCCTAACAGCACTGTGGGAGAACCTTCACCACACCGACTGCAGCGGTTCAAGAAGGCGGCTCACCACCACCTTCTCCAGGGCAATTAGGGATGGGCAATAAATGCCAGCCTCGCCAGCGACACCTACAAGATGGCATCCAGTGCACATTTTTTTTTATTATTCATTCGTGGGATGTGGGCGTCGCTGGCCTTATGATGGAGGGAAGGTCATTGATGAAGCAGCTGAAGATGGCTGGGCCTAGGACACTGCCCTGAGGAACTCCTGCAGCAATGTCCTGGGGCTGAGATGATTGGCCTCCACCAACCACTACCATCTTCCTTTGTGCTAGGTATGACTCCAGCCACTGAAGAGTTTTCCCCCTGATTCCCATTGACTTTAATTTTACTAGGGTTCTTTGGTGCCAGACTTGGTCAAATGCTGCCTTGATGTCAAGGGCAGTCACTCTCACCTCACCTCTGGAATTCAGCTCTTTAGTCAATGTTTGGACAAAGGCTGTAATGAGGTCTGGAGCCGAGTGGTCCTGGCGGAACCCAAACTGAGCATCGGTGAGCAGGTGAGTAAGTGCTGCTTGATAGCACTGTCGACGACACCTTCCATCACTTTGCTGATGATTGAGAGTAGACTGATGGGGGCGGTAATTGGCCGGATTGGATTTGTCCTGCTTTTTGTGGACAGGGCAATTTTGCACATTGTTGGGTAGATGCCAGTGTCGTTGTAGCTGTACTGGAACAGCTTGGCTAGAGTCACAGCTAGTTCTGGAGCACAAGTCTTCAGCACTACAGCCGGGATGTTGTCGGGGCCCATAGCCTTTGCTGTATCCAGTGCACTCAGCCGTTTCTTGATATCACGTGGAGTGAATCGAATTGGCTGAAGACTGGCTTCTGTGATGGTGGGGATATCGGGAGGAGGCCGAGATGGATCATCCACTCGGTACTTCTGGCTGAAGATGGTTGAAAATGCTTCAGTCTTGTCTTTTGCACTCACATGCTGAACTCTGCCATCATTGAGGATGGGGATGTTTACAGAGCCTCCTCCTCCCGTTAGTTGTTTAATTGTCCACCACCATTCACGACTGGATGTGGCAGGACTGCAGAGCTTTGATCTGATCCGTTGGTTGTGGAATCGCTTAGCTCTGCCTATAGCATGTTGCTTCCGCTGTTTAGCATGCATGTAGTCCTGAGTTGTAGCTTCACCAGGTTGGCACCTCATTTTTAGGTACGTCTGTGCTGCTTCTGGCATGCTCTTCTACACTCCTCATTGAACCAGGGTTGATCCCCTGGCTTATTGGTAATGGTAGAGTGAGGAATATGCCAGGCCATGAGGTTACAAATTTTTCCGGAATACAATTCCGCTGCTGCTGATGGCCCACAATGCCTCCTGGATGCCCAGTTTTGAGCTGCTAGATCTGTTCTGAATCTATCCCATTTAGCACGTTGGTAGTGCCACACAACACGTTGGATGGTGTCCTCAGTGCGAAGACGGGACTTCGTCTCCACAAGGACTCTGCGGTGGTCACTCCTACCAATACTGTCATGGACAGATACATTTGCGACAGGTAGGAAGGGAAATTCATGCTTGACCAACCTTACTGAATTCTTTGAAGAAGTTACAAAAAGAGTAGACAAGGGTAGTGTAGATGTAATATATTTGGATTTTCAAAAGGCCTTTGATAAGGTATCGCAATATGGACTCATGACTAAGGTCAGAGCATGTGGAGTCAGGGGACAGATAGCAGAATGGGTAACTGGCTACAAAACAGAAAACAGAGAGCAGGGGTTAAGGTTAGCTACTCAGACTGGCAAAAGTAGGATGTGGTGTTCCACAGGGATCAGTGCGGGGACCACTGTTGTTCACAATTTACGTTATCGATTTGGACTTGGGAATCGGAAGTACAATTTCAAAATTTGCGAATGACACCAAATTGGGGGTGTAGTTAATACAAAGGAAGAATGCATCAAAATGCAAGACATTAATAAACTTGCAGAATGGGCATATAATTGGCAAATGAATTTCAATATAGATAAGTGTGAAGTGGTGCATTTTGGTAGGAAGAATAAGGAGGCCACATACTGCTTGGATAATAAGAGTCTAAATGGGGTAAAGGAGCAAAGGGAGCTCAAGGTACAGATACACAAATCACTAAAAGTAGCGATGCAGGTTAATAGGGGCATAAAAAAACAAACCAATAACTGGAGTTCATTTCTAGAAGGACAGAATTGAAAAGCAGAGAAGTTATGTTAAACTTGTTGAGACCACACTTGGAGAACTGTGAACAGTTCTGGTCTCCATATTATAAAAATATATAGAGTCAGTGGAGAAGGAGCAAAAAAGATTCACAAAGATGATACCAGAACTGAGAGGTTATACCTATCAAGAAAGGCTGATCAGACTGGGGCTCTTTTCTCTGGAAAAGAGAAGGCTGAGGGGTGATCTAATACAGGTCTTTAAGATAATGAAAGAGTTTGATAGGGTAAATGTTGAGAAAATGTTTCCATTTGTGGGAGAGACCAAAACTAGAGGTCATAAATATATATAAGATAGTCACCAATAAATCCAATAGGGAATTCAGGAGAAACTTCTTTACCCAAAGAATGTTGGACGCATT
Source organism: Heptranchias perlo (assembly GCF_035084215.1). Lineage (NCBI taxonomy): Eukaryota > Metazoa > Chordata > Chondrichthyes > Hexanchiformes > Hexanchidae > Heptranchias > Heptranchias perlo. The sequence continues at coordinate 5,597,521 of NC_090329.1, forward strand.
ACCGCAAGGAGTAGTTGAGGCAAATCGCATAGATGCATTTAAAGGGAAGCACACGAGGGAGTAAGGAATAGCAGGGTAAGCTGATAGGGTTAGATGAAGTAGGGAGGAAGGAGGCTTGTGTGAAACATAATCGCTGACATGGACCAGTTAGGCCAAGTGGCCTGTTTCTGTGTTGTAGACTCGATGTAACATCTCATGACTATATGTGACAAACAAAATTATTCCATATTTTGTTCTTAAAAAAGCACAACTGAATTTTTTAAAAATTTGATGTTGATAATAAATTAAACACTTTGATTTCTAAAGAAAAGTATTTAAGGTGACAGCTCTTTAAATGCAAAACATCCACGATTAACATTACCGGAGAACCCAATTGACAGCAGAAACTAAACATAAAAGATCTGATTTGCTGTTGGAATGAAATAAAACCAGAATCTTTTCTTTCTCCCCAGTAAAATTCTGACCTGTTGAATAACTCACTTCCTGAAATTATATCCACCTGTTAATAATGTGAATTATTAGAACTTTGGATATATAAATCAGTGTATAGAGTCACTACATGCTGTGGGGTTTCTTCTACATAACTATCATAGTTAAAGACACTTTGAACAGATTGCAGCAGTCAGGATTTAGCTGTTTTCAGTCCCACTGGACCACTCTGAAGTTGTGGGGATTGTCATTTTAGCAGGGGGTGCCAATATCTCTCAGTGCTTCAGTTCGTGCCTATGAATACTGAATACCAACCAGAAGGAGAAAAATATTGAAGTATAACAAATTACGCTACAAAGAAGGACTATGCAGCATGCATAGTCTGATCAGCCTTTCTTGACCATGTACAATTATTCAGTAGCTCTACCCAACGGCCTATCTCCCAAAGAAAGCTTCTCCCTTCCTTCTCTACCAAGGTAAATCAAGGAAAACTCCAGAATATCTATCCATGTAAGTCTATATCCCACAGTGAAGCACAAAGAAATTGTCCAGTGAGCAGCTAAACCACATGGCCGAGGAAGGTCAATACTCATTTAGCTCATCTCAGCTGGGCAGCAATGCAGGCGCTACAGTTGGTTTTAGATTCCCTAGGTGAGCGACAGGCAAATCATTGATGAAAATCATTCTGTATAACGTAATATAAGATGGCACAGTAAAATAAAGGGCCATTAAACCCATTCCTTCCATGTGCAATCAGCCTGATCAGGGATTCTACCCTCTTCCGTTTATTAGTTTCCCAAGATAGAGTTCTGCAAAATTTCTCCTACCTTCAAAGAGAGTTAAGCAAAACTCTAATATATATTTATACTTACAGCTCCATTGTTAAACCCTGGCCATTTGCTTTCCATTGAAGACAGTTCTATGATCTCAGCAGCTCAGGGCTCATGTGATATTCAATTATTTCTATCTATCTCTCCTCCTTTCTCACTCACTCCATCACAATCTTTCCTATTTTTCTCCATTCAGTCAATAGTACAATAACTCCTCACAACTTTTTTTTTCCAAAGCTGCAAAGACACCATCTAACATCTTCCACTTCCTTGATTCCTCACTATGTGGAGGTCAAGAGTCATTGCACACACTTCAACTCAGTCTTTCCCAGGACCTTAAAAACTGTAACACTCTTGCCCATCTTTAATTTTTCCTTCCTCTCACAATCTAAAGGTTTTCAAAACAAATGCTTGGCATCACCTAACTATAGCTTCCCGAATTACCTAGTTTTCCAATTGATCAACAATGTATTCTAGATATGCCCAAAGCAAGGCTTGTACAAGGAAAGATTCCTACTTCCAGTTTTATATTTCATTGTCCTACCCATACATCCTGAAACTCTATTCACTTTCACAACAGCATCTCTACACTGGTCATGGCCCTTCAATGCTTCATGATCTATAACCTCCAGAACCTTCTCCTGCTCCTCAGCCTTGAGCAGATAACCTTGCAAGCTGTATACAAGTCTGGAATTACCCCAGCCCATATAAATCATTCTCACTGAAAGACATCTGCCACAAACAGGTCCACTTCCCCAAAGCATCTAGATCTGCTGCAGACTATTTATCTCATCTAAGGGCCTAACCCCCACACATCAGCGAACTTGTGGATTGTCCCCCTGATGCATTCATCCAGTTCATTAATAAAGATGGTGAACAGCAATGGCCCTAACATTGATTGCTGTGGGACTCCACTCGTAACCAGCCTGATGCAGAGCTGCTACCATTAAAAATGACCCTCTGTCTACACAAATGCAACCAATTCTGTCTGCCAATCCCAAAAGTTGCAATGTTACTTAGCAGCCTTTTGTGTGGCACTTCATTAAAAGTTTTATCAAAATCAAAACACACAATATCTACCTTAGTTCTATCATTCACTGCTGTTACAATTAATGAAGAAGTGTAATGACACCACCAGGCCTGGGATGTGTAGCTTAATCCAGTCAGGCTGCAAACTGGCAGTACTGCATTCAAGTTCTCTGTATGACTGACTTCAGACAAAGGGCAATGTGTAATTTGAGCCAGTCATTGGCAGGTGGGCTCGGGGGCTGCAACTCAACAATGCATAGAGCTTCAACACAGCACAGCGCCGACACTCCCGAGTTCAGAGAACGCACAGCGCCGACACTCCCGAGTTCAGAGAACGCACAGCGCCGACACTCCCGAGTTCAGAGAACGCACAGCGCCGACACTCCCGAGTTCAGAGAACGCACAGCGCCGACACTCCCGAGTTCAGAGAACGCACAGCGCCGACACTCCCGAGTTCAGAGAACGCACAGCGCCGACACTCCCGAGTTCAGAGAACGCACAGCGCCGACACTCCCGAGTTCAGAGAACGCACAGCGCCGACACTCCCGAGTTCAGAGAACGCACAGCGCCGACACTCCCGAGTTCAGAGAACGCACAGCGCCGACACTCCCGAGTTCAAACAAGGCACAGCGCCGACACTCCCGAGTTCAGAGAACGCACAGCGCCGACACTCCCGAGTTCAGAGAACGCACAGCGCCGACACTCCCGAGTTCAGGGAACGCACAGCGCCGACACTCCCGAGTTCAGGGAACGCACAGCGCCGACACTCCCGAGTTCCGGGAACGCACAGCGCCGACACTCCCGAGTTCCGGGAACGCACAGCGCCGACACTCCCGAGTTCCGGGAACGCACAGCGCCGACACTCCCGAGTTCCGGGAACGCACAGCGCCGACACTCCCGAGTTCCGGGAACGCACAGCGCCGACACTCCCGAGTTCCGGGAACGCACAGCGCCGACACTCCCGAGTTCCGGGAACGCACAGCGCCGACACTCCCGAGTTCCGGGAACGCACAGCGCCGACACTCCCGAGTTCCGGGAACGCACAGCGCCGACACTCCCGAGTTCCGGGAACGCACAGCGCCGACACTCCCGAGTTCAGAGAGCGCACAGCGCCGACACTCCCGAGTTCAGAGAGCGCACAGCGCCGACACTCCCGAGTTCAGAGAACGCACAGCGCCGACACTCCCGAGTTCTGAGAACGCACAGCGCCGACACTCCCGAGTTCGGAGAACGCACAGCGCCGACACTCCCGAGTTCGGAGAGCGCACAGCGCCGACACTCCCGAGTTCGGAGAGCGCACAGCGCCGACACTCCCGAGTTCGGAGAACGCACAGCGCCGACACTCCCGAGTTCGGAGAACGCACAGCGCCGACACTCCCGAGTTCGGAGAACGCACACCGCCGACACTCCCGAGTTCGGAGAACGCACACCGCCGACACTCCCGAGTTCGGAGAACGCACAGCGCCGACACTCCCGAGTTCGGAGAACGCACACCGCCGACACTCCCGAGTTCGGAGAACGCACAGCGCCGACACTCCCGAGTTCGGATAACGCACAGCGCCGACACTCCCGAGTTCAGAGAACGCACAGCGCCGACACTCCCGAGTTCAGATAGAATCATAGAAAATTTATGGCACAGAAAGAGACCATTCGGCCCATCATTTCCACACCGGCCGAAAATGATCCACCCAGCCTAATTCCACTTTCCAGCACTTGGTCCGTAGCCCTGTAGGTTACGGCACTTCAAGTGTACATTCAAGTACTTTTTAAATGAGTTGAGGGTTTCTGCCTCTCCCACCCTTTCAGGCAGTGAGTTCCAGACCCCCACCACCCTCTGGGTGAAAAAATATTTCCTCAGCTCCCCTCTAATCCTTCTACCAATCACTTTAAATCTATGTCCCCTGGTTACTGACCTCTCTGCTAAGGGAAATAGGTCCTTCCTATCCACTCTATCTAGGCTCTTCATAATTTTGTACACCTCAATTAAATCACCACTCAGGCACCTCTGTTCCAAAGAAAACAACCCCAATCTGTCATCACAGCTAAAATTCTCCAGTCCTGGCAACATCGTCATAAATCTCCTCTGTACCCTCTGTAGTGCAATTACATCTTTCCTGTAATGTGGTGACCAGAACTGTACTCAGTACTCAAGCTGTGGCCTTACTCGTGTTTTATACAGTTCTAGCATAACATCCCTGCTCTTATATTATATGCCTCAGCTAATAAAGGAACGTATCCCGTACACCTTATCTACCTGTCCTTCAGGGATCTGTGGACATGCACTCCAAGGTCCCTCTGTTCCTCTACACCTCTCAGTATCCTCCCATTTATGGTGTATTCCCTTGCCTTGTTTGCCTTCCCCAAATGCATTACCTCACACTTCTCTGGATTGAATTCCATTTGCCACTTTTCTACCCACCTGACCAGTCCATTGATATCTTCCTGCAGTCTACAGCTTTCCTCCTCACTATCAACCACACGGCCAATTTTTGTATCAACTGCAAACTTCTTAATCAAGCCCCCCACATTTAAGTCCAAATCATTAATATATATCACAAAAAGCAAAGGACTTAGTACTGAGCCCTGCCGAACCCCACTGGAAACAGCCTTCCAGTTACAAAAACACCCGTTGACAATTACCTTTTGCTTCATGCCACAGAGCTAATTTTGGATCCAACTAGCCACTTTCCCTTGGATCCCATGGGCTTGTACTTTTTTGAACAGTCTGCCATGTGGGACCTTGTCAAAACCCTTGCTAAAATCCATGTACACTACATCAAATGCACTACCCTCATCGACCCTCCTTTTTACCTCCTCAAAAAATTCAATCAAGTTAGTCAGACACGACCTTCCCTTAACAAATCTATGCTGACTGTCCTTGATTACTCCGTGCCTTTCTAAATGACGGTTTATCCTGTCCCTCAGAATTGATTCCAATAATTTGCCCACCACCGAGGTTAGACTGACTGGCCTGTAATTACTCGGTCTATCCCTCTCTTTCTTTTTACACAATGGTACAATGTTAACGTCCTCCAATCCTCCAGCACCACGCCTGTATCCAGGGAGGATTCGAAAATGATGGTCAGAGGCTCCGCTATTTACTCCCTTCTCTTAACAGCCTGGGATACATTTCATCCAGCCCTGGTGATTTATCTACTTTCAAAGATGCTAATCTCCTTAAATTTCCCCTCTCACTAAGTTTATCCCATCAAATATTTCACACTCCTCCTGCTTAACTACAATCTCTGCATCGTCCCCCTCTTTTGTGAAGACAGACGCAAAGTATTCATTAAGAACCAGACCCACATCTTCCACCTCCACACATAGGTTACCTTTTTGGTCTCTAATAGGCCCTACTCTTTCCTTAGTTATCCTCTTGCTCTTTATGTATTTAAAAAACATCTTTGGGTTTTCCTTGATTTTACTTGCCAGTATTTTTTCATGCCCTCTCTTGCTTTCCTAATTTCCTTTTTAATTTCACCCCTGCACTTTCTATACTTCTCTAGGCTTTCTCTAGTATTGAGCTCTCTGTGTCTGACATAAGCTTTCCTTTTTACCATGTTTGCTCCATGTCATCCAGTCCAGGGGACTCTAGATTTGGCAGTCCCACCCTTTTTCTTTGTGGGAATATGTTTACTCTGAACCCCTTGAATGCCTCCAATGCTCAAGTAACTGTTTCCAATCCATTTTTGCTAAATCACTTCTCAGCTTAGTAAAATTGGCCTTTCCCCACTTGAGAACTTTAACACCTATTCTATCTTTATCCTTCTCTGTAACTAAGTTAAATCTAACTGAGTTATTATCACTCCCACCAAAATGCTCTCCCACTGATACTCCTTCCACCTGCCCAGTTTCATTTCCTTAAATCCAGAACTGCCCCCTCTCTTGGGCTTGCTATGTACTGGCTAAAAAAGTTCTCCTGAATGCAGTTTAAGAATTTGATGCCCTCTATACCCTTCACACTCTTTGTATCCCAGTTAATATTAGGGTAGTTGAAATCCCTTACTATTATTGCCCTATTGTTTTTGCACTTTAGAAATTTGCCGACATATGTGCTCATCTATCTCCCTCTGACTGTTTGGGGGTCTATTTTTCACTCCCAGTGGTGTGACTGCCTCTTTTTTGTTCCTGAGCTCATCCCATAAGGCCTCATTTGATGATCCTTCTAACATATCATCCCTCCTCACGGCTGTAATTGAAAAGGCACAGCACTAATAATCACAAGTTCAAATAAGGCACAGTTGAGACAAGGCACAGCGTTAACACTCGTGAGTTCAGATAATGTACGGTGCTAATACTCATGAGTGCAGACAAGGAGTGTATCAGACAAAAATGAACACCGAACCGAAGAAGGAGATATTAGGATGGGTGACTAAAAGTTTGCTTAAAAAGGTAGGTTTTAAGGAGTGTCTCAAAGGAGGAGAGAGGGGTGAAGAGGCAGAAGGGTTTAGGGAGCGAATTTCAGAGCTTAGGGCCTAAATGGCTGAAAGCACGGCCGCCAATGGTGGGGTGACGGAGTGCCGGATGCACAAAAGGCCAGAGTTGGAGGCACACAGAATTGTTGGAGGGTTGTAAGGCTGCAGCAGGTCACAACGATAGAAAGGGACAAGGCCATGGAGGGGTTTGAACACGAGGATAAGAATTTTGAAATCGAGGCATTGCCGGACCGGGAGCCAACGTAGGTCCGCAAGCACAGGGGTGATAGGTGAACAGGACTTGGTGCAAGTTAGGATACAGGCAGCAGAGTTTTGGATGAGCTGAAGTTTACAGGTGGAAGACGGGAGAACTTTGGAATAGTCGAGTCTGGATGTAACAAATGCATGAATGAGGGCTGAGACAGGGGCAGAGACGCCAAGGTTGCGAACAGCCTGTTTCAGCCTGAGAAAGGGGCTAGGGAGGGGGATGGAATCAATAGCAAAGGAACGGAGTTTGCAGCGGGGGCTGAAGACAATGGCTTTCGTCTTCTCAATATTTAATTGGGGGAATTTGCAGCTCATCCAAGGCTTGGTGATGGACAAGCATTCTGACAACACTGAGGCAGCGGAGGGGTCGAGAGAGGTGGTGGTGGTGGTGGTGAGGTAGAGCTGGGTGGCATCAGTATACATGTGGAACCTGACATTGTGTCTTCGGATGATGTCGCCAAGGGGCAGCATGTAGGTGAGGAAAAAGGATGGGGCTAAGGATAGATCCTTGGGAGACTCCAGAGGTAACGGTGCGGGAGCAGGAAGACTGGATAGGTATCAGTGGAACCAAGCAAGGGCATTCCCACTCAGCTGGACAAGGGAGGAGAGGCCATGGAGCAGGACAGTGTGGCCAACCGTGTTAAAAGCTACAGACGGAAAGATGAGGAGGGACAGTGCGTCACGGCCACAGTCACAGATGATCTCACTATTGACATTAATTAGGGCGGTAATATGATCGGAGAGGTTCGAACACGGACTTGCGGAAAAGACGGCCGACAGGTATGGGCCCATCGGATAGCAGCATTGCCTTCTACTCCACAGCTGCAGAAAATGCTTTCGGAATACAGGCGACAGCAGTTGGGAATTGCAGACAGCACAAACTGCACGGTGTCTCCTCCTCACTCCGACACCTGCTCTGCCAGTTGAGTTATGTGTATCTGCGAACGCTGCTCACCCTCCTTCCAGTGCTCCTTCTCGTCTTCATTCAATGAGATCGCAAGATAACTATGGATGAGCAAGGCCAATTGGCTCGCCTTGAATCATGTGTTGATCCTTCTTTGTGTGAAGAATCATTCCTACATTTGAATCTCTGTTGGTTTGTCCTACTCTTGCGATTCTCCTTGTGACTGTACTCTGCACTGGCCAGAGCACATCAGTAGCTCCCTTGTGCCTCAGTGACCAGCAGTGCACAAAGGTGTCAAGCTGTGGTCTGAGCAGCAGACTGTTCACAACTTCCTCTGACACAAAGGCCTGGACTTTCCTTGTGAAAACATACATTTCTGGGTGGGGTAGAGGTTGTCTGGCAAGTGAAGTGCAGCAGGGCCCCTCAGCCCAAACTCTGCACCTGAACTGGCCACCTCGATTTCTGCCATGATTTCACTCCTGTGACCCCCACTGTGGCCCTGATCATTCTGCTGATCTGCCAGCACGCCCCTGGAATGAAATGAAGGCGGAGGGGGGCAGTTAATTTCAAGCACATCGGGGTGCAATCTGGAATGCAGATTTGACAAAGAGTCACGTCTGCAATATGCACGATGCAGGTCTGTGGGGGGAGGGGGAGGGCACGATGCAGGTCTGTGGGGGGAGGGGGAGAGCACGATGCAGGTCTGTGGGGGGAGGGGGAGAGCACGATGCAGGTCTGTGGGGGGAGGGGGCACGATGCAGGTCTGTGGGGGAGGGGGAGGGCACGATGCAGGTCTGTGGGGGGAGGGGGAGGAGAGCACGATGCAGGTCTGTGGGGGGAGGGGGAGGAAGGCACGATGCAGGTCTGTGGGGGGAGGGGAGGAGAGCACGATGCAGGTCTGTGGGGGGAGGGGGAGGGCACGATGCAGGTCTGTGGGGGAGGGGGAGGGCACGATGCAGGTCTGTGGGGGGAGGGGGAGAGCACGATGCAGGTCTGTGGGGGGAGGGGGAGAGCACGATGCAGGTCTGTGGGGGGAGGGGGAGAGCACGATGCAGGTCTGTGGGGGGAGGGGGAGGGCACGATGCAGGTCTGTGGGGGGAGGGGGAGGGCACGATGCAGGTCTGTGGGGGGAGGGGGAGAGCACGACGCAGGTCTGTGGGGGGAGGGGGAGGAGAGCACGATGCAGGTCTGTGGGGGGAGGGGGAGAGCACGATGCAGGTCTGTGGGGGGAGGGGGAGAGCACGACGCAGGTCTGTGGGGGGAGGGGGAGGAGAGCACGATGCAGGTCTGTGGGGGGAGGGGGAGAGCACGACACAGGTCTGTGGGGAAGGGGGAGGGCACGATGCAGGTCTGTTGGGGGAGGGGGAGAGCACGATGCAGGTCTGTGGGGGGAGGGGGAGGAGAGCACGATGCAGGTCTGTGGGGGGAGGGGGAGAGCACGATGCAGGTCTGTGGGGGGAGGGGGAGGAGAGCACGATGCAGGTCTGTGGGGGGAGGGGGAGGAGGGCACGATGCAGGTCTGTGGGGGGAGGGGGAGAGCACGATGCAGGTCTGTGTGGGGAGGGGAGGAGGGCACGATGCAGGTCTGTGGGGGAGGGGGAGGGCACGATGCAGGACTGTGGGGGGAGGGGAGGAGAGCCCGTGCAGGACTGTACTTGCATTGTGCGCGTACTGGGCCACATTTGGGAATAGCAGCCAAGGAGGTGACTTCGGAAGTCTGGGTGCTGAGTGTTGTGCATCATTGTAGGAGGGCCTGAATGTCACTGTTCAGTCCCTTTAAATACAGGCATCATATAGGCCTCTCTCCAGCCCATGATAATTATACCAGAGCTCAATGAGCTGGTTAATATATCATAGTCGGTACATCATAGGAGCCGGCCATTCGGCCCATCGTGCCGGCTCTTTGAAAGAGCTGTCAAATTAGTCCCATTCCCCTGCCCTTTCCCCATAGCCCTGTAATTTTTTTCCCTTCAAGTATTTGCCTAATTCCGTTTTGAAAGTTATTATTGAATCTGCTTCCACCGCCCTTTCAGACAGTGCATTCCAGATCAGAACAACTCACTGTGTAAAAAAATGTTTCCTCATGTCACCTCTGGCTCTTTTGCCGATCACCTTAAATCTGTGTCCTGTGGTTACCGACCCTTCTGCCACTGGAAACAGTTTCTCCTTATTTACTCTATCAAAACTGTTCATGATTTTGAACACCTCTATCAAATCTCCCCTTAACCTTCTCTGTTCTAAGGAGAACAATCCCAGCTTCTCCAGTCTCTCACATAACTGAAGTCCCTCATCCCTGGTACCATTCTAGTAAATCTCCTCTGCACCCTCTCTATGGTCTTGACATCCTTCCTAAAGTGTGGTGCCCAGAATTGAACACAATACTCCAGCTGAGGCCTAACCAGTGTTTTATAAAGGTTTAGTATAACTTCCTTGTTTTTATACTCTATGCCTCTATTAATAAAGCTCAGGATCCCATTTCCTTTTTTAACAGCCTTCTCAACTTGTCCTGCCACCTTCAAAGATTTGTGTATGTGCACCCCCAGGTCTCTCTGTTCCTGCTAAAATTGTACCATTTAGTTTAGATTGCCTCCTTTCATTCTTCCTACCAAAATGCTTCACTGCACATTTCTCTGCTTTAAATTTAATCTGCCATGTGTCTGCCCATTTCACCAGTCTGTCTGTCCTCCTGAAGCCTGTTACTATCCTCCACATTGTTTATTACATTTCCAAGTTTTGTGTCATCTGTAAACTTTGAAATTATACCCTCTATACCCAAGTCCAGGTCATTAATATATATCAAAAAGAGCAGTGGTCCTAATACTGACCCCTGGGGAACACCACTGTATACTTCCCTCCAGTCTGAAAAACAACCGTTCACCACTACTCTCTGCTTCCTATCTCTTAGCCAATTTTGTATCCACGCTGCCACTGTCCCTTTAATCCCATGGGCTTTAATTTTGCTAACAAGTCTATTATGCGGTACTTTATCCTTTTGAAAGTCCATATACACAACATCAATCGCACTACCCTCATCAACCTTCTCCATTACATCATCAAAGAACTCAATCAATTTAGTGAAACACGATTTTCCTTTAACAAATCCATGCTGACTTTCATTTATTAGCCCATACTTTTCCAATTGCCAATTAATTTTATCCCGGATTATTGTCTCTAAAAGTTTCCCCACCACCGACATTAGTTTGACTGGCCTGCAATTGCTGGGTTTATCCGTCTCCCCTTTTTTGAACAGGGGTGTTACATTTGCAATCCTCCAGTCCTCCGGAACCGTCCCCATATCCAAGGAGGATTGGAAGATTGTGGCCAGAGCCTCCCTTACTACCCTCATTAATTTGGGATGCCTCCCATCGGGACCTGGTTATTTTTCTTCTTTGAGTACTGCCAATCTTTTAAGTACCTACTTGTCATCTATTTTCATCCTATGAGTATTGCCCCTACCTCCTCCTTTACTGCTACAATGGCAGCATCCTCTGCTCTATGAAGACCAATGTGAAGTATTCATTTAGTACCTCAGCCACACCCTCTGCCTCCACAAGATCTCTTTTTTTATCCCTAATTGGTCCCATCCTTTCACTACCCTTTTACTTTTTATATGTTAATAAAAGACTTTTGGATTCCCTTTTACGTTAGCCGCTAATCTATTCCCATACTCTCTCTTTGCCCCTCTTATTCCCGTTTTTAGATCTCCTCCATACTTTCTGTATTTAACCTGGTTCTCTACTGTATTATGAACCCTACATTCATCATGAGCCTCCTTTTTCTGTTTCATTTTAATCTCAATATCTTTAGTCATCCAGGGAGCTCTAGCTTTGGATGCCCTTCCTTTCCCCCTTGTAGGGATGTGTCTACTCTGTACCCAAACCAATTTCTACTTGAAGGCCTCCCGTTGTTCAATTACTGTTTTGCCGACCAATTTTTGATTCCAGTCCACCTGGAAAAGATCCCTTTTTAACTCACTGAAATTGGCCATGGGCTGGCATAATACAACCCCCATTTCTTCCAGTGCCCTCGGGTGAATACCATCAGGTCCTGCAGCCCAATCTGCTTTAAGACCTCTAATTCTAGTGAGGACTACTTATAAATCCAATGGGGGCTGTATTATGCAAAAACGTAAACCCCACCCCCAACCCGCCCACTTCTGGTTTTAACAGATGTGGGTCGGGGGGGGGGTCGGGCGACCAATCCACTCTCAGGAGGCGGGTTGGTCAGTCAAACTTTTTAAGGAGGCTGCAGGCCTCCATTTTAATAGTTTTTTTTATTTTTTAACTCTTGGGAGCCGGGATTCCTGGACCTTCTGCTTCACGCCAAGTAAGAGGAGGCAAGAAGGCCCGAAGCAGCAGGTAAGTTCCTTTACTGCACTACTTGTGGGTCAGGAGGTTTCTTCCAGGCCCAACGAGCTTACCTGCAGCGTGCAATCGGCCCGCCCCCCCACTCCCATGTGCGACCCCTCCCCCCATGTCCAACCCCTCCCCCCCAAGTCCGACCACCCCCCACGATCTCCCACCCCCCCCCCATGACCAACGATCCCCCACGACCTCCAACAATCACCCATGACCTCCGACACCCCGACAAGATCCGACCCACCACAGCTGAGCCAATGATGACCGACCATCCCCCACGATGACCAACCCCCACTCACCCCGATGACTGACCCATGACCAAACCCCACCCCCGATCTAAGACTTACCTGCTGGCATCCGCACCCTAGCTGCTCTCCCATCTGACTGACAGCCAGCCTGCCAATCTGGCTGACTGTCCAGCAGGAACACTTCTGAAAAAAACTGAAAGACGTCCTTACATCAAAATCGTAAGGATGCCCAGGAAATCCACACTTCCGGGTTTCCTGTCCAGAAATCCCGTACCCCCCCGTCCCCCCACCCCAGCTCTCTTCCCAGCTTCCCATTAAAATTTACCCCAAAGTGTTCAGGAAAAATAGGGAAGGAAAAAATTGAGAGGGATGGCAGCATTAAGGAGAATATTGCAGTGAGAGATTATTGGAGAGAGAGGATGTCCTGGAGGGGTCAAGGACAGAATCTATTTGGTTAGAGTTAAGAAACAATAGAGGTGCCATTAAACTACTGGGTGTATTCTATAGGGAACCAACTGGTGAGAAGGATATAGAGGAGCAAATTTGCAGGGAAATTACAGAGAGTAGTGATAACGGGGGACTTCAACTACCCTAATATAGACTGGGATAGTAATAGTGTAAAGGGCAAAGAGGGGGAGGAATTTTTGAAGTGTGTTCAGGAGAACTTCCTTGATCAGTATGTTTCTGGCCCAATGAGGAAGGAGGCATTGCTGGATCTGGTTCTGGGGAATGAGGTGGGTCAAGTGGAGCAAGTGTCAGTGGGGGAACATTTAGGGAACAGTGATCATAGTATCATAAGGTTTAGAATAGTTACAGAAAAGCAGCAATCTAAAGTAAAAATACATAATTAGAGGGGGACCAATTTCAGTGGGTTGAGAATAGATCTGGCCCGGGTAAATTATAATCAAAGATTGGCAGCCAAAACAGTTATTGAACAATGGGCGGCCTTTGAAGAGGAAATGGTTCAGGTACAGTCTGGGTACATTCCCACGAGGGGGAAAGGTAGGGCAACTAAAGCCAAAGCTCCCTGGAGGGCGAAAGAGATAGAGAGTAAGATGGAGCAGAAAAAGGGGGCGTATGATATATGTCAGGTTGATAACACAAGTGAGAACTAGACTGAATATAGAAAGTTCAGAGGGGAAGTGAAAAAGGAAATAAGAGGGGCAAAGAGAGAGTATGAGAATAGACTGGCGGTTAACATAAAAGGGAATCCAAAAGTCCTCTATAGCCAAATAAATAGTAAACGGGTAGTAAGAGGAGGGGTGGGGCTGATTAGGGACCAAAAAGGAGATCTACTCATGGAGGCAGAGGGCATGGCTGAGGTACTAAATGAGTACTTTGCATCTGTCTTTACCAAGGAAGATGATGCTGCCAAAGTCAAAGCAAAAGAGGAGGTAGTTGAGATACTGGATGGGCTAAAAATTGATAAAGAGGAGGTACTAGAAAGGCTAGCTGTACTTAAAGTAGATAAGTCACCCGGTCTGGATGGGATGCACCCTAGGTTGCTGAAGGAAGTAAGGGTGGAAATTTCAGAGGTACTGGCCATAATCTTCCAAACATCCATAGATACGAGGGTGGTGCCAGAGGACTGGAGAATTGCAAATGTTACACCCTTGTTCAACAAAGGATGTAAGAATAAACCCAGCAACTACAGGCCAGTCAGTTTAACCTTGGTGGTGAGGAAGCTTTTGGAAACAATGATCCAGGACAAAATTAATAGGCACTTGGACAAGTGTGGATTAATAAAGGAAAGCCAGCATGGATTTGTTAAAGGCAAATCGTTTTTAACTAACTTGATTGAGTTTTTTTGATGAGGTAACAGTGAAGTTTGATGAGGGCAATGCAGTTGATGTGTATATGGACTTTCAAAAGTCATTTGATAAAATGCCACATAATAGGCTTGTCAGCATAATAGGCTTGTCAGCATAATAGGCTTGTCAGGCAAACATTTGCCTGAGGAAGGAGGAAATCTCCGAAAGCTTGTGAATTTAAAATAAAATTGCTGGACTATAACTTGGTGTTGTAAAATTGTTTACAATTAGCAAAATTGAAGCCCATGGAATAAAAGGGGCAGTGGCAGCATGGATATAAAATTGGCTAAGAGACAGGAAACAGAGAGTAGTGGTGAACGGTTGTTTTTCAGACTGGAGGGAGGTGTACAGTGGTGTTCCCCAGGGGTCGGTACTAGCACTACTGCTTTTCTTGATTTGTATTAATGACTTGGACTTGGGTGTACAGGGCACAATTTCAAAATTTGCAGATGACACAAAACTTGGAAGGGTAGTGAACAATGAGGAGGAGAGTGATAGACTTCAAGAGGACATAGACAGGCTGGTGGAATGGGCAGATGAAATTTAACACAGAGAAGTGCGAAGTGATACATTTTGGTAGGAAGGCTGAGGAGAGGCAATGTAAACTAAATGGTACAATTTTAAAGGGGGTGCAGGAACAGAGAGACCTGGGGGTATATGTGCACAAATCTTTGAAGGTGGCAGGGCAGGTTGAGAAATCAGTTAAAAAAAATATGGGATCCTGGGCTTTATAAATAGAGGCATAGAGTACAAAAGCAAGGAAGTTATGTTGAACCTTTATAAAACATTGGTTCGGCCACAGCTGGAATGTTGTGTCCAATTCTGGGCACTGCACTTTAGGAAGGATGTCAAGGCCTTAGAGAGGGTGCAGAAATGATTTACTAGAATGGTTCCAGGGATGAGGGACTTCAGTTTCATGTATAGACTGGAGAAGCTGGGATTGTTCTCCTTAGATCAGAGAAGGTTAAGAGGAGATTTGATAGTGGTGATCAAAATCATGAAGGGTTTAGATACAGTAAATAAAGAGAAACTGTTCCCATTGGCGGAAGGGTCGAGAACCAGAGGACACAGATTTAAGATGATTGGCAAAAGAACCAAAGGCGACATGAGGAAAAACCTTTTTTACGCTGTGAATTGTTACGATCTGGAATGTGCTGTCTGAAAGGGTGGTGGGAGCAGAGTCAATCATGGCTTTCAAAAAGGAATTAGATAAATACTTGAAGGGAAAAAATTTGCAGGGCTACGGGGAAAGAACAGGGAAATGGGACTAACCGGATTGCTCTTACAAAGAGTCAACACGGCTTGATGGGCCGAATGGCCTCCTTCTGTGCTGTAACAATTCTATGATTCTACATTCAATTTTAGAGTTAGCTCTGTTTAACAGCACTGGTAGCTTCACATCATGAATAACCATTTCAAATTATAGCTATATCTTGGGAGTCTGCCCTGCAGAATCCCTCAATGGTCCTATACAATATTTAATGGATATCTTACCTCTAACATAGTTAAAATAGTAAACTTTTTTTTAAACAACCATTCTTAAAATGTAGCATATGCCAAAGATTCAGGAAATACCCAGAATTATTTTATTTAGCTCTTTCTAAAAGTGACACTGAGAAACTATTCTCAAATGATACCAGTATCATACTTGTATCTGTGATACGAGTCAGTGTCTTTAGAACAGGGTGGTGGTGGGGAAAGAAAGAGGAAGACCACAGGGGAGGGGGGAGAACAAATTATGGAGCTTCTAAAAAAAAAGCTGAAAGCACAATCAATCAAGTGATTTAGACAGAAAATGTTAGCCTACATCACAGACACAGTGAAACCCTTTAACAGTTAAATCTTTTTTTGTAACACTATATCAGAAATCAGCTCATAGCATGTTACCAGTGGACACCAAACAAAGGTGAAAATCCTTGTGTGTGTGCCAAAAGTTTACTATACTTTTAAATAGCCCATAGTCAGCCGTGGAGCTTGAAATGAACCACTGAAGTTCAGCAGCTAAACCTAGGAAATACACAAACAAGAGAGTATCCAAACCAATTATAATTTTACATCCACACACCAAACATGACCATGGTTTTGCACAAGCTCTCTGGATGCAAGAAAATGCATTAAAATGTGCAAGCAATCTCTTAAGTATGATAATAAAAAGGTTATAAACAGAATGACTATGTAATAACGTCAAATGTGTGACAAAGCATCAAACAGATGTCTTCAGCTTTAAATCTTAGCGATTTCCCCAGTTTTAGAGCTGGATTTTCACATTTGCATTCTGTTGCTTTACCTTCCATTTTGGAGCCCTGTCTGACTCACCCTTTCTCTTTGCCCTATGAAATGTCTGAAGAGGATTACTTTGGTATAGTACACAAGGCTTTACACCTCTTCAGCATTTAAAATCTATATTTAACGGCTGTTAATCCCATTAGCTGCTTTTTGATGAAAGCAGTCTGGATATGTGAACATTTGACTGTTCCCCTCCCGCCTTCCTTTCTTGTAAAGGAGCTTCTCCAACCTGAATTTACTTCTGACAAAGGGGTCCCACCCAAAAACATCAGCCCATCTTCCACTTTCAGGTGTTGACTTACCTGTGTGGATTTCATTTTTCTCTAACAGGATAGATCAGTCATTCATTAATCAGTATGAGCCTTCTCAGCTTTCTTTGACATTTTTGGGGAAAAAACTAAATCCAAGAAGTTGTTTCACTATCAATGAGTTTTTATTTAGAAAAAAAGTCCAGAGTGAAAGTATTAGTTATGTTATGTAATACTTTAAACAATCTTCCATCTTCCACTGCACCCCTACCATGTCCCAGTCCCAAATCTCACTACCAGGGTCATTAACATATTAAGGGCAGGCACCCAAACCAGTACCAGTGCTACAGGGGTGCCCGCCCAGTGGAAGGACATAAGCATGGTGGGGCACCTTGCCGTCTGTGGGCGGAGGCACAGGTTGGGTTGGCCAATGGTGGCAGGAATTTCCCTGGCAGGGGAATGCTACTCCCTTACTGGGAGGCCCATGTAGTAATGTCAATCCCTCTGGGATCAGTTGCCATTTGATTTCTTCTTGGTGTGACCCCCCCATATAGCCCAGTATGGTACATATGTCTGCTTCCTGCACTGGCTTACATACCCAAGGTAATTTCCAGGTAGGGGCCCCAGTAAATTTCATCCCTTCCCCCCCACTCCCCCTTACAGGCAAGCCCCCAAATTGACATGGAGACGGAGGGTGGCAGGATGAAGGTGCACCCACCGTTGAAATTTAAAGTGCTGCTATCAAGAGGCAGAAGCCCGGCAGGGGCAGGTTCCACCCCAATTTCCAGCCCCTCCGGTGCTACAGCTCCCCAATTCCGTCCCATGAAAAGGGGGAGTTTTCTGGGCTTATTTCTTCAGCAGCCTTCAAGAAACTTACTTTCAACAGAACGTACAAAAAGTCCAGACATTTCCACTGCCGTCGAACACTATGTCAAGCAACTCCAGAGAAATAAACAGAATTCTACAATGTTTCATGATTACCAGTCCTCCTAGAATAGACTAAATATCCCAATCATATTATTATGTTAAGTATTTTTCTTCCTATGTGTTAAGCCTTTAGCACATCAAATTCAATGACACTGCACAGATCATCTTCCTCAGGTGGCAAGTACAATCCGTGTAAATGTAGCTTTGTGTACAAAGCAAAGAGAAACAACTCCATTAAACAGTCGGCGTTGGAAATCTAGCAGATGAGCTGTGAAGTTATTAAAAATGTTTTCCAACCATTATTTAAATCCATTAACGCATCTAGTAAATTCCAATAATGCAGGTTTACCTTTTTAAGACGATAAAAGTCCAAAGAGCCCAAACAGAAAAAGCCATGAATCTTCAAGGACACAGGCTAAAGATGAACGATATCCGTCAGGACACAGCTCTGTTACTCACAGCAAGGGGATTTTTTTTATTCAACAACAGCTGCACTTACACCCAACACGATCTTACAAATAGAACATGACTAATGTAAATGCATTTTTATTTTCTTACCATCAGCGTTTCCAAAATGTCTTACTAATTGAAGTCCCTGGCTCCGGGTTGTTTATTCCTCCGTGCCTCCAAAACAGTTATCGTACCCGTACCTCCTGCACAAATGTGGGGTTTTTTTATAAAATGTCATCTACATATTGGAATTCACAGCACTGTGAAAGTTCTTCAGCAGAACCTTCAGGCAGCTGGAGTGATAACGGCCACGTAGACTGACACTCTATTTTTACATTTACCAAAGCTACAAATAGAAAGATGGAGACAGCATGCAGCAACCAACCGATAACAATGACCATTGTTTTGATTTTTAAACTTTCCAGGTCAGCAACAGAGATGGGGCCAATCTTACATTTTGATTACATTTTTTTCTCCCCTCCTCTGCCGAGGATGGTGATTCACACTGGGATAATTGTCCAGCACCTCATCGCCGTGACCAGTGTCCTAACTCGCACCAAGTCCCATTCACCCATCACCCCTGTGCTCGTGGACCTACATTGGATTCCGGTCCAGCAATGCCGTGATTTTAAAATTATTGTCCTTGTTTTCAATATCCCTCCATGGCCTCGCCCCTCCCTATCTCTGTAACCTCCTCCAGCCCTACAACCCTCCGAGATCTCTGCGCTCCTCCAATTCTGGCCTCTTGCGTATCCCCGATTTTAATCGCTCCACCATTGGTGGCCGTGCCTTCAGCTGCCGGGGCCCTAAGCTCTGGAATTCCCTCTCTAAACCTCTCCTGGAATACTGCATACAGCTTTGATGTCCATACTTAAGAAAAGACATACTTGCTCTCGAGGCAGTACAAAGAAGGTTCACTCGGTTAATCCCGGGGATGAGGGGGCGGACATATGAGGAGAGGTTGAGTAGATTGGGACTCTACTCATTGGAGTTCAGAAGAATGAGAGGCGATCTTATTGAAATATATAAGATTGTGAAGGGGCTTGATCGGGTGGATGCGGTAAGGATGTTCCCAAGGATGGGTGAAACTAGAACTAGGGGGCATAATCTTAGAATAAGGGGCTGCTCTTTCAAAACTGAGATGAGGAGAACCTTCTTCACTCAGAGGGTAGTAGGTCTGTGGAATTTGCTGCCCCAGGAAGCTGTGGAAGCTACATCATTAAATAAATTTAAAACAGAAACAGACAGTTTCCTAGAAGTAAAGGGAATTAGGGGTTACGGGGAGCGGGCAGGAAATTGGACATGAATTTAGATTTGAGGTTAGGATCAGATCAGCCATGATCTTATTGAATGGCGGAGCAGGCTCGAGGGGCCGATTGGCCTACTCCTGCTCCTATTTCTTATGTTCTTATGTTCCATCTCTCTACCTCTTTCTCTTCCTTCAAGACGCTTCTTAAAACTTACCTCTGTGACCAAGCACTTGTCTTAATATCTTCTTATGTGGCTCGGTGTCAAATTTTGTTTGATAATCGCTCCTGTGAAGCGCCTTGGGACATTTTACTATGTTAAAGGCGCTATATAAATGCAAGTTGTTATTGTTGGCCTTCACGTATTAGCCTGATAGTTACTATCAGCAGGGTAACTGACTCTGGGTGAAAAGGGGAAAAATCACAACCAAGCCCAATCTTGTTTTCACCCAACAGGGGTCACTGAATAGTAATCAATACCAGGAACCATGGGTGCTAAGGACAACTGTCGCAGCCCAACTGCAGGCCTCACTGGGAAAGTTTCCTCTGCACTGACTGGGAATCCAACCTGGGATCTTTCGGTCCACACAGCTTGATAGTGCACCCACTAGGCCATTGGGGACGCTGAAACCTTTATTTTAATTAAAACATATCAAAGAAAAAAAACAGAACATTTTCCTCAATAAAGAAAAGCAACAGATGTAAGAGGAATTGCATCTTGTTAACTGAAGGTCCCAATCCTATAAGCATCGGACATCTGCAGGGTTGGAAAGAGTAAAAAAGATAATGAAACAAATCAGGAAGTAATGATAAGTGATAACAAGTTTGTCGTTTTGTTATGGTTATTGTAGCACTGTACTGGGAATATAACATACGGTGACAAAATTAAACATTTCAGGATATGATGGATATCCTTGGATTTTGTTTTGCCAATCACGGCACACAGATGGGGTTAAAATTGGTTACTGCTAGTTGTTGCTGCAAGCTGCAAAAAATATACATTTCACTCTGATATGCTGGAAGCCTTGATATGCTGGGAATGATTGCTCCCACTGTCCTTGGGTGGGGAGCCATATCATTATTAATAGGTCAAGCGATTACAGTTCATGTTTGTTTGACATTTATATTTGCGTGGCCAAACGCTGTTTGGAATCCTGTGAATGTCTATCTAAAGGTAGTTAGAACCATAGAATCTTACAGTACAGGAGGAGGCCACTCGGCCCATCGTGCCTGTGCCGGCTCTTTGAAAGAGCTGTCCTATTTAGTCCCATACCCCAGCTTTTTCCCATAACCCTGCAGATTAGTCCTCTTCAAGTACGTGTCCAATTACTTTTTGAAAGTTCCTATGGAATCTAATTCCACCGCCCTTTCAGGCAGTGTGTTCCAGATCTTCACAACCCTCTGTGTGAAAACATTTCTCCTCATTTCCCCTCTAATTCTTTTGCCAATTATTTTAAATCTGGTTACCCACCCACTCGTCAGAGAAAACAGTTTCTCCCTACTTGCTCTATCAAATCCCTCATTATTTCAAATACATCTATTAGGTCTCCCCTTAACCTTCTCTGCTCTAAGGAGAACAATCCCAACTCCTCCAAACTCTCCATATAACTGAAGCCTCTCATCTCTGGTATCATCCTGGTAAACCTCCTCTGTACCCTTTCCAAGGCCTTGACATCCTTCCTAAAATGTGGTGCCCAAAATTATACACAATACTCCAGCTGAGGCCTAACCAGTGATTTGTAAAGGTTTAGCATGACTTTGTAACCGGGTACGGTACCCAGTCCAGTAACCTTGTACCCTTTTAACAATGTGATAATTGTTAATTACTGCCAGTCAACCTCTCTGGCACTGAAAATTAACTATTACAAATGTGGAGTCTCATTCCTTCAGGTTTTAATTGTTGCTGGAGATTTTTTGAAAAGAATTAAAATATTTTTTTTTACTTTTTCTATCCTCTTTTTTTCTCTCTTTTAATCCGATCTTTCTTTCCCTCTCTTTATTTCTCTTTCTGTACCTGATTTGACAGTGAATTCACCACTCTAACTTACACTTCCTTCTCAGTCCTTGCACTGTTAATTTCACAATCCTTCAATCTGATTGGTAAAGGAAGTATACAGTTGCTGGCCCTGTTCTCCCAGATCCCGCACGGAAAATCTAACTAATAGCAGGCGCCCTTCGTTGCCCTGCTACAGCAAATTCTGGGCCATTATGTTCAGGGTTAGCACAGGGAAAGCGTCTTTGTTGTTTTCAAAGTTTTAAAATATATTATTCGCACACTCTGGGTCATAGGGGGACCCACTTACTGAGGCGACCAGTGACATAAACTCAAGGAAATATCGAATGTAAAAATCCAAAAACTTAATGGAAATATAACATATAAACACCCCTAAACCTTTTGGTTAAGATAGCTTTGCTCTTTAAGACATAAATAAAACATAAATCAGCCATAAATAAAATACAAGTTGCTCTTTTCTCGCCAATTTTTCCCTTCCTCCCTTGAAGGCAGTGACTCCTTGCTGAGATACTGTCAACTGTCATATCTGGTACCATCAGCCACATGGTCAGTATTCAGGTATGAGCCTTCTCAGTGTATATTGACAAATTATTCAATTGTAGGAGGCATCACATCCAGACCTGATCAAGTCCTTACCTGACATCTAGAGAAGTGCAATTCCAACAGGAGTTTCTGGATAGCTATCAGGAGCCAAATCTTTGGCCAGTTTTATCCCCCACCCTAACCCAGGCCGATTGTAGCATCACTATCACTGCCCAGCTGAGATTAACTAACTCAGTATAGACTCGGATCAATCCTCTGTTTCTTTCTCCGCAGTTGCTGCCTGACTTGCTGAGTATTTCCCGCGTTTTCAGTTTTTATACCTGGGCTCTTATCTTATTTTCAATTAACAAAAATCACACCTTCATCCATGCCTGAGTATTCTTTTATTATTTTTATGGCACAAAACCTTACTAAAATATCTACTCAAAATTGTAGACATTTTTTGAATACCTGATAACTGGTTCTGATATTTGCTGAACTATATGTTGTGCATAAATGTAGCGTGTACGTCATGAGAGTCACAACATAGTCTGCTGTTGTAAGTCAAAGAGTGTCTTTATAGTCACAATGATTACCAAACTATGAGTTTTTTCTGGCAATGAGGTTATAAAATAAGGATTGATAGTTCCTGCATAGTATTGAACAAGTCATTGTGCAGTAGATAAGGAAATAAATGCTGTGATTTATTGGTCCTTATTTGCATCAACCAAATATCTTTGACAAAAATATGCTTAGTGACATGATAAGAACATAAGAAATAGGAGCAGGAGTAGGCCATCCGGCCCCTCCAGCCTGCTCCGTCAATCAACAAGATCATGGCTGATATTCTACCACAACTCCACTTTCCCGCCCTATCCCCATATCCCTTGATTCCCTTAGTGTCCAAAAAATCCATCGATCTCAGTCTCTGAATATACTCAACGACTGAGCATCCACAGCCCTCTGGGGGTAAAGAAGTCCAAAGATTCACAACACCTTGAGTGAAGAAATTCCTCCTCATCTCAGTCCTAAATGGCTGACCCCTTATCCTGAGACTATGCCCCCTAGTTCTAGATTCTCCTCATAGGACAACTCCCTCATCCCAGGAATCAATCTAGTGAACCGTTGTTGCACCGCCTCTAAGGCAAGTAAATCTTTGCTTAGGTAAGATCAAAACTGTACACAGTACTCCAGGTGAGGTCTCAGCAAAGTCCTGTACAATTGCAGCAAGACTTCCTTACTGTTGTACTCCAACCTCCTTACAGTAAAGGCCAACATACTATTTGCCTTCCTAATTGCTTGCTGTACCTGCATGTTAACTTTCTGTGTTTCATGTACGAGGACACCCAAATCTCTCTGAACACCAACATTTAATAGTTTCTCACCATTTAAAAAATATTCTGTTTTTCTATTCTTCCTACCAAAGTGAATAACCTCACAGTTCCCCACATTATACTCCATCTGCCACCCACTCACTTCATGGGATGTGGGCGTCGCTGGCAAGGCTGGCATTTATTGCCCATCCCTAATTGCCCTTGAGAAGGTGGTGGTACATAGGAACAGGAGTAGGCCATTCGGCCCCTCGTGCCTGCTCCGCCATTTGATAAGATCATGGCTGATCTATGATCTAGCTCCATATACCTGCCTTCTTGAACCGCTGCAGTCCGTGCGGTGAGGGTTCTCCCACAGTGCTGTTAGGAAGGGAGTTCCAGGATTTTGACCCAGCGACGATGAAGGAACGGCGATATATTTCCAAGTCGGGATGGTGTGTGACTTGGAGGGGAACGTGCAGGTCGTGTTGTTCCCATGTGCCTGCTGCCCTTGTCCTTCTAGGTGGTAGAGGTCGCGGGTTTGGGAGGTGCTGTCGAAGAAACTGACCAAATCTAAACTACTACCTCACAAAGTGTCCAGGTAACTCTCCCCCTCCCTGATGCATCGCAATATCTGCAGCTCGAACTCCAGCTCAACAATTCTGAACCGAAGTTCCTCGAGTTGCAGACACGGACTGCAGATGCGGATGCTCAGGTTCGCGCTGCTCTCCACCAACTCCCACATGCTGCAGTTACGACACACCATCCCTATCTAACCTTGTTCCAGTTTTTATTTATTGATTATTTAGTATTAATTGAGTTCTACACATAATACAATTACTTGAGATCTATATTGTATTTAGTAGATGGATTTAGCTTGATTTTAGATTAATTTGTAGCTAATTAGTCTTGTTTTTTGTTTGTTAACTTCTTTATTTTATTATTTCCTTAACTCCTATTTATTATTTATATATATTAGATTTTAATTCAATGAAATTCAGAATACTTCAATGTTAGTATCCTCTATTTAGTTAATTTTAATTTTATCCCCTTAGATGTGATTAATTAAACACTTAGTTTAATGATATAATTAATTAAACGCTTATCTGTAATTCCAAGGGCTTCACCGCTGCTCCCACTGCTCTGACGTCACTTTTTCAGATTCAGGATTTTTTTTTCAGATTTTTCTCTATATTTGTTTTCTGGTGCTCCTCCCAGCAGCTTCTCCCGCACATTACAGTGCTCCTCCCAGCAGCTTCTCCCGCACATTACAGTGCTCCTCCCAGCAGCTTCTCCCGCACATTACAGTGCTCCTCCCAGCAGCTTCTCCCGCACATTACAGTGCTCCTCCCAGCAGCTTCTCCCGCACATTACAGTGCTCCTCCCAGCAGCTTCTCCCGCACATTACAGTGCTCCTCCCAGCAGCTTCTCCCGCACATTACAGTGCTCCTCCCAGCAGCTTCTCCCGCACATTACAGTGCTCCTCCCAGCAGCTTCTCCCGCACATTACAGTGCTCCTCCCAGCAGCTTCTCCCGCACATCATAGGGCTCCTCTCAGCTGCTTTTTTATATGTTTCAATGCGATCACCTCTCATTCTTCTAAACTCCAGAGTGTGTCGGCCCATTCTACTCAATCTCTCCTCAAAGGACAACCCTCTCATCCCAGGAATCAATCCAGTTTATTCCCACACTCTGTTTTCTGTCCATTAACCAATCCTCTATCCATACTAATTCCATGAGTCCTAATCTTGTGTAACAACTTTTTTATGTGGCACCTTATCGAATGCCTTTTGAAAATCCAAATATACTACATCCACTGGTTCCCCTTTATCTACCCTGCTAGTTACACTCTCAAAACACTCTAATAAATTTGTCAAAAATGATTTCTCTTTCATAAAACAGTGTTGACTCTGCCTAATCATATTATGATTTTCTAAGTGCCCTGTTACTACGTCCTTAATAATAGATTCTAGCATTTTCCCAACTATTGATGTCAGGCTAACTGGCCTATAGCCCTAATTTCTCTCTCCCTCCTTTCTTGAATAGATGCGTTACATTTGCTACCTCCCAATCCACCAGTCTAGAACCTCCATCCACTATCTCTACAGCCACCTCTTATAAACCCCTAGGGTGTAGGCCATCAGGTCCAGGGGATTTGTCGAGATTTAGTCCCATTAATTTCTCCAGTACTTTTTCTTTACTAATATTAATTACTTTAAGTTCCTCACTCTCATTAGACCCTTAGTTCCCCACTATTTCCGGTATGTTTTTTGTGTCATCTACTTTGAAGACAGATACAAAATATTTGTTTAACATCTCTGCCATTTCCTTATTCCCCATTATAATTTCTCCTGTCTCTGCCTCTAAGGGACCCATGTCTACATTCGCTAATCGCTACCTTTTTACATACTTGTACAAGCTCTTACAATCTGCTATTATATTTCTTGCTAGTTTACTCTCATTCTATTTTCTCCCTCTTTATCAATTTCTTGGTCATCCTTTGCTGATTGCTAAAACCCTCCCAATCTTCAGGCTTACTACTCTTTTTGGCAACATTGTAAGCCTCTTCTTTTAATCTAATACTATCCCTAACTTCTATAATTAGCTACGGTTGGATCATTTATCCCGTGGAGTTTTTATTCCTCAAGGGAATGAATATATGTTGAGAATTATGAATTATTTCTTTAAATGTTTGCTACTGCTTATCGACCGTCATATCTTTTAATCTAATTTCCCAATCTACCTTAGCCAACTCGCCCCTCATACCTACATAATTGGCTTTATTTAAATTTAAGACCCTAGTTTTGGACTTAACTACATCACTCTCAGACTCAATATGAAATTTTATCATATTATGATCACTCTTCCCCAGAGGATCCTTAACCATAAGATTACTAATTAACCCTGTCTCATTACACAATACTAGATCTAAAATAGCCTGTTCCCTGGTTGGTTGCTCAATATATTGTTCTAGAAAACTGTCTCGAATGCATTCCATGAACTCGTCCTCCAAACTACTTTTGCAAACTTGACTTGCCCAGTCTATATGAAGATTAAAGTCCCCCACGATTATTGCATTACTCTTGTTACATGTTCCTCTAATTTCCTGATTAATACTCTGTCCAACACTATAACTACTGTTAGGCCTAGAAACTACTCCCACCAGTGTTTTCTGCCCCTTGTTATTTCTTAGCTCCACCCACACTGATTCCACATCCTGATTTTCTGAGCCAAGATCCTTTCTCACTACTGCCTTCATCTCATCCTTTATTATCAGGGCTACACCCCCACCACCTCCCCCCACTCCTTCTCCATTTTGTCTGTCTTTTCGAAAAGTCAAGTACCCTGGAATATTTAGTTCCCAACCTTGGTCACTCTACAACCACGTCTCAGTAATGGCTAATAGATGAAATGCTTTTATCTCCATTTGTGCCGTTAATTCATCTCTCTTGTTACAAATGCTTCATGCATTCAGATATAGCACCTTTAATGTTAACCTTTTACTATTTTTCCCTGATGTGACCTTAGTCACTAATGCCCTATTACCTTTGTTCAGCTCTCTGTCCCTTCCTGACACACTCTGCTCTGCAGCCTTGACTTTACTCTTTAGAATTATAAATTTACCCTTACCTGAACCCTCCCCCACTCTTATTTGTTTAAAGTCCTATCTAGCTAGAGCTAGGACTATGAGGAAAGGTTGAACAATTTGGGCCTGTATCCAATGGAGTTTAGAAGAATGAGAGGTGATCTTATTGAAACATATAAGATCCTAAGGGAACTTGAAGGGGTAGATGCTGAGAGGATGTTTCCCCTTGTGGAAGAGACTAGAACTGGGGGCCACAGTTTTAAAATAACGGGTCTCCCATTTAAGACGGAGATGAGGAGAACTTATTTCTCTCAGAGGGTCGTGAGTCTGTGGAACTCCCTTCCCCAGAGAGCGGTGGAGGCAGGGTCATTGAATATTTTTAAGGCTGAGTTAGGTAGATTCCTGATTAACAAGGGAGTCAAAGGTTATAGTAGGTAGATGGGAAAGTAGGGTTGAGGTCACAATCAGATCAGCCATGATCTTATCAAATGGCAGAGCAGACTCGAGGGGACGAATGGCCTACTTAATTCGTATGTTCGTACGTATGTATCTACCGCCCTAGTTATTCAATTCGCCAGGACACTGGTCCCAGCCCGGTTTAAGTGGAGTCCATCCCAACAATGCCCCATAAATTGAACCCCCTGCTTCCCACACCACTCTTTCAGCCACGCATTTAACCGTCTAATCTGTTTTTTTCCTAATGCCAATTTGCGCGTGGCTCAGGTAGTAATCCAGAGATTATTACCTTTGAGGTTCTGCTTTTTAATTTGGACCCTAGCTCCTCAAACTCCCTCAGCAGAACCTCATTCCTACTTCTACCTGTGTTGTTGGTTCCTACGTGGACCATGACAGCTGGATCCTCCCTCTCCTGCTTCAAGTTCTTCTCCAGCCGGGTAGAGATATCCTTAACCCTGGCACCGGGCTGGCAACACAGCCTTCGGGTCTCCTGGTCATGGCTGCAGAGAACAGTAATCTATCCCCCTCACTATATTATCCCCCACCACGACCACATTCCTTCTCGCTCCCCCCACTTGAATACCCACCTGTACCACCGTGCCGTGGTTAATTTGCCCATCCTTCTTGCAGTCTTTGTTCTCATCCACACTGGTAGCAAGTACATCGTACCTGTTGGACAAGGGCAGAGGCTGAGGCTCCTCCACCACTGGATCTGGGTCCCCAGACCTGCCTGACTCACAGTCACATCCTGCTGTTCCTGACCACTAACCAAATCTAAACCACTACCTAACATAAGGGGTGTGACTGCATCTTCGCTCAAAGAGTCCAGGTAACTCTCCCCCTCCCTGCTGCATCACAATATCTGCACCTTGGACTCTAGCTCAACAACTCTAAGCCGAAGTTCCTCGAGTTGCAGACACTTACTGCAGATGTGGTTGCCTGGGATCACGCTGCTCTCCACAAACTCCCACACCCTGCAGTTACGGCCCACCTGCATTGCCATCTCTATCTAATCTTGTTTTATTTATTTACTTAAAGTTTTTATGTAATTAATTCACTTGGTTTATTTTTAGTTATTTTTAAATTAATTCATCTAGTTTAAGTTATTAATTTAAAGATTAGATTTTAACTTAGATAGGTTATCTGTTGTAACTCAATCATGTTAGATGTTATACAGTTAAATGGTAATGATGATAATTTAGTAATAAAGGTGTGAATCACAAATAGGGATCTAAAGAGTTAAATAATTGCTCTGCAAATCAACACATACCTGAAGTTAATTGTTTTGCATTACACTTATTTTTTAAACTTCGGTGTTTACTCATGGCACCTCTGGTTCCCAGAATATACTGAGAGCTCAGTTAACACTGTTATTGATGCAGCATAATTGAAAAAGGAACTATTATTAGACCAGTAACTACAACATTGGAGCATGTGATTATCAACAGAGAGACTGGAGTACAAGTCCCAATATTGTGGGGAGGGAGGCACAGGAGTGGAGAGAGATTTAAGAACCTTTCTCATTTCTCAAGCACTCAATCTATATGCACCAACCAAAGAGCATGATAATGAGTGCACTCATACGTCTCTGGACCAGACCAGATCATGCCACAAGGAAAATGTGCAGGGCTATGGGGAAAGAGCAGTGTAGTGCGGGGAGGTTTGCTAGCACTGTTGGGGGGGGTTTAAACTAACTTGGCAGGGGGATGGGATACAGAGTGGAGCTACAATAAGGGGTGATGTGCAGCCAAATATAGAGAAAAAAACAAGTCAGCTTGGAAGACAGGGCAAATATGTAAGGGCAAGGCTGGATGGCATCTATTTTAATGCAAGGAGTCTTGCGAATAAGGTGGATGAACTGAAGGTGTTGATAAACACATGGGATTATGATATTGTTGCTGTCACAGAGACATGGTTGAGGGAGGGGCAAGACTGGCAGCTCAATATTCCGGGGTACAGAATCTTCAGGCGAGACAGAGGGGGAGGTATAAGAGGAGGGGGGGTCGCAATATTAATTAAAGAATCAATTACTGCCATAAGGAGGGATGATATATTAGCAGGTTCCTCTAATGAGGCCATATGGGTGGAGCTCAAAAACAAAAAGGGGGCAAGCACTTTGATGGGAGTGTACTATAGGCCCCCAAACAGTCAGGGGGAGATAGAGGAACAGATATGTAGGCAAATCTCAGAAAATTGTGCAAATAATAGGGTAATAATAGTGGGGGATTTCAACTTCCCCAATATTAACTGGGATACTCAGAGTGTAAAAGGCTTAGAGGGTACAAAATTCTTAACGTGCATCCAGGAGAGCTTTTTGAGCCAGCATGTAGAAAGTCCTACAAGAGAGGGGGCGGTACTGGACCTAATTCTAGGGAATGTGGCCAGCCAAGTGGAAGAAGTGCTAGTAGGTGAGCACTTTGGTGACAGTGACCATAATTCGGTGAGATTTAAGGTGGTCATGGAAAAGGACAGGGAGGGGCCGGAAATAAAGGTTCTAAATTGGGGGAAGGCCGATTTTAATAGGATAAGGCAGGATCTGGCCAAAATGGACTGGGATCAGCTGCTTGTAGGAAAATCCGCATCGGAGCAATGGGAGTCTTTCAGAAGGGAGATTGAGACCATACAATGGCAACATGTTCCCGTAAAGGTCAAGGGTGGTTCCAAGAACTCCAGGGAACCTTGGATGTCAGGGGATATACGAGAATGGATTAGGAAAAAAAGAAGGGCTTTTGGCAGATACAAAAGGCTAAAGACGGAGGAAGCCCTAGAGGAGTACAAAAAGTGCAGGGGGATACTTAAAAAAGAAATTAGGAGATCAAGGAGGAGCCATGAAATAACACTGGCGAGCAAAATAAAGGAAAATCCTAAGATGTTTTATAAGTATATTAAGGGTAAGAGGATGACTAGGGAAAAAATAGGGCCCATTAGGGACAAAAATGGCAATGTGTGTGTGGAGCCGGCAGATGTAGGAGGGGTTCTAAATGAATTTTTTGCATCTGTTTTCACTATGGAGAAGGACGATGTAGACATAGAAATACGGCAGGGGGACTGTGATATACTCGTACATATTAACATCGAGCGGGAGGAGGTATTGGCGGTTTTAGCAGGCCTAAAAATGGATAAATCCCCAGGCCCGGACGAAATGTATCCCAGGCTACTGTGTGAGGCAAAGGAGGAGATTGCGGGGGCTCTAACACATATATTCAGAACCTCTCTGGCCACAGGGGATGTGCCAGAGGACTGGAGAACCGCTAATGTAGTACCATTATTCAAGAAGGGGAGTAGGGAAAAACCGGGGAACTACAGGCCAGTGAGCCTAACATCAGTGGTAGGAAAATTATTGGAAAAAATTCTGAAGGACAAAATTAGTCTCCACTTGGAGAAGCAAGGATTAATCAGCGATAGTCAACATGGCTTTGTCAAGGGAAGATCATGTCTGACTAATTTGATTGAATTTTTTGAGGGGGTGACTAGGCGTGTGGATGAGGGTAACGCAGTGGATGTGGTATACATGGATTTCAGTAAGGCCTTCGATAAAGTCCCGCACAGGAGACTGGTCAAGAAGGTACGAGCCCATGGAATCCAGGGTGCCTTGGCACTTTGGATACAAAACTGGCTTAGTGGCAGAAGGCAGAGGGTGATGGTCGAAGGTTGTTTTTGTGACTGGAAGCCTGTGGCCAGTGGGGTACCACAGGGATCGGTGCTGGGTCCCTTGTTGTTTGTGGTCTACATTAACGACTTGGATATGAATGTAAAAGGTATGATCAGTAAGTTCGCTGATGATACAAAAATTGGTAGGGTGGTAAATAGCGAGGAGGATAGCCTCAGTCTGCAGGACGATATAGATGGGTTGGTCAGATGGGCGGAACAGTGGCAAATGGAATTTAACCCGGAAAAGTGCGAGGTGATGCACTTTGGAGGGACTAACAAGGCAAGGGAATACACAATGAATGGGAGGACCCGAGGCAAGACAGAGGGTCAGAGGGATCTTGGTGTGCAAGTTCACAAATCCCTGAAGGCGGCGGAACAGGTAGATAAGGTGGTAAAGAAGGCATATGGGATACTTGCCTTTATTAGCCGAGGCATAGAATATAAGAGCAAGGAGGTTATGATGGAGCTGTATAAAACACTGGTTAGGCCACAGCTGGAGTACTGTGTGCATTTCTGGTCGCCACACTACAGGAAGGATGTGATCGCTTTGGAGAGGGTGCAGAGGAGATTCACCAGGATGTTACCAGGCTGGAGCGCTTCAGCTATGAAGAGAGACTGGGAAGATTGGGTTTGTTTTCCTTGGAGCAGAGGAGGCTGAGGGGGGACATGATTGAGGTGTACAAAATTATGAGGGGCACAGATAGGATGGATACTAAGGAGCTTTTTCCCTTCGTTGAGGGTTCTATAACAAGGGGACATAGATTCAAGGTAAAAGGCGGGAGGTTTAGAGGGGATTTGAGAAAGAACTTTTTCACCCAGAGGGTGGTTGGAGTCTGGAACTCACTGCCTGAAAGGGTTGTGGAGGCAGGAACCCTCACAACATTCAAGAAGCATTTGGATGAGCACTTGAAATGCCATAGCATACAAGGCTACGGACCAAATGCTGGAATATGGGATTAGATTGGACAGGGCTTGATGGCCGGCGCGGACACGATGGGCCGAAGGGCCTCTATCCGTGCTGTATAACTCTAACTCTAACTCTAATTGGATAGCTCTTACAAAGAGCCGACACAGACATGATGGGCTGAATGGTCTCCGTGTGCCGTGTGATTCTATAATATAAAATCACATTTACCAAATTAGACCCGGATCAAGTTCCATCTCAATCCACAATTTCAAACCAGTCATTTAAGATGACATATTGCCCTTCTTATCCCACAAGGAATACATCTGTTTGTGGAGGTAAGGTCCCTGATGTACCATTTTAGCACCACTAGTTGCTCTTGAATATATTAAAATACTCGACAACATCATTTGTAACTCCATATACTGTATGCATTATTTCATGTATAATGGGGTTATTCTCAGCAGGAAGTTCAGTGTCTACCATAAATACCGTTTTTTTGGTCTCTCAAATTCATATTGTACGATGAGCGCATATTGCCAGGTAATGGCCACCCCTAACAAGAGGTCGAACCATCTCCCCCTGAGCTTGAACAGAACCACCGTCGCTGAGTCGCCCACCATCAGCATTCTAGGGGTCACGATGTACAGAAGATTAACTGGACCAGCGATATGAACAACGTAGCTACAAGAACAAAGCAGAGGCTGGTTCCTTTATGATGGGCGGCTCCCCTCAAAGCCGCGCCACGATCGACAAGGCTCAAGTCAGGAGTGCGATGGAGTACTTACCTGAATGGGTCCAGCCACAACAACACTCATAAAGCTGTAGGCAAAATCATAGAATCATAGAAGTTTACAACATGGAAACAGGCCCTTCGGCCCAACATGTCCATGTCGCCCAGTTTAAACCACTAAGCTAGTCCCAATTAAAATGCCCTAAGAATTGCCTTAAA
The DNA here is from genome assembly GCF_035084215.1 of Heptranchias perlo. Lineage (NCBI taxonomy): Eukaryota > Metazoa > Chordata > Chondrichthyes > Hexanchiformes > Hexanchidae > Heptranchias > Heptranchias perlo. The sequence goes on from NC_090329.1 coordinate 5,630,365, forward strand.
TATATCCTCAGTAGTCAGACTGAATGATGGAAAATCAAAAAGAGCAAATGCTAATAAAAAGCACAAAGGCAACGTTTCTTATGAATTCTGGGAGACAAAGGCCATCAAGGCCATAGGCCCAGAGATAACTCTTTAGGAGATACAAATATGTCACTCTATACCTGATAGAGTATAAAACTCCTTCTTAAAAAGAGATTGAAGTTAAGGAATTGAAATTTCTACCTTACATGTCTGGATTCTGCAGATCTAGTAACGGGAGGTCATCAGGGGTACCAACATGGCTGTTTGTGGAGGTTGACACCGAAGTGGTGAACTCATTTTTAATGCATATCTCTCAGATTGGTTAAAACTGAGGAGGTTACTTTGAAAATCAAGGATATAGAACATGGTGTTTTGACACTAAAAAGTAGTATTAGTTCTTGCAGTAGTTTGGGCGTATTAAGTAATATAGTGTTGGGGTTCTTTGTCTAGTGTGTATATAATAGTGTCTCTGTAAACAGATTATAGTGCATCTCTGGACAAGTCAGCCCCCATCTTACTAAGGGCAATGAGAGAGAGAGAGAGGACAGAGAGAGAGAAAGGTTACAGAAGCTTAAAAAAAAATTACAGCTGCACTAGTCAGATATGGACTGTGTGTCACTTAGATGTACAAGATTCTATAAGATTAAGGGAAGTGAGATTTAAGGCAACTACTCCAGATACAGCTACCAACATAAAAGGTGGATTTACCCAGGACCAGAGGATCCAGGAGGAATGGATAACACCTCTACAGACAGCAGTTCATCACTCTGATATCTCAAAGGACTAACACCATCCTCCCAGAGGAAGGCAAGGCCACCAGTTCAACCACCCTGGCTCCTGAGGACATGGTCATAAGTTCTGGAAACATTGCTAACTACAAACAAATAGACTTTAATCCAATCTAATACTGCTAACTTGTCAGCTATCTAAGGAGTACAATCCTAAATTAATCTCACCATTTATATCAATCTCAGACCCTGAACGCGACTGTAAATGTATAATTAGCAAGCAGTAAATGCTGAATTACCATGACATAACTGAATTGCCTTTGCGATCTCTACCATTCATTCTAAGAATTAACCCTACCTACTAAACAAATTGAATACTAAATGTTTTAAGTTTAAGTGCTGCGAATTATAATCATAAGATTAATAAACAATTGTTAGTTCATGATTTTGTTATCTGGTTATTCCTTTGAAGATTAGGCAAGAAAGGGTTGATTCATTCGCTTCGTAGCTTATGCGGATCTGATAAAAGGTTGGTGTGTAAATGCTAATATAATCTAAACTGGTTGATGCAAAAGGGTCCAGCAACCCAAATTTAGGCATCATTCACTCCTAGGCACAGACTGGGTAATAAACCTCAAACGGTTCTTTGACGAGGAGTTAAAGTGAGGGGGTTAAAGATTCATCTGATGACTTTGTTAAATATTCTTGTCCGTTACCAATCCCAGTATTCTTACAAAGCTCAACACCATCCAAGACAACAGTATGGTTGATTAATGCCCCTGCCACAGAACTCAATATCCACCATTTCAGAGTGAAAATTCAATAGAACCCAACACCTTCAGTCCAAAGCATTTGATTTGCCTACATGCTGAGAGAGTGACTTTCATCAGGTTACCTAACCTTTCATTTTGGCTGTGGCAAACAATCTGTCTCACAGTTACAATGAGTCTCTCAACCTGAGGAAGAAGAGACCGAATCAATATCAAGAATACAGCAATTGGAAGCTGAGCTATTGACTGTAATTCTACCTGAGATTGCTACCTTATCCATTTCTTAAAACAGTCAAAAGCAAAATACTGTGGATGCTGGAAATCTGAAATAAAAACAGAAAATGCTGGAGAAGCTCAGCAAGTGAGGCAGCGTCTGTGGAGAAAGAAACAGAGTTAACGTCTCAGGTCGATGACCGTTCATCAAAACTGGAAGAAGTTAAAAGAGTTAAAGTTTTTGAGCAAGTACAGAGCCAGAGAAAGGGGGGGGGGAGGGAGGGAGGGGAGGAAAGAACAAAAGGGAAGGTCTGTGATAGGGTAGAGGACATGAGTGATTAAATGACAAAAGGGATGATGGTGCAAGGCAAGGAGGGTGGTAATGGGACAGGTTAAGAAACAAAAGATTGATCAGGAGTAGCTGTAAATGGCAGCAGCAGAACCATTACCAGCACTAGCTGACCGAAAAAATGGGAGCAGTGGTACCCATCGGCACCCAGTGGTACTCCCTCCCCCCCTTTCCCTGGCTCTATACTCGCTCAAAAACTTCAACTCTTAAACATCTTCCAGTTCTGATGAAAGGTCTTCGACCTGAAACGTTAACTCTGTTTCTCTCTCCACAGATGCTGCCTGACTTGCTGAGCTTCTCCAGAATTTTCTGTTATTATTATTTTAAAACAGTCAGTTGGTAATGCCCAATCTGCCAACTCTTGAAATAGTGTAACTCCAGGTACAATAACATTCTGATATAATGATATTTTGTCGTGACAACCAAGTGTTCACTGCCATAGGACTCGATACTAGCATCAACCAAAACTCTAAAGCAGCAGTTCAGTAAATCTTCTTTGAAGTTTTACTCAACATTATTATTGTCATTTTTATCTGTTAATTTTATTGATAACATAATATCCGCTCCCATCAAGGCAGTGAACTGAGGCCATCTGAGGTGCAGCTTAATTTCAGACATTAGTGAACATATTGCAGTTGACAGTGTGCTTGGCACCATCAGAGAAATTTTTTTTTTTTTTTTTTTTTATTCGTTCATGGGATGTGGGCGTCGCTGGCAAGGTCGGCATTTATTGCCCATCCCTAATTGCCCTTGAGAAGGTGGTGGTGAGCCGCCTTCTTGAACCGCTGCAGTCCGTGTGGTGATGGTTCTCCCACAGTGCTGTTAGGAAGGGAGTTCCAGGATTTTGACACAGCGACAATGAAGGAACGGCGATATATTTCCAAGTCGGGATGGTGTGTGACTTGGAGGGGAACAGAATGTCCCAGCAGTTACACAGGATTTAAATGCAATTCGAACAGCCGGTGGGGTCCTTCTTTACATATGCATGTCGGGTCCCGATGACATCATTTTAAATTGGCAGCCTGAGCGGGGAAGCCGCAGTGGCTTTCCGGCCAGGTGAAGACATCGGGGGAAAAGGATCAGGAGCCAGAAGAGGTCCAAACAGCTAACCGTTTTTGCTTTCCTGTGAGGCCAGGTGGAGCAGGAGTGCCTCCAAGCCATGCAATTTCACCGACTTTCTGGAATGGGTGGGAAGTCGGCCAGTGGGATTTAAAAGGGGACGGGGAGTCAAGATAACCTGTGCCTCATTTCTGGAGCAGCAGATGAGATTTTAACTCACATAGTTATCCACCCTCCCAAAACTGGCAGAGTTAAAATCGGGCCTGGGGTCAGGAAAGGAAGTGCAATTCGCAAATCACATCTGCCACCCCTCAAAAATGACCGTTTGCAACAGTGGTCTACAAATGGAGGGACTCCAATTTTATTCAAATTCTCCATTTAGAAGAGAGAGAAATGCTTCTGGTCGCGGGTATTTTTAACTCCCTGGCCTCATTTAAATGCCACTGGTCCACTTCCCGGCCGGAACAGACAGGAAGAGGCACAGAGCGGCTGCCGGCAGGGAAAGATCAGGCAACCCTTGGCTGCCGGCTGGCAGAGAAAGGATTTCCGGAGGGAAGGGAGGGGATTATGGAGTGGGGGAGGTTAGGGCTTTGCTTGTGTGCTTTCCCTGGCACACAAAGGAAAGTTTTACACTTACCTTGGAGGGCCTTTCTGTCTGCAGACCTGCTTCAGCCTGGTGAGAAAGCCACAGCAGCATCTCTTCTCAGACCCCAGGGGTCGTATTGACGTATTAGGTCCCGGATTTGCACCCTCTGCCTGGGTGCACAATCCGCCTGCAGGTTAAAATCAGAAATGGTGGGAAAGGGTTGGGTTCCGAGCTGTTTGTTTTTAACTGCCCACCCGTCCAAATTCCGCAGTGCTGGCAGGGTTAAAAGTACCAGAGATACGAAGAAAAGTAAAAATAAATCAAGGGGAGGAACTAACTAGATTTAATATGTTAAAAAGGGTAATGGAGGAAATAATGAGGCTAAAGATAGATAAATCTCCAGGACCTGATGGTTTCCACCCCAGGGTATTAAAAGGAATAGGTGAGGAAATTGTAGATGCGTTAGTCATGGTCTTCCTAAACTCTCTCGATTCAGGAATGGTACCCTTGGACTGGAGAATTGCCAGAGTCGCTCCACTATTTAAGAAGAGATAAACTAGGAAATTATAGGCCTATTGGTCTAACGTCTGATGTGGGGAAGTTACTAGAATCTGTTATTAAGTGCAGAGTGACTAAGCACTTGGACAAACATGAACTAGTCAGAGAGAGCCAGCATGAATTTGTAACTAGTAAATCATGTCTAACAAACCTAGTCGAATATTTTGAAGAGGTAACTAATGTGGTAGATAAGTGAGTGTCTACGGATGTTGTTTATATGGACTTCCAGAAGGCATTCGATAAGGTTCCACATAAGAGACTGTTAGTAAAATTGAGAGCACATAGAATTGGATGCAACCTATTGACATGGGTAGGGAATTGATTAGGAAGTAGGAGATAAAGAGTAGGGATAATGTGCTCCAATTGGCAGGATGTGACTAGTGGTGTCCCCCGGGGATCTGTATTTATAAATGACTTACATTTATAAATGGCTTAGATGAAGGAATTGCGAGCCGTATATCCAAATTCGTTCATGACACCAAGTTAGGTGGCACAGTAAACAGTGTAGACGGGAGCAGAAAGTTGCAAAGAGATATTAATAGATTGAGTGAGCGAGCAAAACTGTGGCAGATGGAGGTCAATTCGGGGAAGTGCGAGGTCATCCATTTTAGATCCAAGAAAGATAGATCAGAGTATTTTCTAAATGGTGATTAGCTAGGAACAGTGGAGGAGCAGAGACATTCAGGAATCCAAGTACAGAAATCACTAAAAGCCAGTGGACAGGTACAAAACATAATTTAAAAGGCTAATGGAATGTTGGCCTTTATCTCAAGAGAGCTGGAATATAAAGGGGTGGAAATTATATAAAGCTCTGGTTAGACCTCATTGAGAGTACTGCATTCTGGGCACCACATCTCAGGAAAGATATATTGGCCTTGGAGGGGGAGTAATGCAGAGTCAATACAATGATACCAGGACTAAAAGGGTTAAATTATGATGACAGGTTACATAGACTAGGCTTGTATTCCCTTGAATACAGAAGATTAATAGGATATCTAATTGAGGCATTTAAGATGTTTAAAGGATTTGATAGGGTAGATAGAGAGAAACTATTTCCACTGTTAAGGAAGTCCAGAACAAGGGGGAATAACCTTAAAATTAGAGCTAGGTCGTTCAGGGGTGATTTCAGGAAGCATTTCACACAAAGGGGAGTGGAAATCTGGAACTCTCTTACCCCAAAAAGCTGTTGAGGCTGGGGGTCAATTGAAAATTTAAAAACTGAGATTGATAGATTTTTGTTAGGCACGGGTATCAAGGGAACCAAGGTGGGTCAATGGAGTTAAGAAAAAGATCAGCCATGGTCTAATTGAATGTGGAACAGGGTCGAGGGTCTAGGACACATCATAAGTTACTGAGGGAAGTAAAAGTGGAAATTGCGGAGGCTCTGGCCACAATCTTCCAACCCTCCTTAGATGTGGGGATGGTGCTGGAGGACTGGAGGATTACAAATGTTACACCCCTGTTCACAAAAGGAGAGAGATAAACCCGGCAATTACAGGCCAGTCAGCCGACCGTCGGTGGTGGGGAAACTTTTAGAGACAATAATCCGGGACAAAATAAATTGGCACTTGGAAAAGTCTGGGCTAATAAATGAAAGTCAGCACAGATTTGTAAAAGGAAAATAATGTTTGACTAACTTGATTGAGTTCTTTGATGAATTGATGAGGGTAATGTGGTTGATGTTGTGTATATGCATTTTCAAAATGCATTTAACAAAGTCCCACATAATAGACTTGTTAGCAAAATTAAAGCCCATGGATACAAAATTGGCTAAGAGACAGAAAGCAGAGAGTAGTGGTGAACGGTTGTTTTTCAGACTGGAGGGAAGTATACAGTGGTGTTCCCCAGGGGTCAGTATTAGGGCCACTGCTCTTTTTGATATATATTAATGACCTGGACTTGGGTATAGAGGGTATAATTTCAAAGTTTGCAGATGACACAAAACTCATAAATGTAGTAAACAATGTGGAGGGATAGTAACAGATTTGAGGAGGACGTAGACAGACTGGTGAAATGGGCAGACACATGGCAGATTAAATTTAACGCAGAGAAGTGTGAAGTGATACATTTTGGTAGTAAGAATGAGGAGAGGCAATATAAACTAAATGGCACAATTTTAAACGGGGTGCAGGAACAGAGAGACCTGGGGGTGCACATACACAAATCTTTGAAAGTGACAACACAAGTTGAGAAAGCTGTTAAAAAAGCATATGAGATCCTGGGCTTTATTAATAGAGGCAGAGAGTTCAAAAGCAAGGAAGTTCTGCTAAACCAATATAAAACACTGGTTAGGCCTCAGCTGGAGTATTGTGTTGAATTCTGGGCACTACACTTTAGGAAGGATGTCAAGGCCTTAGAGAGGGTGCAGAAGAGATTTATTAGAATGGTGCCAGGGATGAGGGACTTCAGTTATGTGGAGAGACTGGAGAAGCTGGGGCTGTTCTCCTTAGAACAGAGAAGGTTAAGGGGAGATTTGATAGAGGTGCTCAAAATTATGAACAGTTTTGCTCGAGTAAATAAGGAGAAACTGTTTCCAGTGGCAGAAGGGTCAGTAACCAGAGGACACATTTAATGTGATCAGCAAAAGAGCCAGAGGCGACATGAGGAAACATTTTTTTTTAGGCAGCGAATTGTAATGATCTGGAATGCACTGTCTGAAAGGGTGGTGAAAGCAGATTTAATAGTAACTTTCAAAAGGGAATTAGATAAATACACGAAGGGAAAAAAATTCACTCGGCTATGGGGAAAGGGCTAATTGGAGAGCTCTTTCAAAGAGCCGGCATAGGCATGATGTTCAATGCCTCCTCCTGTGCTGTGCATACTATGATACTATGAATGGCCTACTCCTGTTCCTATGACCCCACATTGTTTATTGTGAATTGCATATTGCTGCAAGTGCCTCTCAGCCTGGTGTTAAAACAAGGGAACATGTTATATAAGCCGTACATGTTCAGAAGTCCAAACAATGGCAGCATTTGTTCAAAGAGCAGTATCATTGTGATTGAATAACATCCCATGTAATCTGAGCTTTACCCATGCACTTTCTTGATTGCTTACCAGTGGAGTGAAATCAGATCCTTGGTTGTGATGTTATTCCATGACGGAGCCACAGTTCACATTCTTGTTCCAGCTGGTGCTGTCAGTCTTTACATCTGCCAGCACTGGCTCTGTACACGCTGTAGGGAAGGGACAGAGGGCTAACATGGAGAAGGTGAAGTTGTAGCCAGGTACTAGTAACTTGAATCAACCTGGACAGGCTGATCTTTACCAGAGATCTCTCATATGCATTTACTCCAAACTGTGCTACTTAAAAGTCTTTCTTCTCAGTTTGCTATTTAACTAAAATCTTCAGGTTTTTAAAAAAATTAATTTAGAACAGTCAGTTCTAGATAAGCCTTGGGTTCAAGATAATTTCTCCAGTTGGCCACCTAGTCCTTTTAACTACCCAGAAAAACAATATTGAATTCTCATTTCCTTGTAAACTGCATTCCGCAGAGAGGATGATATATTGGTGATGGTCTAGTGTAAGGCTGTGCCTAACCTATTATGTCTTAGCCAAATAATTCGCAAAAATACTCTGCATCGCAAGGGCTTCATTAATTACGGACACTTGGAATGACAGTATATGGCAGAATTATTTTTGCATGATGTTGTCATGAGTTAGTCCTGCTTTGGCAGAAATACTCTAAGAAAAAAATAGTTTCTACACTACTCAAATCAAATGGAGAGGGGTTAGTGTTTTTAAAGTACTTTTATTTTCAATCTTAAATAACTTGGATCCAAAACAAGCCTTTGTTCTGATACACGATTCCTCACTATGTCACCCCTAAAAATGCAAGAGTCTAATTCCCTGAAGAATTACTCTGCACTTTCAGATATGAATTTCTTCTTTGCGTTTTCTCATTCACATGCTGGTGATACCTCAACTTTCCGACATTAGCAGCTAACAACTCTGTCAAGGATTAGATGTATTTGATCCGAAAGTCACAATGGCTGACATTTGATAAAACAGTATATGAGTAATTTGAGACATGACAAATGGTAAGTGCTGCATGCTTGGGAGGAAAAAGGGAACTTTGGATCTCTGGTTCCCAAAGCTCCCCAACACTGGGGTTTTCGTCGTGTCATTTCTGGATGTGTTGTGGACTAATTGATAGAGATTGATTGCTATGATTAGTCAACAACTCCACTATCACTGTATCTTGCAACTACCAGGATGGTAGAAGGTGAACTAGATGGACCTTAGTCTTTTATCGTCTAGCAATTCCTATGTTCCTATGATTTTCCCTTTTTGCGGGTGCATTTAAATCCTGGCCCACTGTTCCAACTTTCAAGCAGCATTCCCAAATTTCCTCCAAGCCTAAAACTGATAGTGCTAAAACATATTTTTGAAGTTACAGGAATAGGGATAAAACAAATCTGAAATACTAATTTTTTTTCACATCTGGATTAGCATTGTATTTTGATGTTATAGAGTTCAATAGGTGTGTAAGGACAAATTACTAGTCTAAGTTTAATCTATTTTGCAGCTTCTTTAGTTTATAATCTCATTCCTTGATTCTCATATCTTGATTTTGCAAAATATACCTGTTTACCCCATGTTAATGATTCACTTCATTATCTTAAAATCTTGAATTCTGGATCACACCACAACCCCGTCCCCTCAGCAAGAAAGGGGTTCATTGTACAGGTTGCAGGAAGACCTTTTAAAAAAAATGCAGAGGGGAGGAAATCACTTTAAAATGAATTTATAAAAAAGACAGACCGATTGTTTTAGATGGTTGTATTTTATTGAAAAAAAAGAGAAAAAAAATAATTTAGGTGAAATATTAAAAGGGTAAAAAAAATTCCCAGAATGACTGTAACTGCCCAACCCAAGTAGGGAGATAAATTCATATCAATTACACATCTGGCCTTTTCAACCAAGAAAAAAAATATTTTGACAAAAGGAAAGAACTTGCATTTATATAGCGCCTTTATGAACTCAGGACATCCCAAAGCGCTTTACAGCCATTTAAATGCTTTTGAAGTGTAGTCGCTGTTGTAATGTAGGAAATGCAGCAGCCAAATGGTACAGCAAGATCCCACAAACAACAATGTGATAATTACCGGATAATCTGCTTTAGTGATGTTGGTTGAGGGATAAATATTGGCCATTGGGGAACTCCCCTCCTCTTCTTCAGAATAGTACCAGGGATCTTTTATATCCACCTAGGAGGGCAGAGGGGGACTTGGTTTAACGTCTCATCCAAAAGGCGGCACCTCCTCCAGTGCAGCACTCCCTCAGTACTGCACTGGAGTGTCAGCCGAGATTTTGTGCTAAAGTCTCTGGAGTGGGACGCGAATCCATGACCTCGTGACTCAGAGGCGAGAGTACTGAGCCACGGCTGGCTCCTGGTTTGTGAACATTAAGTTTACATAGGCAAGCATAATCCAAAATCAAGTTGGTAAATTTTCTGTTAGCAGAAAGTTTGTTTTTAGTTTACAAAACGTTTGTAATTACAATTGTCTAGATTAATCTTTCATCCAAAGTGACTTGTGCAGGCGTACAATTCCACTGAGGACGGCTGCCCTCATGAACCGTGCCCAAGTGCCCAGTGTTCATGTGCGAGTCTCTACAGTGAAGGTCGGCAGACTATCCGACTGTACAGCGTCACAACTGAGCCCGATTCTCTCCTCAGCCGACAACCACACACACGTTCACTTCTCAGTATGGATCAGTAGGTGGCAGTCAAAAGATTTTCCCTTCCAATGGCACTGCGGTCAATTGCCCCAACCGGCATCAGCTAACTCAGCACGGACTGGGGATTATACCCTGGATCTTTCTGTTCAGTATGGCTCAGTTCCACACCGGGCATGTGCGTTAACCATCAGGGAAGGAGCATTGCTTTGCTTTTATTCTCAGTTACTTCCTGACATTCTTTATGCAATGAAAACGACTCTGAGAACTCGTAAAACAAAAGTCTGGCGGGCTATTTAGTGCTGCCAGCATCTGTTTGTACATGCATGGCTGGTTACTAGCTGGATTTAAACCATAACGTAAGAGCATAGGAATGAGAAAGGCTAATTCAATCCATTCGGTTTGCTCCTTCATCCAGCTCCTGTTTCAGGATCTGAGCTGATTATTTTTCATCTTTCCTCTATCTCATACTCATATCCTGATGAATCAGGAATGAATATAATTCCCCCCTTAGTCCTTCAACCTAATCAGTACCGATGGCACAAGTAGTTAAGTACGAAGGCTCTAAGTTTAATTTAGCTTGTGGCGTCTTTAGTTTATAATCTCATACCTTTGATTCTCCTATCCTGATTTTGCAAAATATACCCGTTTACCCCAGGTTAGTGACTCAGTTCGTTATTTGAAAATCTTGAAATACCCCCTGCTGCCATGATCTCTGTACACAGATCTTTGTCAGCTCTGTAGGAAAGGAGTTTATTGTACAGGCTGCAGGAAGACCGTTAAAAAAACATCTGGGGGGGAAAAAAATCATTTTTGAATGAGGTCATAAAAAAGGCAGACTCTTTGTTTTAGGTGGTTATATTTTATTGAAAGAAAGAAAAAAACATTCAATTTTGGTGAAATATTAAAAGGGTAAAAAATCCCAGAATGAAAGAAACGGAGGATAATGCACAATTCTCTCAGTATTTGTATTTTGCTCACATTGGGGGTCCTTCTTATAAGTTTTTTTTGCGATTTGGATTTTTCACCCCTTCAACTTTCTCCCCTAATCTCAATAGTCGCCATTCTTCAGGTGTGAGCTGAGACAGTCAGCGTCAGCAGGCTATTTGATAGTGGGGGGAAACATCGGCTGAGCTAATCCTGGCCTCACCTGATGTGCACATAGCACAGTTTCCAACTAGACAGCAATCAGGCAGAGGAACTCAGGCAGATTTTCCCTCGCACACAGGTGCTGAGGCCAACTAGCTCATCTCTGCCACTGCCCTGACTGAGAGTTGCTAACACAGCACAGTTCAGAGGTCTTCCAGATCTGTCTGTCACAGTTCCACACAAGGCAGTGTGTTTACTGATTGGGAGATCCTAGTGGTTTTATTGTATTGAAAGGAAAATGAGCACTTTAGTGACATACATTCAATGCAAAAATGCACTTCGCCGCGTTCAGTCGGTCACATGCTTTAATTTTCCATTTTCCATTTTTTGTTACTTAAATATATGACCTAACACTTAAAAAAACAAAAACCATCACATTGCAGCACAAAAATGTCACTGCACATTATACTGTCACAGGTGATATACCCACCCTCTGCAAAGGGCCCCCTTTCAAATCCACTTTAACTAATGGTTTACAGAATAAATAAGGTCACTCTTTCTACTTGAAAAATGGTGAATCTTTGTGGGAAATACTTCTTCATTAATGGAGGGGGCTCATTATGGGGGATTTAAATAGTCCGAATAGTTATTGGTGTCTGGATTTTCAAACTGTTCTGGGCAATAGTCATCCTGTTCTGATGTTAACTGATCCAATTCCTCATCTGAAGTTGAAGGGCGAGTAAGGATAATCCGAGGTATCTTGGGAACACAGTTAGGATCAGGATAGGAAGAGATGAAGCGAGAAAATCAGGTACAAGTTTTAAGGAAAAAAATTGAAATACGTACAAGAAGGAAACAAAGAAAACAACAAAAATTAAAATTGAGATTGTGTTTAAACAAGATACTTTCAACACACACACATTGTAAAAATATTAAAACAAAAGAATTATACACAATGGAAGGCAGATGAAGAACTATTCTGAATTTCAATTCACCCTCACTTTAAATAACTGCTCCATCACTTTTAAAACCAGTTCACTATACGCCAATAATTTTCTGCTGGCATATTCCATCTGCATTCATAATAAACCCTACTGAGGTATTTAATGCCTTCAGTGGGGGGAGTCTGACCCTTTAAACAAAAACCACACATTATGGAGGAAAAGCTAAATCCAAGCAGTGGGAGAAGGCACATGTAATGATGGCACAGGTCAATTCAAGCTTCACCCCCTCACCCCCCCCATCACATTAATATTTTTCAAACCATCATTTAGTCTACTGTTTGCTCACTTCAAAGAGTTAAAGGTAATAAATTATTTTGAGATCAGTGACATCACACCTTTTGAAACCACATAGAGTTCTGGTTGGTTCAGATCGTATCAAGAAACAAAAGACTGCGGAAAGGATAATGACTTTCCCTTGCTTTCATCAAGTGTGGAATGACCATGCTGAAGAATGGAACACTATCCACTCTTCCCGCCTAGGATCCTCATCTAGCACGACTCAAATCAGATATATTTACAGATTAGTTCCAGTTCAGAGCTCTCTCCAGATAGCCCCAACAATTTGCCTCGAGTCCAAAAACAGCACCATGCATCAGATGGACATACTGGATACATTTTATTCTTCATGTTAGTCTACTCCTCATGGCCATGTTGTGTGTGAGGTTGTTCAGTTTGATCCTGAATTATGGGTAGTTATGTGCTGTGAACTACTCTCAGCCAGTAACCGGATTGAGACTTTGTAACTGCGAGAGAGAAGAGATTTGGACTGGTTTTGAACTCAGTCCTGAAAAATGAAACAACAGTGTTCCCACCTAATGTGTCCCCCAGCCCCGTTTGATGATAAGCTTATCTAAAATTAGCACGCAACAAATCAAAAATCTAAATATGTCAGTCACATCATCACAAGGTTCTTATCTTTTTGTTATCAAATGGTTTCATCATAGAGTTGAAGAGGAAACCTACAGCATCAAAGGCTGATCAGTTTTTAAACCCCTATGTTTTTCTCCCATTCACTGTGAATCTTCCTCCAGTGGGAAGGGAAGAATTGGTATAGCCAATCAAATGCTGCTCTATGATCATCCAAAAGGATGTGAGATTCCAGCTGGTTACTCATCCCTCTCCCAGCTCCGACCCTCTGAGGTTAGAATGCCTAATTCAGGTACATTTTCCAGCCAAGGGCTGACAAAGTGAGGCACATTGACCTGACAGATAGACAGTGAATTACAACCACAACATTTGGACTTTCAGACATGCACTAGACTCCTGAAAGCGCTGGTCTACCTTGTCTAAGGCCGACACAAAATATTATTTCAGCAACAGTAACCAATATCAAATTGTTCTACACAATAAAGATTTTTTCCAGGATGGCAATGGAGGAATTTGTGCAACAAAACTATAAAGCTTGTTTATAAAGAACAGCTTTACAATTTCATTACACACATCCCACACAGGAAATCTGCCTCACTAAGAGCAAAGAAGGCAAAGAAAGCACCATTAATTGTAAATTGGCTGATACGTTTCGTGCTTTCTTCATCTTAAATTGTTTTCCTTTTTTTTCCCCTACTATAATTTTTCTCTGGTTTCGTTTTCAGATCTAATATTGTAAACTGATTTTTTTCAGTCTCTGATAGTGTTGCTGGCGAGATTAAAAGAGAGGTTTTTTTCCCCCTAAAAGATAAATTTTCCCCACCTGCTTTCAACCACTGAATTTAAGTATAATGCCGACCCAGTGGATTTTGTGCACTGTGGTGACCATATTTCTCAGCCACCATTAACATCTAGAGAGCTGTGCTCACCAGTGGCTAAGTGGATCCATGCTGTGGCACTGATGGGCACCGATCAGGATGGACCCAGGTTCAAACCTCAGTCTGTGCTGAGGTCACTTCTCCTAGCTGGGATGTCAGTGGGAATACTGCAGTTGGCCTCACCATTCCTGAGGTTGGGGGGAAATCAGCCAGCGTTTGTGGTTCCAATAGCTATCCAATGACTCCTGCTGGAAAATGCAAGTGCATGTGCTCTGTCTAAGGACATGATTGGGTTTGGCTGCCAAAACACTCTGTCTAGGCTCACAAATAAAGGTTGCTGGAACCTGTGATGCTTATTCTTGACCATAAAGATAACTAAACATTTGGCTGAAAAGCAGGCACTGTTGTGGGGAAAATTATACCTTTGGCCTTTTTTGATACGGCACCTATCATGATACTTGTATCACTGTATTGTACACTGTATGCTTAAACATTTTTCTTAAGTTCTCAGCTAATAATTTTAGTAAGGAATTATTGGTCTTCCACAAGCATATAAAGTTAGAACTAGTGATGGTCAATGGGACAGCTCTACAGTTCTAACACGTTTTCTAAATCTCCAAGACATAATACCCCGAAACCACAGGAAAACTCTGCTACTCACTGTCATTGTATGGTTCACGATAAGGAACGAGGTGCTTTTTTGCGACATCTCACTCGCAGAGTTAACGGTGTGATTCCCCGAAGTCACAGGTCCCTAATAATGTTTTTTTTTCAAAACAAAGAAAAGGCTGTTGAGCTGTTCTGTATAAATACATACTGGTCACAGTCTGTATAAACTCATGTAAACAATCTTACAACAATCGCATGCGAAACGTTCAAGGATTTCCTGACATTCACCTGACGAAGGAGGAAGCCTCCGAAAGCTTGTGATTTTTAAATAAAATTGTTGGACTATAACCTGGTGTTGTAAGATTGTTTACATTTGTCAACCCCAATCCATCACCGGCATCTCCACATCATGTATAAAATCAGTGGACTAACAGAGTGATTGGGTGTTGGGCTGTCTACAGCACCATCTTGTGGAAACAACATAGAGAGAATGGAAATGAGAACATTTCCACTCAAAGCAACTGCTGCAGAAAATAACATTAGCCAGTTTTACCATCAAGGAGTTAGGTAATGGAAGTAAAATTGTACCCATTTCTTTAACCGTACTGAGCTCCTCTTTGTCATCCCCACCAATCCTGGTTTACCTGATGGCTCAGGCAGTGTGGCACTGAACCACAGAGACCAGAAAGGCCCAAATTCAATCTCTGAATTGTCTAATCTCTGGTGACAGTGGTGCTCGCTAAAATTGCCCTCAACACTTTCAAGCTAAGAAGCAGAAAAATCAGCCTGGACAATTGCTGAATTGCTATCCAATGACCCCCTAAAATCAACATATGTGGAGATATTCACCTTCTAGGTTCACAGGTGTAGACATTAAGAGCTATCTATTAGTACTTATTTAGCTGCACTTGACATATCAGCACCTTTAGGAGATGAGGACAATGGGTGAGAATTGGAATGGGAGGGTGAGAAACTAGCTAAGGTTAGAATTAGTTCCCTTAATTCAGATGTACGAGGTTTACTCACCACGCGATTTCCGTTGCACGTAGTTGTCATCTTTTCTTCCAGAAAGACACACTCTGATTCTGGTTCCTCGTTGCTAGCAGCTGAGTGAGTTATAAAGCTGGATCGTTCATTCTGATGAGGTCGAATGCTGTCTGTCACTGTCCTGCCCCTCAAAATAAGTATCTTAATCACAGTCCCAGAATTCCTCAGGGCACTCACTGCCTCATGATGGGTAACATTTTGTAGACTTATTCCATTGACCTGCAAAGGTACAGACTTTAATGACATTTATTATTATCCATTTTGGGAGATCCTTTAAATAGAGGATGGCGGATATTAAGTTATTAAATACAACGGAGCCGACTTTTGTCTGCTCTCCACCCCATTTCCTGATTTCCTGGCAAGGACAGGTCTGCAGCAGCGCGAAAATCGTCGAGAGTAACATCGTGGACCCATGGGTGGGGCCTATACATGTCCTACCCATTGGTCGATAGCGCGGAGCAGCCGAACCAATTGTCATTAAAGGGGCCACTCCAAAAATGGCTGTAATTTTTCTTTCCCCTTATTTTTGTGCGGCCAGGATGAGGTGTGTTCTTCCAGGACCCACAAAAGCATTCCAGCCTGCTGCTCATCGCTGCGCGGCTTCTCAGGACCAGACCTCACCACCCCCACAACCTCCCTCAGGTCTACACTGTCAGCTAGCTCGGAGTAGGAACGGGCCAATTACCCGACTTCCGCGATTAGCAAGCTGCCCTGAAGCTGCGTTCAGTGCCCACAGCTCCTCGGCCATCTGCTAATGAGGCTTGACCGCCAAGACGGTTTGGGCCATAGGCTGCGGCAACCATGCGTGATTGCAACACCCGCCATCTGCCGGTTACCAGAGCAACCCAAAATCACCCCTAATGCTTATTCCAATAGTGACGGAGACTAGTGGAACTTACAAGTCACAACTGAGTTCTACAGATTTCCTTACTTTCTGAATAAACATAATTATTAACAGCTTCACTTGCATTATTCCAGTCAAGTAATATTGGTGTATAACTTTTGTATGGAATAATTTAAAAGACAAGTTTTATATTTCAAGTCGGGATGGTGTGTGACTTGGAGGGGAACGTGCAGGTGGTGTTGTTCCCATTTGCCTGCTGCCCTTGTCCTTCTAGGTGGTAGAGGTCACGGGTTTGGGAGGTGCTGTCGAAGAAGCCTTCCCGAGTTGCTGCAGTGCATCCTGTGGATGGTACACACTGCAGCCACAGTGCGCCGGTGGTGAAGGGAGTGAATATTTAGGGTGGTGGATGGGGTGCCGATCAAGTGGGCTGCTTTGTCCTGGATGTTGTTGAGCTTCTTGAGTGTTGTTGGAGCTGCACTCATCCAGGCAAGTGGAGAGTATTCCATCACACTCCTGACTTGTGCCTTGTAGATGGTGGAAAGGCTTTGGGAAGTCAGGAGGTGAGTCACTCACCGCAGAATACCCAGCCTCTAACCTGCTCTTGTAGCCACAGTATTTATGTGGCTGGTCCAGTTAAGTTTCTGGTCAATGGTGACCCCCAGGATGTTGATGGTGGGGGATTCGGCGATGGTAATGCCGTTGAATGTCAAGGGGAGGTGGTTAGACTCTCTCTTGTTGGAGATGGTCATTGCCTGGCACTTGTCTGCATGAATGTTACTTGCCACTTATCAGCCCAAGCCTGGATGCTGTCCAGGTCTTGCTGCATGCGGGCACGGACTGCTTCATTATCTGAGGGGTTGTGAATGGAACTGAACACTGTGCAATCATCAGCGAACATCCCCATTTCTGACCTTATGATGGAGGGAAGGTCATTGATGAAGCAGCTGAAGATGGTTGGGCCTTGGACACTGCCCTGAGGAACTCCTGCAGCAATGTCCTGGGGCTGAGATGATTGGCCTCCAACAACCACTTCCATCTTCCTTTGAGCTAGGTATGACTCCAGCCACTGGAGAGTTTTCCCCCTGATTCCCATTGACTTCAATTTTACTAGGGCTCCTTGGTGCCACACTCATGCTTGTTTTTACTATGTGATCTCGGTGTAGGTTTCTTTGGTTCAATTTTCTCTAGCAGCTGATGTTTAAGTTCCATGTGGATTATGCAAGCATTTCCTTTTTGCAAATCAGCCATGTAGCATCAGCAAAGATTTTTTATTTGCACTATTAACATTCCACAATGTGTCGTGGAAGGCTACAAGGCTTACAAGTTATTACAAGGCTACTGCTTTGATTACAGGTGTTAGTTTGCTGATGATGACAGCCAGCACGCAGCAGTTTGAGGATTTTTTTTTTGTTTTATTAAACTGCCTGTGGCTCATGACAAAGTAGTTTCACTTGGGTGTTGTCTCACAAACTGTAGATGGAGTAAATAGCACATTCCATGTATGTGAGATAACAACCATGTGTCGAATTTTGTTCTGGACCACAAACGCTGCTTAACAGTAGGTGACAAAGTTTTCTGCAGTGTATTATTTGGGCTTGGTTTGTAGTTATGTAATAGCAACACACTATAAAAGTCAACTCCACACCCTGCAGAGGGAACTCTTCCAGCTGTGTGTACTCTGTTTGGTTTTCCTTTGAGCACTCTTTGAATATTATTTTATGGGTACATTAATTGCTTTGTCTGCTATTTATCTGGGTCAGCCAATATTTGAAGAGCCACATTTCAAGGTTTGAGAGAGAAATGGCCCCTCAGGACTGAAATGCATTCTTTATGTTGTGTTCAATTCAATAAAGCAACCAGCAAAACCTTGAAAGCTTGGCTGTAGGAAGCACTAAGGCCACGGCAAGCTGTGACCGTGCGATTTTTTACCTAAAGCTAACCTACCCTATCCACGAGGCATTCTGAGCAATACAAAAACACTTTCTGCACATGTGCTGGCGTGTCCTGCCAGGAAGGTGTTGAAAACTTTCAATTCTTTCTGAGTATGAGCAGAGAGATGAGTCACATTGCAAGTAGAAAGATGCTCAAGGACAGGTGCCTGTCACCTTTAAACTGATCTGAACCCCACTTTCCTCCTTCTCACATATCCTTCTCAACCCCTTTTTCTCCATCAACACATCTAGTTGCCTCTTGAACTCATTGGTTCTTCAATGGTCTTATTCCACAACTCCCTTGCCCTTTGCCTGACTTCCCTGCGTATTCCTAGGTTCCTAATTTTTAAACTTGTGTCCCTGATATCGGAATCCTTCACTGCCTGGATCAATATTGTCAACTCACTTCATACTCTGGAAAACGACACGTGGGTCATTTCAAAGTTTCCACTTTTCCAATGAGAACACCTCTCATCTCCTAAAACAAACCAAGCTCACTCAGCCAGTTGAAAGTGCACCTTCTTTTAAATAATATAAACTCATTAACATCTTGTGTCAGCCATGGCTCGGTGGTAGCACTCTCGCCTCTGAGTCAGAAGGTCGTGGCTTCAAGTCCCACTCCAGAGACTTGAGCACAAAATCTAGGCTAACATTCCAGTACTGAGGGAATGCTGCCTTTAGGATGAGACGTTAAACCGAGGCCCCGTCTGCTCTTTCAGGTGGACGTAAAAGATCCCATGGCACCATTTCAAAGAAGAGCAGGCGAGTTCTCCCTGGAGTCCTGGTCAATGTTTATCCCTCAACTAACATCATCAAAACAGATTATCTGGTCATTATCACAATGTTGTTTGTGGGATCTTGCTGTGCGCAAATTGGCTGCCACGTTTCCTACATTACAACAGTGACTGCACTTCAATAGTACCTAATTGGCTACAAAGCGCTTTGGGATGTCCTGAGGTTGTGAAAGGCCCTAGACAAATGCAGGTCTTTCTTTTTTTTCTTTATCATTGCTAGATTGTCTTGATATATTCAAACAGGAATGTAAACACAGAGAGATCAACAATGTTTTTCAAATTCTGCTATAAATGGAACCGATTCAATCTGAAGTGGTTACAAAGAGTTTCACAAACGTACCTCCAGTACCATGTCTCCAACTTGTAGACCAGCGAGATCAGCAGGACCCCCCTTCGATACTTTTGAAATGAAGATTGCCTGGCACAGACAATACTATGAATCATTACTTGTTACATTCATTACAGATTAAGTCTTGTTTGGAAATCAGAAGTTAGATAACTTTCTGAATCAGGCTACAATTACATGCCGTAGTGAAACCCTCTGTGTAAATGTGGGAAGTATTTTGTACATCATAAAGGCAATGAAGATTAGGGCTGCTCTTCTTAAAATGCCGAATCCTTTTTTCCCTATCGCCTCATATAACAAAAGCAGGAAACAATTAATAGATATCCAGCAGCTGTTCACATGAGAAGGATCTTACAACCGTGTGAAATTTCTCTCTGGATTCTAGATTCAGCGGTCAGGAGTTTTTCCACTCAATGGTACTGAAAATTAGGGCGATATTTCAAAGTTTTATTCTTGGAACTTCTGGTTATTTACCTTCATCAGGAGATTTTAAAACACAGAGTCCCAGCCAGTACAAATTGTACACAGTGTATTATAAGAAGGCTCAAGCCATACGGAGCAGGAAAGTTTCAGGTTTGATCACCACAATTGGCCTCAATTTACCCAGATTAAAGAGAGGAAAATTGGCCAGGGTCCTTGCTCCTAATTGCCACCCAACAACCTCGTCTGAAAGCGTGCCTGTGTGGACAGCAGGTAAGGACAGAACAGCTTTGGATGAAATGTTCTTCAAGGTTAAGGAGCCTGTCAACACTCAAGGTGCAGGTTCACATGTGGACAATGTCCCCTTGGGTTAGGAAGCTGAGAATAATCATCCCCATGAAATCGTATCCCATCCGAGAGACAGCACCTTCAGGAGAGAAGGATGGGGAGCTTAGAAATTTGGCAGAAAAAGAAGGGAATAGAAAAGAAAAAAATTGTTTCAATAGCCAAACAGTTTTGTACTGTACATACTTCTCGCGTATTAAACTCCAAGTCAGAGAATATTTGACAGCAGTAGTTAAGATTGAGTCTTCAGTTCATTTAGGATTTCGCTTTGGATTTAATGTCAGATGATCTGATATTTGGGTCTCCAAAGAATTCAAGTCAAAATCCCGCTTTGTGCAGCTGAAACACTCATAGAAGTTAAATACATCAAAACCCCATGGATGGGCCTGAGCCGGTAACAAGGAAGGCTGGCCTTACTGAATTTTGCAAGGCTGTGTCCTCCTTCTAATTTTAATAGGTTCCTTGCACAGCCACCCTGGCCAGCAGCATGATTGCCTGAGGGCACAGGGTGAGGCCAGCAGCCCTTCAAGGGTTTCTGCTTATCATTAAAGGGGAGTGCTTTTTGGTGCCTAAAAAAATACTTTTCTGGCAAGGACAATGGAGATAAGGAGGAGCTTTTGAGCATAACCCCCACCCCCCTTTGGAGATCCTGCTTCAGGAATTGGAGCTTGTTTGGAGTGGAAGACTCCCTTCCTGTCCAATCAGAGGTTAAATCTGCTTGGATAGAGGTTGTGGAGAGAGCAAGTGGAGTTTCCCAGTTCCATTAGACCTAGAAACAAACGGTGAAAATGTTCATGGTATCAGGAGGACTGCCAAAATCAGCATACCCCACCTTTGGGGCATAGCTCACATGGGCCAAACCAAAACTGTGAGCTGCAGCACCGTCAGTAAGGTGGTATGCAAACATGCTTTTCCCATTTTCTACACATTCTTTCATTGCAGGAAACCTGAAGGGTACACTTTTTTGTATGGCTCACAAATACCTTGCACTGTGACAAATAAACATTAATAGATATTCTCCGAACCATCACTACCAGAAACAACATGCATTGGAAAAGACCCACATAAGAAGGGATATGGATTGGCCATGGGGTGGCTGTCTTGAGTGCTGTCACAATTTCTAACATCTGGCTGTCTTGCATGCTTCTAGGAGAAAGCTGCTCACAACCATCACGACGTACATGCACGGGACCCCCCCCGTCAGCATTTTGGCTGGAGTCTGTGCCAGGCATAGGGGAGGGAGAGTTTGGAGGCATGCTGCCACTGTCCAGCAAGTATCCACCTTTTATTAATCTCTTTGTTACCCTTGCCCACACTCGCACTCAGTAACATGGATGTATATGCTGCACATCCACACACTCCACTTGATGAAAGGACCGTCACCTCAGGCCATTTAGGTGGTGAGTCTAAAGAGGGGGCACCAGGTGAAGCACCCATCACATCCCAATGCATTCCTCTGGTGAATGGCACAGGGATTGATACTGTATTGGGCCTGCCCTGATCAATGAATGAAAAGCCTTCATACTATCTTTTGAGGCTGCACTGAACCCCTTCAGTGGTTGTTGGAGGATGTTTGGTTGTGCACCTGTGACTTGCAACAGGGATTTACACAGTGGGGCATGTTGCATCTTCCCGGCCATCCGGAGGAGAGCTCCAGACGTCAGAGGGAGAGGGGCCAAGCCTGGAGACAGTTTCTCTCACAAACACTGCGGCTGAGGCTGTGGAGACCTTAGGCTGCAACTTGCAGCAGTCTGTCGCTGTCACTGCCAGACTTGACAGGGTACGGGTCAGCTTGAGAGAGTCATGTTGGTGGGCTTCATACTCCTCAACGGTACCACACAATCTGCTCTTTAGCAGATTACCCTTTCAAATGGTTGCGAGTTAGTGGGCAAGTGCTAGCAGCCACTGTTATTTGGACATCGCTACAGGGCCATCTCATGACTTTGCACCATAAGATACAATACCACATTCGTCCCTTGAGGCCCACACATCTGTACACTTCCACCTCAGGAGTCTGGCACCACACCAGAGGGAGCATTTAAATGTAGTAGTCGGTTAGATAGTAGGAGAAACACACCTTATTGGTTCGCCAAGGGGAAGCACAGTTGTAGGGATAGAAGTGTTTTGTTATGTAAATATCACATAATAAATTTGGGGTAGTTCATTTCTCCTTGGGTGCAGACAGTTTTTGCTGAGAAGGATCATGTTTAGGTAGCAACTGATGGACTGATGGTGCAAGGTGGCAGTTTAAGGTACAGTAGGTGGAAACATACACCGTTTGTGGCTTCATTGCAAGAGATTTCACTCATCTGCAGTACTTGTACAGGGGCTGGGAATTACTAGAAGCAGTAATCAATGAGTACCTGCTGCATCAATCTTCCTGGCTGTGCCTGTGCTTCTTCCTCCTCTACTACTGCTGTACTTCTTCGTCCTGCTGAATGCTTACTCCTCTTTGCACTCCACCTGAACTGTCCAAACAACAGAAGCTTTATTTTAGCATTCCAATGGTCTGCTCGACAGTAATTCTGGTCCAGGCATTTGCCTCATTGTATTTACATTCCACTGCTGTTCAGGAGTTTTGCAGCGTAGCCATTAGTCATTGCTGCATGGCAAAGCCCATAGATCTATCATCGCAGCCATTCTTCAGTGTGTATAAGCCTTCAAGCAATGTAGGCAACTTATCTGCTGCATAAGGAAGGTGCTTCCTGAAACAGGAGTAGGCCATTCAGCCGCTCGAGCCTGTTCCCCCATTCAATGAGATCATGACTGATCAGTATCCTAAATCTATTTACCTGCCTTGGTTCCATATCCCTTAATACCCTTGGCTAGCAAAAATCTACCAATCTCAGATTTAAAATTATTAATTGAGCATCTACTGCTTTTTGTGGGAGAGAGTTCCACACTTCTACCACCCTTTGTGTGAAGAAGTGTTTCCTAACTTCTCTCCTGAATGGCCTGGCTCTGATTTTAAGGTTATGTCCCGTTGTCCTAGACTCCCCCACCAGCGGAAAAAGTTTCTCTCTATCTACCCTATCAATTCATTTCAAAATTCTAAAAATCTCGATCATAACACCCCTTAACCTTCTTTATTCCAGGGAATACAAGCCTAGTTTATGTAATCTGTCCTCATAATCTAACCCTTGGAGCCCTGGTAACATTCTGGTGAATCTGCACTGCATTCCTTCCAAGGCCAATACATCCTTTGTAAGATGCGGTGCCCAGAACTGTACACAGTACTCCAGATGTGGTCTAACCAGGGCTTTGTACAGTTGTAGCAAAACTTCCTCCCCTTTATATTCTAGCCCTCTAATTATAAAGGCTAACATTCCATTAGCCTTTGATGATTTTTTGTACCTGAATACTACATTTTAGTGGCCTGTGTACATGGACCCCTAAATCTCTTTAGACCTCCATTGTTCCTAACTTTTCACTATTTAAAAATACTCAGATTGATCCTTTTTTGGTCCAAAATAGACTTACCTGTGTTGAAATCCATCTGCCACAGTTTTGCCCACTCACTTAATCTATCAATGTCTCTTTGTAATTTTATGATCCTGTCCACATTACTTACCATGCCACCTAACAAAGCCTGGAGTTAGGATACAGATCAACCATGATCTCATTGAATGGTGGAACAGGCTCGAGGAGCTGAATGGCCTACTCCTGTTCCTATGTTCCTATCTTTGTGTCATTGGCAATCTTGGATATTTGGCTCTCTATTGTTATCTAAGTCATCAATAAATATGGTGAATATTTGAGGCTCCAGCACAGATCCTTGTGGGACATCACTAGTTACTTCCTTCCAATTCGAGTACATACCCCTTATCCCTACTCTCTGTCTTCTACCACCGAACCAATCTCCTAACCAGGTCAATCATTTGCCTTCAATTCCATGAGCTTTAATTTTAACTAACAGTCTGTTATGTGGAACCTTACACCTTCTGGAAGTCCATATAAACAACATCCATAGACATTCCCCAGTCTACTACTTTAGTTATTTCCTCAAAAAAATCAATTAGGTTTGTTAGACATGACCTACCCTTCACAAATCTATGTTATCTCTCTCTAATCAGCTCAAATTTCTTGAAGTGCTCAGTCACTTTATCCTTAATTATAGATTCCAAAACTTCCCCAAAACAGATGTTAGACTAACAGGTCTATAATTTCCTGGTTTCTCTCTCTCACCTTTCTCAAATAATGGAGTTATATTTGCAGTTTACCAATCTAAAGGGACAATTCCTGAATCGAGAGAGCTTTGGAAGATTATGGCTAAAGCATCTGCAATTTCCTCACCAACTTCCTTTAAAACTCTGGGGTGGAAACCATCAGGTCCTGGGGATTTGTCAGTCTTTAGTGTCATTATTTTTTCCAATGCTGGATAGAAACATAGAAACATAGAAAATAGGAGGAGGAGTAGGCCATTCGGCCCTTCGAGCCTGCTCCGCCATTCAATATGATCATGCCTGATCCTCTATCTCATGGATAATGGATATCTATTTATATTTTGATATTTCAATGGTCAGAAACCACCTGATTATTAATTAAATGAAAGCCTTTCCTGTTGATGTAGGTTGTGGGGTCGAGCTGAGGGAAGCCTGATACCAACATGGGGAGCCATCTATTATGCCCTGTACTCATAGAAACCCTGCCACCAGGTGAAAGTTCCGTGCCCTATCCGGCTGATGCCTCCTTCTCAAAGAGAAAGCGATAAAAATATAATGTCTGTCACTTCCTTGATACATCCACGATTGCAGACTGGCTGACCTGGCAGATGTCCCCTGCGGTGGCTTGGAAGGATCCAGTAGCATAAAAGCTTACTGCTGTGGTAACCTTCACAGCTACAGAAAGAGATATCCCTGTAGTAGGCAGTGTCTGTCAGTCAGCCTGGAGCGGCATCTCCATGTGAAGCAGAAGCAACTGAGACAAATGTCCTCAGACATGCTTAGTTCGCAGTGTCAGAGGTCAATCAATGTGGGTGCTGGGGGTACTGAGGGTGCAGATGCCTCAGTCATTGCGTCTGCATTTGATGCCCCCTCAAGAACTCATCTTCATCTAAGTTGCGGAGTGGTATGGGAACACCCCTAACAAACTCCAATCCTCAGCACTTGGTTTGCTGCAACTTCAATTACAACAGCAAAAAAAGTGAGGGGAATATACCCTGCAAAAATAGAGCCCTTCACAGCAACACAAACCAGTGCAGGAAGCAAAATCCAACTTGACATCTATGCTTATTCAAAAAGTGTAAGCTTAGTATCACTTTTTCTAACAGAAAGCTAGCTTTAAGAATCGAAACTCGATGGTGATAAGCACCAAGGGCAAAGCTCACCTGAAGAATGTGACATTTATTGTGGGTTCTGATTACCATAATTTGCACATTACAGTAAGACTGGTGCTGGCCAGCAGTGCAGCCTTCCTTTGCCGGATACTTTTGTTTGCCATAAAATGCGATGCACTGCGAATCAAGCCTGCATATCCGAATCCTGGCCAGCACCCTCACTCCATCCGAGTGTCTGTGCTGTCAGAGGAGCCTTACAAGGTCTGCGCTCAAGTGTGTACTCCCGCACATACACCCCACTGCACCCCCAACAATCATCACCAAGGATACCTCTCTCTTTGTACGGGCCTGCATACACAAGGTTTTCAGTGGTCTCCATTATAAAGGTGTTAGAGAAAATCAGCTCACAAATTTTGTTTAGACAGTGAGGTGTTTTTGACGATGAAAATTGTAACTAGGTTCCTGAATAAATGTAATTGTCTTTTAATTTGTTTAAATGGGATTTAACCGCTAGGCCTGCCCTTGAAGATGCTCTCCATTCACATTTTGAAACTATAGATGATAAAAGTTTAATATAGTTAACCTTTATCAGGATGGCGTGAGAAATATTTAAATATTGAAATTGTTAGCCAATGTTTCTGTAACAAAAAAGGTCAATATTTATCAAAATATTTATCAAAATATTTATCAGCATCTAAAAAAAGAAAACATACGTTCATGTTTCAAGTAAAAGTTCTAACAAAGGTCCTCTAATCAAAACATTAGCTTTCTCTTTTCAGATGCTGACAGACCTGCTGTGTATCATAGTAGGTACAGCACAGGAGGAGGCCATTCGGCCCATCGTGCCTGTGCCGGCTCTTTGAAAGAGCTGTCCAATTAGTCCCATTCCTCTGCTCTTTCCCCACAGCCCTGTAATTTTTTTTCCTTCAAGTATTTATCCAATTCACTTTTGAAAGTTATTATTGAACCTGCTTCCATCACCCTTTCAGGCAGTGCATTCCAGATCATAACAACTCACTGCGTAAAATAAATGTTTCCTCATGTCGCCTCTGGCTCTTTTGCCGATCACCTTAAATCTGTGTCCTCTGGTTACCAACCCTTCTGCCACTGGAAACAGTTTCTCCATATTTACTCTATCAAAACCATTCATGATTTTGAACACCTCTATCAAATCTCCCCTTAACCTTCTCTGTTCTAAGGAGAACAATCCCAGCTTCTCCAGTCTCTCCACATAACTGAAGTCCCTCATCCCTGGTACCATTCAGGTAAATTTCTTCTGCACTTGACATCCTTCTTCAAGTGTGGTGCCCAGAATTGAACACAATACTCCAACTGAGGCCTAACCAGTGTTTTATAAAGATTTAGCATAACTTCCTTGTTTTTGTACTCTATGCCTCTATTAATAAAGCCCAGGATCCCATACGCTTTTTTAACAGCCTTCTCAGCTTATCCTGCCATCTTCAAAGATTTGTGCACCCCCAGGTCTCTCTGTTCCTGCACCCCCTTTAAAATTGTACCATTTAGTTTATATTTGCCTCTCCTTATTCTTCCTACCAGGAGGATAACTAAGGAAAGAGTCGGGCCTATTAGAGACCAAAAAGGTAAACCACATGTGGAGGCGGAAGATGTGGGTATGGTTCTTAATGAATATTTTGCATCTGTCATCGCAAAGGAGAGGGATGACGCAGGGATTGAAGTTAAGGAGGAGGAGTGTGAAATGTAGGATGGGATAAACATAGTGAGAGAGGAAGTATTAAAGGGATTAGCATCTTTGAAAATGCATAAATCACCAGGGCCGGATGAAATGTATCCCAGGCTGTTAAAAGAAGCCACGGAGGATATAGTGGAGGCTTTAACAATCATTTTCCAACAGGCGTAGTTCCGGAGGATTGGAGGACTGCTACAGTTGTACCGTTGTTTAAAAAGGGAGCGAAGGATAGACCGAGTAATTACAGGCCAGTCAGTCTAACCTCACTGGTGGGCAAATTATTCGAATCAATTCTGAGGGACAGGATAAACTGTCAATTAGAAAGGCACGGAGTAATCAAGGACAGTCAGCACGGATTTGTTAAGGGGAGGTCATGTCTGACTAACTTGATTGAATTTTTCGAGGAGGTGACAAGGAGGATCGATGCGGGTAGCGCCATTGATGTAGTCTACGTGAATTTTAGCAAGGCTTTTGAAAAGGTCCCACATGGCAGATTGGTCAAAAAGTAAAGGCCCATGGGATCCAAGGGAACGTGGCAAATTGGATCCAAAATTGGCTCAGTGGCAGGAAGCAAAGGTCGACAGGTGTTTTTGCGACTGGAAGGCTGTTTCCAGTCGCAAAGATTGGATAGGCTGGGGTTGTTTTCCTTGGAACAGAGGTGGCTGAGGGCTGACTTGATTGAGGTGTACAAAATTATGAGGGGCCTAGATAGAGTGGATAGGAAGGACCTATTTCCCTTCGTGGAGGGGTCAATAACCAGGGGGCATAGATTTAAAGTGATTGGTAGAAGGATTAGAGCGGAAATGAGGAAAAAAATTTTCACCCAGAGGGTGGTGGGGGTCTGGAACTCACTGCCTGAAAGGGTGGTAGAGGCAGAAACCCTCAACTCATTTAAAAAGTACCTGGATGTGCACCTGAACTGCCGTGACCTACAGGGCTACGGACCAAATGCGGGAAAGTGGGATTAGGCTGGGTGGCTCGTTCCTCAGCCGGCGCGGACACGATGGGCCGAATGGCCTCCTTCTGTGACGTAAATTTTCTATGATTCTATGTATCACTTTACATTTCTTTGCATTAAATTTCATCTGCCATGTGTCTGCCCAATTCACCAGTCTGTCTATGTCCTCCTGAAGTCTGTTACTATCCTCCACATTGTTTACTACATTTCTGAGTTTTGAGTCATCTGCAAATGTTGAAATTATACCCAAGTCCAGGTCATTAATATACATCAGAAAAAGCAGTGGTCCTAATACTGACCCCTGTGGAACACCACTGTATACTTCCCTCCAGTCTGGAACACAACCGTTCACCACTACTCTCTGCTTTCTGTCCCTTAGCCAATTTTGTATTTCCAGTTTTTTTTTTACAAAAGACAATGTGGAGCCAACTTTATTCTAAAGCAATGCATTCTATCCAATTCTCAACTTGTAAGGAGTGCTCTGTACTTAGCACAAAGTCCCCACTGCATCAACAATCTTTGTACAGGGCCAGGTAAGATATATGACCAGAGTCAAAGCCCCAATAAAAGATAAAGAAACAGAAAGTCAACTGGGTAAATACACACACACAATAACAACAATTATTGGGATATCACAGTAATAGAAGGTTGCTCCTGGGTTTATTTCATGAGTGTGAGTGACTCAGAATTTTGTTTGATAACACTCCTGTGACGTGTCGTGGGGCATTTTACTGTGTTAAAAGTGCGATATAAATGCAAGTAGTTGCAAATAAATGTAAATTTATATTAAAAGTTATATAAATGCAAGTAGTTGCAAATAATAGTAGTTGAAATAAGCCCAGTAGTGCAATGTTAGCAAAACATCTGGTCAGCACTGTAACAAAGAGTGGCACAGGGTGGCACGATGCCTGCAATTCCCAATACAGTGAGGTCTTGATCTGAGTCGCACCTTCAGGGAAAAGGTGTTGACTAGAGGCTAGTCGCACCTTCAGGGAAAAGGTGTTGACTAGAGGCTAGACGCACCTTACAGTGAGGGTGGGGAAAAATCCAAATGTGAACCTTTTCTTCTTCCCTCTCATCCCCCCGCCTCCCACCC
This sequence comes from Heptranchias perlo, assembly GCF_035084215.1. Taxonomy (NCBI): domain Eukaryota; kingdom Metazoa; phylum Chordata; class Chondrichthyes; order Hexanchiformes; family Hexanchidae; genus Heptranchias; species Heptranchias perlo. Next base: position 5,659,540 of record NC_090329.1, read on the forward strand.
CAAGCTGATCTTGCATGTTACCTCCCAGCCATTTCAAACAGGTCTGGGCATAGGTCCCATACCAACTTTCTCTAATGAGGAAGGGTAAATAGTGCAGGCAGACCGAGATAGGGAGAGAAAATAAAATACTTCAAAAGTGGAGCCATAAAGACAGAAGACAAAAACTAACTTGGGCGTTGATTTGAACTCCAGAGAGCAGCACACAATAGCGGTGATGAGCTGATCACTTCTACATCTGTAAATAGTCTAAAATATCAATAATGGTTATCATAAATAGCTCAGTTGAGTTGTCATCTATTCCAGATATACATACCAGGCAGCACACTACCTGCTAACACACCCATAATGATTCATGGGTGCGAGTTAATGATTCGCCAGCAGTTACATTCGAAGTCACGAGAAATCTGCTGTGTAAATGTGGTTGATGATGTGGAATATTTTGAATAACCAGCTACATAATCACACAATGTGTACATACACAACATATTTCTGCTTCACTGGCAATATCATTCATTCAAAACTTTCTTCCAAAATTCACCATCAAGAGCAAACATTTTCTCCGAGATTGCAAGTCAACTGAATTCATACTTTTCAATCACATTTAACTTAGAAAAACTTACTTCATCGTTGATTTTATATGGAGATGACCCCTTTCCTCCAGCAATGCTGATCCCCAGACTTCCCATCTGGCTGCACACCGTAATATTGAGCTTTAAAGAAAAATAAAACATAATCAGTTTTTGGTAATGTATTTTTGTGAAGTGTTTATATACTGCGAGTAAATGCCTTGCCTGCTGCAATACCAGTGGCCATTGCTCCCATAGAAAGATGAAAAAAATCGGAGTTTGTGCTCCCAGCTGCTGGAAAGTCGACGTGTGGATGTTAAGTGAGAACAGGATGGGCACAGTCAAATAGACTGGTCAGAGTCACCGTCAAGAGTCACACGCGATAAATACAGAGAAGGGAGAGGGGAAAGACCATTAGGCCAGTCAGTATCCACCCCATTAATAGGACAGTGCAACCTTGTAACCACCCTCCCCATCCGCCAGTAGTGCTAATTCCTGGAGGAGTCAAAAGTTTTACCTGTGATGCATCACTCAGCGAACTTAACTAACCCATACCTCTAATATGCCCTGATGTGGAGATGCCAGTGATGGACTGGGGTTGACAAATGTAAGGAATCTTACACCAGGTTATAGTCCAACTGTTTTATTTGAAAATCGCAAGCTTTCAGAGGCTTCCTCCTTCGTCAGGTGAATGTCAGGAAATCCTTGAACGTTTCGCATGCCAAACGTTCAAGGATTTCCTGACATTCACCTGACGAAGGAGGAAGCCTCCGAAAGCTTGTGATTTTCAAATAAAATTGTTGGACTATAACCTGGTGTTGTAAGATTGTTTACATCTAAAGTGCCCCAAAGTCCCTCTCCCTCACCAACTTGTCAAGTCCTTCTTAAAGCACTGTAGAGTATCCATGCCTGCCTGACTTGAGTGAGGTACTGAGGGCTGGTAGCACTCATGGAACTATATCATGTATGAGTGGCCATCTTCGTGTGTGACGGAGGGAGGGAGAGATGAAATTGGCAACAAAAAACTGTCACTAAGCAGAGGTAGGACACGTCCACAAAGGGAAGCATTGAGAAATCTAAAGCTAAATCACTCTGCATCACTCTAATTACTTACAGTTTGGCTTTGTTAGAAACTAGGAGTAGTTTACATGCCTGGCTGAGGAATGATGTGTAACATAGAAGGGGGGGTGAAAAATGAACAGAAATAAAAAGGGGAACACATTTACAATTTTAAATCAGCAATTTACATTCCAAAATGAGGCAAAAATCAATGTATTTACAATAATGTGTCTTTAACTAATAAAAAGGGAGACTACTTTTTTGTGCTCTACTTAGTAAAACTACTGAAAATCTGAACAGTGGCCCACCAACACACTATGCAAATTTAACCCAAATCCCAATTGGTTTAGTGTCAATGATTATTTAGCATCAATCATGTTTGACAATAAATCTGCCCTGAGATGACCTCATAGCTCACAAGGGAGGTGGGAAGTTTTGGAAGATGACTATTTAAGATAATGTTTTCCAAGATATTAGTAAAGAAAAATTTAATTATGGAATTTGAGGCCTTGTGAAGGAGATGACAAGAACTTTAAAGTTCTATACCAGTAGGTCTCCAATGGCATTGCTCATAGATCGTTAGGGATCATGAGTATGGTTTGTGATGCCTAATGTGGTGTCACAGCAACCAAGACAACAGTAATACAGCAAATTTACTGAAGAAACACATCACATGACTGACACAAGGTAAAAATATTAGATTTCTTACTGATCTGTTAGACATGGGCAAAAAAGTGGTTAATATATATTTTAAAAGTACAGCAGAGGTTGAACAATGGAATCTCATTCATTTGCCTTCTCTACTGGAATCATAGAATCATAGAATGGTTACAGCATGGAAGGAGGCCATTCGGCCCATCGAGCCCATGCCAGCTCTTTGTATGAGCTATCCAGTTAGTCCCATTCCCCCATCCTTTCCCCGTAGCCATGCAAATTTTTTCCCTTCAAGTATTTATCCAATTCCTTTTTGAAAGCCATGATTGAATTTGCTTCCTCCACCCTTTCAGGCAGCGCATTCCAGATCATAACTACTCACTGAGTAAAAAAGTTTTTCCTCATGTCGCCTTTGGTTCTTTTGCCAATCACCTTAAATCTGTGTCCTCTGGTTCTTGACCCTTCCGCCAATGGGAACGGTTTCTCTTCATTTACTCTATCTAAACCCTTCAGAATTCAGAACACTTGTATCTGATCTCCTCTTAACCTTCTCTGCTCTAAGGAGAACAATCCCAGCTTCTCCAGTCTATCCACGTAATTGAAGTCCCTCATCCCTGGTACCATTCTAGTAAATCTTTTCTGCACCCTCTCTAAGGCCTTCACATCCTTCCTAAACTGCGGTGCCCAGAATTGGACACAATACTCCAGTTGTGGCCGAACCAGTGTTTTATAAAGGTTCAACATAACTTCCTTGCTTTTGTACTCTATACCTCTAATTATAAAGTCCAGGATCCCGTATGCTTTTTTAATCACTTTCTCAACCTGTCCTGCCACCTTCAAAGATTTGTGCACATATACCCCCAGATCTGTTCCTCCATCTCTTTTAGAATTATGCCATTTAGTTTATATTGCCTCTCCTCATTTTTCCTGCCAAAATGCATCACTTCACACTTCCCTGCATTAACTTTCATCTGCCACGTGTCCACCCATTCCACCAGCCTCTCTATGTCCTTTTGAAGTCTATCACTATCCTCCTCACTGTTTGCTACACTTCCAAGTTTTGTGTCATCTGCAAATCTTGAAATTGTGCCCTGTACACCCAAGTCCAAGTCAATAATATATATCTAGAAAAGCAGTGGTCCTAGTACTGACCCCTGGGGAACACTACTGGATACCTTCCCCCAGTCTGAATGCTAAAGGTGGCCTCCCAAGGCAAGGTAAGCACCTGCATGCTTGTTCCAGAGAATGCAATAACCCATACATAATACTTAATGTGAGACTTCATGAAGTGGGTCCAGCAACCTCGATTAAGGGAAGTAAGAGGTATAGGAAAGTGAAAGCAAATAACATTACCAGATGAAGTCATCTCACCCATGTCAATCAATATATATATGTAAAGTTTAGAGATGTAGTTGCATGCCTTATAAGGACATTTAGAATAGTGATTTTTAGTCAAGAAAGGTATATAAATCAGTGAATTGTAACGGGAATTTGGACTGAACCCGGTTGCGCTCGAGTAACTGTATACTTGACTTCACCTTATTTGTAAGAATAAACTTTGAATAAGTGAAACTTTGCTTGCAAGCATATCGAGTTACAGTCACTGAATGAACTCACCTAAAGCTAGTTAGCTGATCCTGAAAGCTACATGCCTCATGTATAATATTTGTAATACTATTTATTTCCCACTTTACAAAATTTGTTTCCAGTGCAGGTAACATTGTTCTTCCCTCGCCAAAATCTCTTAGTTTCAGCTATTCACATTGGGCCGGAAAGTGCTTGTAAAATAACAGTGAGCCTAACAGCACTGCAAACAACGGACCAGCGCAAACTTGCTCTCCTGTCCAGCTGGAAACTAATTAATTTCACCACAAAAAGGTACACTAAGGTTTTTTTTTAAGGTTTAAACTAATTCTCTGGCACTGAAAATTAACTTTTAAAAATATGGAGTCTCATTACTCCTGATTTTAATAGTTTGTGGACATTTAAAAACAATGTTAAATTAAAAAAATTAACTTTTTTTAACTTTCTCTTTCTGTCTATTTTGGGTCAGTCTTTTAACCTCAGTTTCTCTTTATTTTGCTTTCTCTAACTCATGCACATTTACTAATCATATCGGGCACTGCCTGGTTTTTAGTCTGCGCGGTTTGTCAATCATAGAATCATAGAAAATTTACGGCACAGAAGGAGGCCATTCGGCCCATCGTGTCCGCACCGGGCCAAAAATGAGCCACCCAGCCGAATCCCACTTTCCAGCACTTGGTCCGTAGCCCTGTAGATTACGGCACTTCAGGTGCACATCCAAATACATTATAAATGAGTTGAGGGTTTCTGCCTCTACCACCCTTTCAGGCAGTGAGTTCCAGACCCCCACCACCCTCTGGGTGAAATTTTTTTTCATCAGCTCCCCTCTAATCCTTCTACCAATTACATTAAATCTATGCCCCCTGGTTATTGACCTCTCTGCTAAGGGAAATAGGTCCTTCCTATCCACTCTATCTAGGCCCCTCGTAATTTTGTACACCTCAATTAAATCACCCCTCAGCCTCCTCTGTTCCCAGAGAACAATCTTTCCTCATTGCTAAAATTCTCCAGTCCTGGCAACATCCTCGTAAATCTCCTCTGTACCCTCTCTAGTGCAATTTTTCACTTCCTGGATCTCACAGCGTGGCTTGCTTCAAGCTGATTGGTTGAGGGGCCTTAGAGATCCTTTCCCCGCTCACATGGCCCAGGAAAGAACGCTGCTGTTTTTTTGAACTCAGATTTCAAGGATGTTGCCGCCAAAAAGAACGCGGTAACTTAATGGGTGAATTTAAATCTCATGAGTGGCAAGCACTACTAGTTCGCCACTCAGAGCAATTTATGGGCCGTTATTATACATTCTTGTACTTTACTTGCAGCAGTGGATTCGATAGATTTCCTTAACATGCAAATACTTTTATTCATTTGTTTTTCTTTCCATCCCAAAACCATTTTTTCCTCAGTTATTCACGTCACAACAAAAGATATTTTTTTCTCCCGGTTACTGTCCACAGTGGATGTATAGTCATTGCTGAGGCTCTTGATGGTGCAGTACTTCACCAGCTTAGGTTTTCTCCCCCCCACCACTGTTCAGTCTCCAAATGACCAGACCCTTGAACAGGTGGTCAGTCATTTATCAGGGTGGAGGCCTGGCTGACTGATTGAGTCCAGCTGTAATCTGCGAGCTCGATATCAAAGCACATCCCCTTTCAACCCCAGAACAAATATCAATCTCCCTGAGCAACAAAAACAAAACACAACTCAAATAACAGCCTGGAGTTTCCGAATTGAGCACAATTGGCATTTGGGTGAAAATTGCACCCGAAAATTGTGCTGGTGCATTTTACACCAAGTTTCCGTCAAAATGCATTTAACTAACATAATCACAAACATGAAACCTGCCATGAATCAGCACAATTTGGCAGCTTAATAAAGCACAATCGTTTATTTTTTTTGCAATCAAAATATTCATTGATGTACTTAAGAGATGTATTTAAGTGTTGTAACCTGGTGCACTTTTATTAATACAGCTGAAAATGGGTTTATCACTAAAAATAAGTGAGTAATCTGATTTTAAATCACTGAAAATGACTCAAAAAAAACTATACTAAAGCATTTCCTATTTTCATTGGTGTATACTAGTCAGTTTCTTAGTAAATTTATTTAAAAACATTTAAACCGAGCCTACTAGTGCCTTTGCGCTTAAAAAAAACAAGCTTAATTTTAAAACCCTCCTTGAATGGCCATAGGCAGACGCATTCGGCAGAAACTCACCATCCTCGTTGTTTCGATCGGGGGGGGGGGGGGGAGGGAGGGGGCGTGGCCGGTTTTGTGGGCGGGGCCAGCTTCAGCGCTGGTTATTTTTAGCCAGCGCAAAACATCGTGGAAACTCGAATTCCGCAAATTACAGCAAGAGTAAATCAAAATTCCGTGATGTTTTGCGCTGAAAAAGCCAGTGCAACCCAGTGGAAACTTAGGGCCAATATCTTTAACATCATTTTTATTTAATGGCTAAACTACATAAAACTCAAAACAAAATGTTTTTCTCCTCTGTAATTTACCATTATTATTTGTAAATGTTCTACCTGGTTATCATGTGATACAGATTGTCACAGTGATGTGATTGGTTTAAACGTGGGATCTTTCCTGATCTATATTTCCTTTCATCATTATCGGTAAGTTATTCATTTGAGCCAACAGGAGAAGTCTGACACATTGTCTGCAGTACTGAAAATAAACAAATATAATGTGTCATCTTACAGGTGTAATGTGTAACATGCTACACGCATGACTTTAAGAAAGAAAGAGTTACATTTATGTACCAGCTTATCATGTCCCCAGTATGTGTCAAAGCACTTTACAACTCATGAATGTTTTTGAAGTACAGTCATTATGGATAAATACAGCAGCCAATTTACAGCTAGCAAGATCCCTAAACAGCAAATGAAATGAATGATCTCTTTTTTTTTAATCTCCTTTTCTTTGTTTGTGTTGGTCGAGAGAGGAACGTCGGACACTGCCAGGGTACTGGAAGGACTCTCTGATCTTCAACTGGTACAATGAGACCTTTTACGATCACCTGAATAGGGAGATAGGGTTTAATGTCTCATTGAAAGCAGCACCTCGGACAATGCAGCACTCTCTCAATACCACGCTGGCAAGTGCCAGTCTAGGTTATGTGCTCAAGTCCATAGTGGGGCTTCTGACTTAGAGAGGCGAGAGCTGCCAACTGAGCCAAGCTAATACTAATTATATAGCGATGCGCTACACTATCATTTAACCGTGACATGCTTAAAGGTGCTTTTATATGTTACCTTCGTCCAAGTTCTTTTGAATCCAGTGGATATAAAAAGTGTTGTTTGGGCCCCATTTCGCTCTGGACACCTACTCTCTGCACCAGCATTTTTCGGTGAATTACAGGCTTGTTGTCTGCTGCTGCCCGAGGCGAACTGTAGCTTGGTTTGCCTGTGATTATCGCGCAGAAAAGTTCTTGTGTGTCGGTTACGATGATAACCTTCTTCTGTATCAAACAGGCTGCCAGAAAATTTAGATACAGGTTCCTGAAGTTTTAAAAAAAGTGACATACCAAAAAAGAATTGAAAGAAATTTAGAGTTTTGATAAAAAAAGATAAAAGTTTGAAAATCCTACTTGAAGAAAGAAAGACTTATTTATATATTTGCATGGCCTCAGGATATCCCAAAGTGCTTTACTTTTGAAGTGTAGTCACTGTTGTAATGTAGGACAGACAACATGCAATTTGTGCAGAGCAAGATCCCACAAACAGCAATGGGATACTGACCAGATAATGTTTTAGGTGTTAGAAACATAGAAAATAGGAGCAGGAGTAGGCCATTCGGCCTTCGAGCCTGCTCTGCCATTCAATATGATCATGGCTGATCCTCTATCTCAATACCATATTCCTGCTCTCTCCCCATACCCCTTGATGCCTTGTGTCTAGAAATCTATCTAGCTCCTTCTTAAATATATTCAGTGACTTGGCCTCCACAGCCTTCTGTGGTAGACAATTCCACAGGTTCACCACCCTCTGAGTGAAGAAATTTCTCCTCATCTCAGTCCTAAATGTCCTACCCTGTATCCTGAGTCTGTGACCCCTCGTTCTGGACCCCCCAGCCAGGGGAAACATCCTTTCTGCATCCAGTCTGTCTAGCCCTGTCAGAATTTTATATGTTTCAATGAGATCCCCTCTCATTCTTCTAAACTCGAGTGAATACAGGCCGAGTCGACCCAATCTCTCCTCATACAACAGTCCTGCCATCCCAGGAGTCAGTCTGGTGAACCTTCGCTGCACTCCCTCTATGGCAAGTATATCCTTTCTTAGGTAAGGAGACCAAAACTGCACACAATACTCCAGGTGTGGTCTCACCAAGGCCCTGTATAACTGCAGTAAGACATCCTTGCTCCTGTACTCAAATCCTCTTGCAATGAAGGCCAACATACCATTTGCCTTCCTAATTGCTTGCCGCACCTGCGTGTTTGCTTTCAGTGACTGGTGTACAAGGACACCCAGGTCCCTTTGTACATCAACATTTCCCAATCTATCACCATTTAAATAATACTCTGCCTTTCTGTTTTTCCTTCCGAAGTGGATAACTTCACATTTATCCACATTATACAGCATCTGCCATGTATTTGCCAACTCACTCAACTTGTCTAAATCGCCTTGAAGCCTCTTTGCATCCTCCTCACAACTCACAATCCCACCTAGTTTTGTGTCATCAGCAAACTTGGAAATATTACATTTGGTTCCCTCATCCAAGTCATTGATATATATTGTGAATAGCTGGGGCCCAAGCACTGATCCCTGCGGTACCCCACTAGTCACCGCCTGTCACCCGGAAAAAGACCCGTTTATTCCTACTCTCTGTTTCCTGTCTGTTAACCAGTTTTCAATCCATGCCAGTGGATAAATATTGGCCAGGACACTGAGAGAACTCTCTTGCTCTTCTTCGAATAGTGCAATGAGATCATTAACGTCCACCTGAGATGGCAGACGGGCCTTGATTTAAGTCCTATCTGAACGACGCCATCTGCGCCATCTGCGACAGTACTGCAGTGATCTGTTAGCCCAGGGTATGTGCTCAAGTCTCTGGAGTGGGACTTGAACCCACGATCTTCTGATTCAGAGGCGAGAGTGTTACCACTGAGCCAAGACTGGCATATTTACATGGTGACTATACCTATTGGGCCATGTAGATTTTTTTTTTGTTTAATTGATATTCCATGGTGTTAAATTATTCTATCTGATAATTCAATTGCAGATGTATACATTATAATGATGTACCAGTTTGAGTATATAGTTCAGAGTCGTTTCATGAGCATGAGTAAGTTTATTTTATTCGCTCTCAGGATACGGTTGACACTAACGAGGCCACAGCTGGTTGGATCCAAGCTACACAAATCTTCAGTGTGAAAAATGGGAGCTGCTTGCTAGCAGGAGCTGCTGAATTTTAAACCGTAATAAATCCAAGACTAGAAATTACTGTGAGCGATATGAGCAAATGAAGTGTGCTCCAGTGACGTCTGCTGTTCAATTGATGTACCATTCCTGTGATCTCCACCACCAAAAAGGACAAGAGCAGCACAGATATTAACCCACTGGTGTTAAATGGGTTATCGCCGCCGTTAAAATAGCACACAGGCGAATGTCATAGGATCGCATTAATGGTTTATCTGCTGATATCACCACACTGATTTTCAGGCTGTAGTTTTTTTTTTATCATACAGTCTTGGATTTTAATGAACAATAAAAAAAAAGGTCAATGTAAGAACTGTTCATACATGGGACAGAATTAAAGGTTGGATTCATTTCCTTCAGCAAATTATGCTGGATTTTAATGTTATTGACTTGCTGATAACATATAATCATAGAATGATACAGCACAGATTGAGGTCATTCGGCCCATCGTGCCTGTGCCGGCTCTTTGAAAGAGCAATTCAATTAGTCCCACTCCCCCGCTCTTTCCCCATAGCCCTGCAATTTTTTTCTTTTCAAGTATTTATCCAATTCCCTTTTGAAAGTTACTATTGAATCTGCTTCCACCTCCCTTTCAGGCAGTGCATTCCAGATCATTACAACTCGCTGCGTTAAAATATCTCTCATCTTCCCTCTGCTTCTTTTGCCAATCACCTCAGATCTGTGTCCTCTGGTTACCGACCCTCCAGCCAGTGGAAACAGTTTCTCCCCAGCTATTCTATCAAAACCCCTCATAATTTTAAAAACCTCTATCAAATCTCCCCTTAACCTTCTCTGTTCTAAGGAGAACAATCCCAGCTTCTCCAGTCTCTCCACATAACTGAAAGTCACTCATCCTAGTAAATCTCCTCTTCACCTTCTCCAAGGCCTTGACTTCTTTCCTAATGTGTGGTGCCCAGAATTGGATACAATACTCCAGCTGAGGCCTAACCAATGATTTATAAAGTTTTAACATAACTTCTTTGCTCAATACCTCAAATTATAAAGCCAAGGAACCCATATGCTTTTTTAAACAGCTTTATCAACGTGTCCGGCCACCTTCAAAAGATTTCTGTACGTAAACCCTCAGGTCTCTCTGTTCCTGCACCCCCTTTAAAATTTAGTTTATCATCTGTGATATTTGCTTTACTTGGCTTGAATAAAGTGACCTAATTATCTGACATTTGCTGCATGATATCAGCATTGCTTCAATTTATTGCTAAATGACCCTCATGTTTCAAGCATAATGAACAGAATCAGAAATAATAATATTAAAGTGGAAAATGGTGCAACAGCAGAAGGATTGGGCAGGTTCATGTAAATAGTTTTACTCAGGCACATTCAGGCTAACACAAAACAGTACAAAAAAACATTTTAACAGGACTCTAATGATAAACAGCTTCCATATTTAGCATTTATAGAAATTAAATGGGGAAAAAAAAATCAAAAACCTACACACCCTAGATTTCAGGCAAATATTTGGTCACCTTAGCTGCTATGCCGAGGTGTGGCAATACATTGGTACGACAGGTGTGTGTGACAACAAACAGCTTTAACAATATTATTGTCAAAGGTCACATGAAGCAAGAGTTTTAAATGTCATTTTAAGGGATTAAGGGATATGGGCCAAAGGCAGGTATATGGAGTTAGATCACAGATCAGCCATGATCTTATCAAATGGCGGAGCAGGCACGAGGGGCTGAATGGCCTACTCCTGTTCCTATGTTCCTATTTTCAGATGTGAAATCAGGTGACCTCTAATTATGAGTCCGCGTAAGCTAATCATTAGTGCACACTTCAGTATGGCAGAAGAGACCTTATTGACCCTGTAATTTATTACATAATACAGTCTCTAAACCCTGCTCAGTAATATTTAATCCATGTTTCTATTACTTTACAAACACTCCTTACTTCCTCATACTGATCCTCCATTTCCTCAGCTTCCTGCTCAGGGCTAGCTTTGCAACCAATCCATCTGTCGTGGCCTGAGGAACATTTGGGCTCTGGTTCATGGGAAGAGAGTTTCTGTTCGGACGGCGATGAAGCCCAGTATACACCACTTGAGTCCCAGCCAGGAACAGTGCAGTTTGTTAGGGATTTAGGATGGCATTTTAAGGAATCCTAAGGGCAAGAAGCAAAGATTGGGATTAAATGCGGTGACTACGCATGTAGAGAAATAAGAAAAAGGTGGAAATAAAAAAAAAAGTTTATCTGATAAACCACGCGACATGATAATTGATTTTTATGCACCAAAGATTTCAATCTACATGCATATGCTGCCAGGATATACTGCCCTTATCATATTGCCTTCACCCAGTAAGTGAGGCTATTCCCCTTCTCCATCAAAAACAGAAACACAAGAATATTTTAATGATAGCAAATGGTTCAAAATGCCATTTAAATTCTTAATGACAAATTACCATTTAATTATTGGAGGACTCTGAAAGTATTACTAAACCTTTAATTGATAAAGTGATAACAAAAAAGGAGGAATATTAGCAGCACTAAGAATGTTTAATCAAAGTAGTTTTTCATTCAATATTCTTTCAGGGGGGAAATGTTTAATCTCAGCAGATATATAACACTATAACATACTGCTGATTTCATAGTCCATACTGCTGATAATATAGTACACCCAAGTTAAATATACTGGTGGTAACATAACTCATCCATGGTAAATATCCTGCCAATAATATTGTACCCCACCCAAGGTAAGTATACTGGTAGTAATGAAACCCTTCAAACTTTTCTGGTTCCACTGACAGAGGGCAATTTAAAGAAGTTTTTGATCAATATTTTGTTCAGAATATGCCTCTTTTTAAATGTTATGATTTGGAGTGAATCTTTAGTGTGCTTGTTAGCATTCGGATCATCAGAAACACTTTCCATGTTTTGTATCCGTGTCACAATCAGGTGCAACACAGCCAGATGCAGAAGAAAGCTCAAGTTACTGTAGCCTTTCAATGCACCCCCTACTGTACTGATGCAATGTTCCTTTCTCCCCCATCGTCTATTATGAACTGTCTGGGTCACCTTCCCAACTTATGTCAATTTACGGTCAGTCTTGCGCCGTGGACCAAGCACACTTGGAACTGGGACTGTCCAAACTCATTTCATGTAATATACCTCCAAGCAGGCTTCCATCCTATCAGACTACACCTCATTTCATTCCAACAGCCCATGTGATAAATTTATAATCTTTTTCTTTTCGTTTAGTTTTCATCAAGTTCTTGAATTAACTGTTCTCCTTATCCTTATTCTTTTCATAGTGCTGATTCCAACCACCAATTCTTACTAATTAAGAATGGTTTCATTGTGATCCTGCCATGTTTGGGATTTTTTTGACCATTTTGACACAAAGGATTTGGAAAATAGTTACATTTAAGTACGGGGGTTAAAGCAAAGTGTATTCACACACATTTAAATAAAATTTAAACACTGAGATAAAAGGTGGTTAAAGTACTAATGAGCTAGGTTTTGAAGTTGTTTTCCCAAAGACTGTAAACAATAAGCAATGTTATCATGTCTCGTTAATTGATAAGTATCTCACACCCATTGTGTTGGGAACTCTCTGATCCAGGGTCATGCGTCACAGGCCCTTCCCTCTCAAGTCGACATTAAAGATCACAAGGCACTATTCAAAGAGCAGGAGAGTTATCTCTGGTGTCCTGGCCGACACTAATCCCTCAACCAACAACACTAAAACAGATTATCTGGTCATTATCACACTGATGTTTGTGGGACCTTGCTGTGTGCAAATTGGCTGCCCCGTTTCCTACATTACAACAGTAAATGACACTTCAAAAAGTACTTCATTGGCTGTAAAGCACTTTAGGACATCCCAAGGTCGTGAAAGACACAAGCCTTTCTTTTTTACTGATTGAATTAAACAAGTCCAATCATAACTATTGCTCTGCATGTTTACTTGCTGACTGAGAAATAATGTTTCATTCTGGCCTAGTCTCATTAAAGCATAAACAGTCCACCAAGTGAAAGAGTGGAGAAGCATATGCAAGAGCATCTGCAAAAAACAGGATATCCAGTTTGTATATGACAGGGGAAGATGCATTGTTATATCTCTTGGGTAACACTATTGTAACAGTACATATTGAGCAGTCTGAGTCAACTCCGGAACGTAATAGATGTGGAATCCACTTATGGGAGTGACTCACACCACGAAGCCCGAGAAGGCTCCTCACCCCCTCCAATCACAACTAAAAACAGCAATCTATAGCCTGTGGAGTCTAGTCAGGTGGTCTTGCTGCCTGGATTATCTCCATGCATATTTTGTTGTGCATGAATCACAGAAAGTTAACATGCAGGTACATCAAGCAATTAGGAAGGCAAATGATATGTTAGCCTTTATTGCAAGGGGTTTGGTGTATAAGAGTAAGGAGGTCTTGCTGCAATTATATTGGGCTCTGGTGAGACTTCACCTGGAGTACCTTGTACAGTTTTGGTGTCCTTACCTAAGGAGGGATATACTTGCTTTAGAGGGGGTGCAACAAAGGTTCACTAGATTGATTCCTGGGATGAGAGGGTTGTCCTAGGAGGAGAGACTGAGAAGATTGGCCCTATACTCTCTGGAGCTTAGAAGAATGAGAGGTGATCTCTTTGAAACATATAAAGTTCTTAAAGGGCTTGACAGGGTAGATGCTGAGAGGCTGTTTGCCCTGGCTGGAGAGTCTAGAGCTAGGCGGCATAGTCTCAAGATAAGGGGTCGGCCATTTAGGAGCGAGATGAGGAAACATTTCTTCACTCGTAGGGTTGTGAATCTTTGGAATTCTCTACCCCAGAGGGCTGTGGATGCTCAGCCATTGAGTATATTCAAGGCTGAGATCAATAGATTTTTGGTCACTAAGGGAATCAAGGGATTTGGGGATAGGGCGCGAAAGTGGAGTTGAGGTAGAAGATCAGCCATGATCTTATTGAATGGCACAGCAGGCTTGTGGGGCCGGATGGCCTACTCCTGCTCCTATTTCTTATGTTCTTATGCATATTCGCACAAGCAAGAGTGCATAGGTTTCAAGCAGTGGCAATTTAGGTTAAATATTCATGTCACAAGTTAATGTGTCAATTGTTTAATGTATATAGACATAGGCATAAACACTGACCGTTACGAGTCATATGGGGAAGCTTATAGCAAAATCATAAACATTTATACACACATTTATGATTTTGGTACAATTAGAAATCTTCTCCACTACAACTAATGAAGGAGAAGGAAAAGGAAAAGCAAATACACAGTAACTGCAGTGTAGCCCAGTTATAAAGATACATCTTTCATTGAAAAAAGATTTTGAGGTCTAACACGGTGAAATAACAGCTCTAAATGATTTCTATGAAAACAAGATATTCTAAGACATGGGCTTCATGGGGAAATGTTGATGTACAAAGAGACCTGGATGTCCTTGTACACCAATCACTGAAAGCAAACATGCAGGTGCAGCAAGCAGTTAGGAAGGCAAATGGTATGTTGGCCTTTACTGCAAGAGGGCTTGAGTACAGGAGCAAGGATGTCTTACTGCAGTTATACAGGGCCTTGGTGAGACCGCACCTGGAGTATTGTGTGCAGTTTTGGTCTCCTTACCTAAGAAAGGATATACTTGCCATGGAGGGAGTGCAGCGAAGATTCACCAGACTGATTCCTGGGATGGCATGACTGTCGTATGAGGAGAGATTGGGTCGACTTGGCCTGTATTCACTTGAGTTTAGAAGAATGAGAGGGGATTTCATTGAAATATATAAAATTCTGACAGGGCTAGACAGACTGGATGCAGGGAGGATGTTTCCCCTGGCTGGGGGGTCCAGAACGAGGGGTCGCAGTCTCAGGATATCGGGTAGGACATTTAGGACTGAGATGAGGAGAAATTTCTTCACTCAGAGGGTGGTGAACCTGTGGAATTCTCTACCACAGAAGGCTGTCGAGGCCAAGTCACTGAATATATTTAAGAAGGAGCTAGATAGATTTCTAGACACTGAAGGCACCAAGGGGTATGGGGAGAGAGTGGGAATATGGTATTGAGATAGAGGATCAGCCATGATCATATTGAATGGCGGAGCAGGCTCGAAGGCCCGAATGGCCTACTCCTGCTCCTATTTTCTATGTTTCAGCATATCTTTTAAACTTCAGACATTCTGGCAATTTATGAGAAGCAGAAAATATTGATCAATTTCAGATATGTTTATTCTCCACTTTCCAGAAAAAAAGTGCTAACGGATCACCCGTGCTGTTGCTCAGGATGGGTCAGATAATTCGCTGTTTGGAGTGTCGTAACATGTATTAACATGCTGCTAAGGGCCAATCAATCAGTGTTTAAATTGGCTTGTCCTTTTTAACAGCACAAAATGTAACTTGTGTAAATTAGAGGTTAATTGCTGTTGACAGCAACTTGAAAATTCCCAGCTCCGAGTAAGAAAAAAATCATCATCAAACGATTTCTGTACTTTATTTTATCTTATTCATACACACGAGGTGATCCTCGGTGGCAATGCTCATGGTGAGCCAAAGGATATGCTGTTTTATAACAATGAGGGTGTTATGCCGTGTAACATACAGCACAGTACTGAGGCCACTGATTTAAAGTGACTGAATAAGTTCAATTCTGATTTTATTAGGAAAAGAAAGAAAAGACTTGCACTTACATAGCACCTTGCATGACCTCAGGACTTTGCAAAGCTCTTCACAGCCACTGAAGTACTTTTTGACGTGTAGTCACTGTCGTAAAGTAGGAAACGCAGCAGCCAATTTGCACACAGCAAGGTCCAACGAACCAGCAATGAAATAAATGACCAGATAATGTTGGTTGAGGGATAAACATTACCAGGACACCGAGGAGAACTCCCCTGCTCTTCTTCGAAATAGTGCCCTGAGAGGCCTTGGTTTAACGTCTCATCCGAAAGACAGCGCCTTCAAAATCGCAGGACTCCCTCAGTACTGCACTGAAGTGTCAGCCTAGATTACATGTTCAAGTCTCTGGAGTGGGACTTGCACCCATGACTTTCTGACTCAGAGGCGAAAGAACTATCTCTAAGCACGGCTGGCACCTTGGCTACATGGCGTTCTGGGATTTTCACCTGTGTTTTATGTCCAGTTATCTTTGAAATCTGTAAGTTAGTTGCCTTGATCATTATCTTATGTTCCTTTACTGACTAACTCAACTTCCATGTCACCTTTTTTGAAAGCCCAGGATATATTGTAAGATGGTATACAGTTATGTATCAGGTGTGAGGTAGATTTCCTGGAGTTTTAGTATCATTGGGCGGAGGGGGCTTGGACTTAATCCTTAAAATTTGGAAAAGGGTTAGTTCCGATTTTTGTAGCATTCCAGAGGGCATCAATAATAGCTTTCACCTGAGACAGTTTTGGTCAGGAAAGGTTCCAAAATGTATTCCCTTCGTCAGACAGCTGCATTAATTACAATGTTTTCTTTTAAATCTAAAAGTATAAACAAAACACAGTTGCCCGTAATTAGCCTGTCATTGTAAAACATTTATCTGAAAAGCTTTCAGAATTAGATTCCAGTTTGTTTTTGCTCCGAACAACATGAGAAATAGGAGCAGGAGTAGGCCACACGGCCCCTCGAGCCTGCTCCGCCATTCAATAAGGTCCTGGCTGATCTACTACCTCAAATCCAACTTCCCGCCATATCCCCATATCCCTCAGGGAAAAAAAACTCAGAAATCAGTTTACAACATGAGGAAAAACACCAAGAAAAATAAAATACTCGATATTAACAATCACCGCTTTCAAATGTTAAGTATCTATCGATAAAGAATATTTGTCTTGGAATTTCAACAAAGTAAAGCACAGATGGTGGTAAAGTTCGAACACCCAGTCTGAATTAAAAATTAAGCAGTTGATGATAAAATGTGAAACTTCACTTGAAAAAAATGTTGAAGCTCAGAAACCTCTTTACACTATCAGTGGATACAGGCTCCCACTTGCACTGATGCATACTGCGATACTCAGTCCTCCTCCATGGAGGAAGCACTGAGGGTAGCAAGGGCACAGAATGTACTCTGGGTGGGGGACTTCAATGTCCATCACCAAGAGTGGCTCGGTAGCACCACTACTGACCGAGCTGGCCGAGTCCTGAAAGACATAGCTGCCAGACTGGGCCTGCGGCAGGTGGTGAGCGAACCAACACGAGGGAAAAACCTACTTGACCTCGTCCTCACCAATCTACCTGTCGTCGTCGCAACCATCCGTGATAGTATTGGTAGGAGTGACCACCGCACAGTCCTTGTGGAGACGAAGTCCCGTCTTCGCACTGAGGACACCATCCAACATGTTGTGTGGCACTACCACCGTGCTAAATGGGATAGATTCAGAACAGATCTAGCAGCTCAAAACTGGGCATCCATGAGGCGCTGTGGGCCATCAGCAGCAGCAGAATTGTATTCCACCACAATCTGTAACCTCATGGCCCGGCATATTCCTCACTCTACCATTACCAACAAGCCAGGGGATCAACCCTGGTTCAATGAGGAGTGTAGAAGAGCATGCCAGGAGCAGTACCAGGCGTACCTAAAAACGAGGTGCCAACCTGGTGAAGCTACAACTCAGGACTACATGCATGCTAAACAGCAGAAGTAACATGCTATAGACAGAGCTAAGTGATTCCACAGCCAACGGATCAGATCAAAGCTCTGCAGTCCTGCCACATCCAGTCTTGAATGGTGGTGGACAATTAAACAACTAACGGGAGGAGGAGGCTCTGTAAACATCCCCATCCTCAATGATGGCAGAGCCTAGCATGTGAGTGCAAAAGACAAGGCTGAAGCGTTTGCAACCATCTTCAGACAGAAGTGCCGAGTGGATGATCCATCTCAGCCTCCTCCCGCTATCCCCACCGTCACAGAAGCCAGTCTTCAGCCAATTTGATTCACTCCACGTGATATCAAGAAACGGCTGAGTGCACTTGATACAACAAAGGCTATGCGCCCCGACAATATCCCGGCTGTAGTGCTGATGACTTGTGCTCCAGAACTAGCTGCGCCTCTAGCCAAGCTGTTCCAGTACAGCGACAACACTGGCATCGACCTGACAATGTGGAAAATTGCCCAGGTGCGTCCTGTCCACAAAAAGCAGGACAAACCAAATCCATCCAATTACCGTCCCATCAGTCTACTCTCAATCAACAGCAAAGTGATGGAAGGTGTCGTCGACAGTGCTATCAAGCGGCACTTACTCACCAATAACCTGCTCACCGATGCTCAGTTTGGGTTCCGCCAGGACCACTCGGCTCCAGATCTCATTACAGCCTTGGTCCAAACATGGACAAAAGAGCTGAATTCCAGAGGTGAGGTGAGAGTGACTGCCCTTGACATCAAGGCAGCATTTGACCGAGTGTGGCACCAAGGAGTCCAAGTAAAATTGAAGTCAATGGGAATCAGGGGGAAACTGTCTCGTGGCTGGAGTCATACCTAGCACAAAGGAAGATGGTAGTGGTTGTTGGAGGCCAATCATCTCAGCCCCAGGACATTCAGGAGTTCCTCAGGGCAGTGTCATAGGCCCAACCATCTTCAGCTGCTTCACCAATGACCTTCTCTCCATCATAAGGTCAGAAATGGGGATGTTCGCAGATGATTGCACAGTGTTCAGTTCCATTCACAACCCCTCAAATAATGAAGCAGTCTGTGCCTGCATGCAGCAAGGCCTGGACAACATCCAGGTTTGGGCTGATAAGTGGCAAGTAACATTTGCGCCAAGCAAATGCCAGGCAATGACCATCTCCAACAAGAAACAGTCTAACCACCTCCCCTTGACATTCAATGGCATTACCATCGCCAAATCCCCCATCAACATCCTGGGGGGTCACCATTGACCAGAAACTTAACTGGACCAGCCATATAAATACTGTGGCTACAAGAGCAGGTCAGAGGCTGGGTATTCTGCGGTGAGTGACTCACCTCCTGACTCCCCAAAGTCTTTCCACCATCTACAAGGCACAAGTCAGGAGTGTGATGGAATACTCTCCACTTGCCTGGATGAGTGCAGCTCCAACAACATTCAAGAAGCTTGACACCATCCAGGACAAAACAGCCTGCTTGATTGGCACCCCATCCACACCCTAAATATTCACTCCCTTCACCAGAGGTGCACTGTGGCTGCAGTGTGTACCATCCACAGGATGCAATGCAGCACCACCCAAACCCGTGACCTCTACCACCTAGAAGGATAAGGGCAGCAGGCACATGGGAACAACACCACCTGCACGTTCCCCTCCAAGTCACACACCATCCCGACTTGGAAATATATCGCCGTTCCTTCATCGTCGCTGGGTCAAAATCCTGGAACTCCTTTCCTAACAGCACTGTGGGAGAACCTTCACCACACGGACTGCAGCGGTTCAAGAAGGTGGCTCACCACCACCTTCTCAAGGGCAATTAGGGAGGGGCAGTAAATGCCGGCCTCGCCAGCGACACCCACATCCCATGAACGAATAAAAAAAAATTGTGCACACGACACACTCGAATTATGGGATCTCCCTTCTACAGATAGAGTGATAGTTGTGGTGAAAAGAAATCAAATCTAAGCCAGGCTTCTGAAAGGTCTTCAACAAGCAATCACATTAATGAACGTACTCAACAACACAAAATACAATTTTATAGTTAAGTTTTAAATTTTTTTGTGTTTTTATTGATAAAAGCTTAATTTTAAACCTGTAGTCTGAGGTGAGAAATGGCATTTAAAAAAGTATCAAAAAGTGTTTTGAACAATTTGATTGTTACAAACCTTTCTTCTATTGACGGGCTCTGTGGGTCATTCAGAATTGCTCATTTTCAGACATCCTCAATGGTTCTCATTGGTACATTCCAAACTTTTAATTTGCACATTCACTATCTTCTTGGTTCCAATTTGTCACTGAGCCAAACAACATTGGATGATGCCAGAATGTGACAGGAAGTGCATGCAAACGTACTGATTTATATTATAGATCGGTATTTTAAAAATGATATGACTGCTTGCATTTCCTGTTGTCCATCTCAGTCGTTTGTCAAAAGCATCATATTTCCTCTATCGCACTGCTGGATTTAGTAATAGGAAATGAACCAGAGCAGATAAGAGAAGCAAGCATAGGGGCACATCTAGGCTATACCAATCATAACATAATAAAGTTTAAAATAACGATTGAGAAAGACGTAAGTAAGACAAAGACCAAAGTAATAGATTGGAAAAGGCTAATTTTGAGGGGATGAGAGTGGAACTAGGGAAGGTAAACTGGAAAAAAAATTGACAGACGAAGAGATAGAACAGCAGTGGGAAATATTTAAAATGATGATCAAGAGAGTTCAGGAGAAATATATTCCGCTAAAAACCAAGAACAAACTAGCCAATAATGAAACACCGTGGGTGAATAAAGAGATAAGGGTAAAGTTGAAATTAAAGAAAAAGGCATACACCAGGTATATAGACAATAAGGGAAAGGATAACAAAAGAGGTTAGGAAAGAAGTCAAAAAAAATTAGGAAAGCAAAGAGGAACCACAAAATTAAATCAAGGAATATCAAAAGAAACAGACACATAAATAACAGAAGGAAAATCAGAATAGGGATAGGGCCACTAAGGGATGCACAAGATAAACTCACAGGCAATGACAGTGAAATGGCAGAAATATTGAATAGTTACTTTGCCTCAGTATTTACCAGGGAGACTAACAAGGTGAGTTGTGACATTCGAAGAGATCAAAAAAGATATAAAGACATTTAAGATAGAAAGGGGGGAGATAATTGATAAACTAACCAAACTTAGAGAGGATTAAACCCCTGGTCCGGATGCATTGCCTCTGCACATATTAGAAGAAGTTAGGGAAGAGATAGCAGAGGCACTGTTACATATACAAAAAATCATTAGAAAAGGGAATAGTGCCAGAGGACTGGCGGACAGCTAATGTGATTGCTATATTTAAAAAGGGAGACAGAACAAGTCCAGGGAACTATAGACCAGTTAGCTTAACGTCGGTGGTAGGAAAGATAATGGAATCTTTACTCAAAGATGTAACAGAAAAACATCTGGAAAATGAAAATATAATAAAGAATAGTCAGCATGGATTTCAGACGGGAAAGTTATGCTTCACCAATGTTAATGAATTCTTTGAAGAAATAGCAGAAAGAGTAGACAAGGGTAATGCAGTAGATGTAATATACTTGGATTTTCAAAAGGCCTTTGATAAGGTACCACATTATAGACTCATGACTAAGGTCAGAGCATGTGGAGTTAGGGGACAGGTAGCAGAATGGATAACAAACTGGCTACAAAACAGAAAAGGAGAGAGTAGGGGTTAAGGGTAGCTACTCAGACTGGCAAAAGGTGTTCCACAGAGATTGGTGCGGGGACCACTGTTGTTCGCAATTTACATTAATGATTTGGACTCGGGAATTGGAAGTACAATTTCAAAATTTGAGGACGATGTCAAATTGGGGATGCAGTTAATACAAAGGAAGAATGCGTCAAAATGCAAGACATTAATAAACTTGAAGAATGGGCGTGTAATTGGCAAATTTGGGCGTATAATTCACAAATGAATTTCAATATAGATAAGTATGATGTGGTGCATTTTGGTAGGAAGAATAAGGAGGCCACATACTGGTTAGATAATAAGAGTCTAAATGGGATAGGGGAGCTAAGGGATCTGGGAGAACAGATACACAAATCACTAAAAGTAGCGACGCAGGTTAATAAGGCCATAAAAAAAAAGCAAACAAACCACTGGGATTCATTTCTAGAGGGATAGAATTGAAAAACAGAGAAGTTATGTTAAACTTGCATAGAATCTTGGTTAGACCACTCTTGGAGTACTGTGAACAGTTCTGGTCTCCATATTATAAAAAGGATAGAGAGGCATTGGAGAAGATGCAAAAAAGATTCACAAGGGTGGTACCAGAACTGAGAGGACATACTTATAAGGAAAGGCTGAACAGGCTGGGACTCTTTACTCTAGAAAACAGAAGGCTGAGGGGTGACATGACAGGCATCTTTAAGATAATGATAGGGTAGATGTAGAGAAAATGTTTCCACTGGTGGGGGAGTCCAAAAATAGAGGTCATCAATATAAGATAGTCACTAATAAATCCAATAGGGAATTCAGGAGAAACATCTTTACCCAAAGAGTGGTAAGAGTGTGGAACACGCTACCACAAGGAGTAGTTGAGGCAAATAGCACAGATGCATTTAAGGGGAAGCTGGATAAATACACGAGAGAGAAAGGAATAGAGGGATATGTTGATAGGGTTAGATGAAGTAGGGAGGGAGGAGGCTAACTCATACAAAATTTTTTCACAATTGCCCTTCATTTGCTGAATCTGTACAAGTAAAACTAACGTTTAACACAATGTAAAAAACATTTTTTTAAAAAAATGTGTGAGAGACTGTATAAGAGAGAGAGTGAGAAAAGGAGAGTGTGAGAAAATGAATGAATGTGAGAGACAGAAAGGTGAGTTAATACTTATGAAACATTTCTAACAAAATAGGGCTAAAAATGATAAAAGAATGATTAAACTTACCTATACAATTACATTTTCTAAGTTTGAAATGCCAGTATGAATGTTTCCATCAAAGGGCTGTAACTATGTAAAACATTTTGTCTGGAATTTGAGAGTTCCCACAGCCAGACCGTCAGGTGGGAGACTCACAGGTTGTACATTACAGATGCTGCCTGTAATTTGCAGAATTTTCTTGTGATCAACAGTAAGACTGGCCATTCACAAAACATACCAGAACTTTCTGTTCATAGGCCTCAAGTATGAACTCTTCAACTCTTTGAGGTAACTTTAAAAGCAAAGACAATGTGTACTATATACTACCTGACCTGTAAATATAGTTGGTAAGTACAGGAAGAGAGCCAGACATGCAGATGCAGCTAAAAAAAAAATGGAAAATGGGAAGAGGGTCTTTATATTTTGTAATGTATTCTAAATGTTTTTCAGTTCTCAGTATAAATAAAAATAAAGATGGTTGCTGTAACCAGTCAGTGGTAATATTTCAACTGCGTTTCAGCCAGGTTCCGGGCACTAAATCAGTGTTCCACATAGCAATTTTGCGGTGGGACATCTCGCACTGGACGTGTGCACAAAATGCGATGGCCGCCATATTGGTTAAGGCGCTCCATGGGTCTCCCTGGCAGCCGCCTGAAATTAATACTGAGCTCATTAAAATATTTAAATAGGAGTTAATTAGGGGTCCTGTGCTTGTATTCGGACCCTTTTGGGAAATTGGTGCCGGGGAGTGTTCGATTTGATCACTCTTAAGCCCATCAGAAAAACATGGCATGAACACTCAGGAAACAGGCTGAAGCAGCAATATTTACAGGGGTCACCACCTCCATTAAAGCAAGTCTCTGGATAGTTGTTTGTGGCTGCTGGGAATTTTTTTGAGTCATTTTCTGGCTGTTTTGCTTGAATTTCGAAAGTCCTTAACACTAAATACCAGTTGGAGAACTGACCTTTGGGCAGCAGCTGTACTCTGTCAGTTCACTAATTGCAGGAGTTCTGGTAAAGATGGGAATGTTGTTGGGATTGCCATTGGGGCGGCCACAGCACGGGGACCAGCAGCAGCAAACACAGCGGGACAGACTTGTGGAGGGTCAAAGATGGCATTACAGCATGCGAGTGTTTCACAACAGGATGGCTTACCTCAACATGACAGACGAGGCTGTGCTTCAGAAGGCCTAGATCACCAGTTGCAGCAGGAATTGGAGCCAAACACCGGAGCACACACAGCACTGCCCGACAGTGCTGCCAACTCTGGTTGGAGGCATTCCTGGAGGTTTGATCACGTGATATTTTATCACATGATTTCTACAAATGTTATCGCATTTATCTTATAAAGTTTGGGTCCCCTGTAGTTGAGTATTTTTGCTCGTGGCTTCAAGCCAACGGATGTTGTACGACAAGTTCCAAGAACCAGGAGGCCACCCGTGAGCAGGTGAAGAGGGGGAACCGAGGAACTCCCCCGCCTCCCCCCATTTCAGAGACCCCTCCAAATACAGACAACCTCGATTCCCGACTCTCCAGCCTTCTCCCGACTGCACTCCATGTGGTTGTGGCTCTGCAGGTAATTTAAATCGCTGATCTCCCGGGCTGCTGGAGGCAGTACTCGGGGGAGGAACCCCTAATTCCAGGAGGGTTGAGAACCTACTGCCTGTAGCTGTGAAGGTAACGATGGCCCTCGATTTCTATGCCATAGGTTCATTCCAGGCTGCAACAGGTGATATAAGCAGCATCAATCAGTTTGCTGTCCGTAAGGCATTCAAGCAGGTGACGGATGTCCTCTTCGCAAGGAGCGTGCAATACATCACCTTCCCAATGCAGGCTGCTGATCAGGAGGAGAGAGCGCTCGGATTTGCTTGTATCTCTGGATTTCGCAAGGTGCACGGTCTCACTGACTGATGCGCACACGTTGTCCTGCGTTCTCCCCATCACGAACCAGCCATGTTTTATAACTGGGAGGGGTTCCACTCCCTGAATGTTCAGCTAGTGTTTGGCCACAGGCGGTAAATAATGCAGCTCTGTTCACAGTTTCCTGGCAGTAGTCTTAATACCAGTCCTCAATCCCCCCCATCTTCCACCTGGAACAGTGGGTAGCAGACTGGCCCTTTGGAGGCAGGGGGTATCCCCATTACACTTGGCTCATGACACTTGTCAGGAACACGGGCACAGATGCTGAACGCTGATACAATGAGAGTCACACTCAAACCAGAGTCCTCATTGAGCAAATTGGCCTTGGTGCTCGGACCCTTCCAGAGCAGTATAGCCCCGATCTAGTCTCTGGATTTGTAGTGATTTGCTGCATGCTCCTCAACTATGCCATTCCAAAACTCGAGGTCATAAATATAAGATAGTCACGAATAAATCCAATAGAAAATTCAGGAGAAACTTCTTTACTCAGAGAGTGGTTAGAATGTGGAACACTTTACCACAAGGAGTAGTTGAGGCAAATAGCATAGATGCATTTAAGGGGAAGCGAGATAAACACGAGGGAGAAAGGAATGGAAGAGTATGCTGATAGAGTGAGATGAAGTGGGGGGAGGAGGCTCATGTAGAGCACGAATGCTGGCATAGACCAGTTGGGCCGAATGGCCTGTTTCTGTGCTGTAGATTCGATGACGGTGCAATTCAGAGGGGCCAAGCCCTGCAGCTGCTATAGGTGGAAGATGAAGAAGGGGGTGAGGAGGAAGAGGATGATGAAGACGACCGAGTGCTGCCAGCTGCCAGAGCTGTAAGGCAAATTATTGAGATTCTCTTAAGCAAAACCCATTCCCCAGCAAACCAACAGTCCCACCATTTGACCCATTCTGTTCACCCACCTTCTGAATGCTCTCAACATTACTACCTCCTGGGTGTTCCTCTTACATCACGAAGAATATGAAGAACATCAATGCAAAAGCAAACCCTCTTTAATTCACATCTTGTACATTCTGGATTTAACAAATTTTTACTTCTCTTAATGATGAGCTGAAATCACCCTAATACATTCCGTTCGTGCTTGGCCTCTGTGATGGTTCCCCTGGAGCAGGAGCCTGGGAGGTGGAAGGCTGCTGATCATTCACTGAGGGCACTTGAGATTTTTTTTTATTCGTTCTGGCGAGGCCGGCATTTATTGCCCATCCCTAATTGCCCTCGAGAAGGTGGTGGTGAGCCGCCTTCTTGAACCACTGCAGTCCGTGTGGTGAAGGTTCTCCCACAGTGCTGTTGGGAAGGAAGTTCCAGGATTTTGACCCAGCGACGATGAAGGAACGGCGATATATTTCCAAGTCGGGATGGTGTGTGACTCGGAGGGGAACGTGCGGGTGGTGTTGTTCCCATGTGCCTGCTGCTCTTGTCCTTCTCGGTGGTAGAGGTCGCGGGTTTGGGAGGTGCTGTGGAAGAAGCCTTGGCGAGTTGCTGCAGTGCATCCTGGTCGTGGTGGGTGACCTCAAGCAGCCAGTTCTGGGCATTGAGGGCCTGGCTGCAGACTGCTGTGTCAGTTGGAGCAGTCTGGGCCAGTTAGCTGAGTGGAACCAAGGGCATTGGGTCACAAGCTGGCAGGGGAACAGGCATCCTGCCATCCTGAGAGAGGACAGCATGAGCCTCTCCCAAGTAGCCAATGCTACTGTCACAGAGCTGCATCGCTGCACTCCCAGTGCCCTGTGTAAAGACAGAGTGTAGGAGTGCAGTGATGCTCTAGAAGCCACTATTTATGCTTTCTACACTCCTATCTGTTCTCTCCTTCATGGATTGAAAGGCTGAAGACCCCAGAGCCACGATGGCAGCGAAGCTGTCAGAGGCTCCATCATTATTGGTCCCGCTGCAGTATTCATAGAGCTGACCACTCCCTCCATGATTAACTGCATGGACCTAATTCTGTGCTGGACGACCACACACAAGGACCACCCACACATGGAGTGCTCCATTCCTTCTGCCATTGTGCGCATGCTCTTTGGCAGACTGCCCAGTGCATTTAAAATGTCCTGGAGTATAGCAATCAGTCTTTTAATGTAGGCTGTGCCCTAGAGATCTTCATCTGTGCCCTCCGCAGCAGGGCTAGGATATGAGCTCTCCCTTTAGCAAGCTACTTCGTCAGCTGTCCCATCCCCCTACCTATGCTACTGCACATTGGTGCTCAGTGAGTGAGTCTCCCAGTGCAGACCTCTTTAGCCTATCCTATAAGGTATGGGCAGTGTCAGTCTCCGAGCTGGTGCTTGCTACGGTAAGGTTGAGTAACGCTATGTCATTGCGAGTCCTGCCCTCTTCCCGCTCAACTGCTGGGCCTCCACCAGGACCTCCAATGGTGCATCGCAGATGAAGGGGCCCTTGAAGCTTCTCCTTGGCCTATGTTGAGAAGTTGCCTTCCAGTTGCCTGCAGCCAAAGTGCACCGCCCCTTTAAGAGGTGCATTCTATCTTTAAATTGTGCCAGGAATGCCCAATAAACACACCCCAAATTTGACGAGCTGCCAATAAACACTGTGACAAGTGTTTGCAGCCTGCATAGCTCATGATAATGAGGGCCCCAGACCAATGTTAAGTAAAGTTCCGCCCACACGATTAGGCGCGGGCTGTCTGCGCAGAGTCTGGGTCCAAAAAACAGGCCCAGATGAATTTCAACCTCTCGTCGTTCATATACACAGTAGCAAGCTCCCAGAGGACTGTACCATTATTCAAGTTTGGTATAAGATTCTGAACAAAAGTTGGAATTTAAACATGTAGATATAAAGTAGACTGTTTCGGTAACACTAAAGTACTGTTGCAGAGATGTTTGGTTTAAAAAAAAAGCTGCTAATTAGTTTAAACTTTTCTCGAGTTTTATATATTTCTTAATTTTCACTATAAAAGCCCCACACCCGAAACAAATGGAGTGTAAAGATGAAGAGCTTTTCCTACATATTACGTGTAAACTTTTATCTGTGTACGTTTATTTATGAAATACTTGGGGGGTGGGATTTCAATCCCCTTCCCCCTCCACCACCGTGATGGGTGGGGGTTTTAAATTGGTAAAAATGTGAAACCGGACCCCAACCCACCACGAACACGCCTACTTCCGGTTTTACCGCGGCGGGTTTGGGGGGGGGTGTCCAAGTAACCGCTCTCCAGAGACGGGTCAGCGATTATAATATTTAAATGAGGCTCCGTTCCTCAGATTTTGGCAGCTATTTGAATTTAACGGCCGTGGGCCGGGTTTCCCAGGGCTCAGGAAAGCCAGCAGCTGAAGGGAGACGGGAGCTGCCGGATCCAGCAGGTAAATGCTTTTCCAGCACTGCTCGTGGGCCAGGAGGAGCAGGAGAGCTTCCCCCCCCCCCCCGGCCCCTCAAACAAATCTTCTGCCACGATCTCTCTACCCAACCCCTCTCCCACTCCCTTGCTATCCATTCTGCTACTTGTCCCCAATTCCACATACTCTGATCTTAGTCACACGTCTACTACGCAGTACCTTATCGAAGATCCAAATATATTACATCTTCTACATTACCCCTGTCTACTCATAGGTTGGTCGTGACCTTCCCTTTTGAAATCCATGCTGACTACTCTATTATATTTTCATTTTCCAGTTGTTTTTCTGTTATATCCTTGAATAAATATTCCATTATTTTTCCTATCACCAATGTTAAGCTAACTGGTCTATAGTTCCCTGGACTGGTTCTACCTCCCTTTTTAAATATATGGATAACAATCACACACACACTCCATCTGGACCAGGGGTTTTAACCTAAGTTTGATTGATTTATCAATTATCTCCCCACTTTCTGTCTTAAAATCTTTTTTGATCTCGGCATAGGAGCATTTAGCCCCTCGAGCCTGTTCCGCCATTCAGTGAGATCATGGCTGATCTGTGACCTAACTCCATATACTCGCCTTAGCCCCATATCTCTTAATATCTTTGATAGATTTTTGTGAACCAATCTCAGATTTAAAATTAACAATTGAGCTAGCATCAACTGCCGTTTGCAGAAGAGAGTTCCAAACTTCTACCACCCTTTGTGTGTAGAAGTGCTTCCTAACATCACTCCTGAAAGTCCTGGCTCCAATTTTTAGACTGTGCCCCCTACACCTAGACTCCCCAACCAGTGGAAATAGGGTAGATAGAGAGAAACCATCAGTTCCCCTTAATATCTTGAAATCTTCGATCAAACCACCCCTCAATCTTCTAAATTCCAGGGAATGCAACACTAGTTTGTGTAATCTTTTCTCGTAATTTAACCCTTGAAGTCCAGGTATCATTCTAGAAAATCTCCACTGCACTCCCTCTAAGACCAATATATTCTTCCTAAGGTGCAGTGCCCAGAATTGAACACAGTACTCCGGGTGTGGTCCAACCAGGGTTTTGTATAGCTGTAGCATAACTTCTACCCCCTTGTATTCTAGTCCTCTAGATATAAAGGCCAGCATTCCATTAGCCTTCTTGATTATTTTCTGTACCTGTCCGACATTTTAATGATCTATGTACATGGACCTCTAAGTCTCTTTGGACCTCCACTGTTCTGAGTATTTCACCATTTAGTAAGTACTCTGATCAAGCCTTTTTAGGTCCAAAGTGGATGATCTCACACTTGTCTACACTGAAATCCGTTTGCCACAGTTTTGCCCATTCACAATCTATTCTTGTCATGTCCACTTTGTTAGTCTCCCTGAGGCAGAGTATTTCAATATTTCTGCCATTTCACTAATTACCAGTGAGTTCAAATTACAAATGAGTTCAAACCTTCTCAAGGGCAATTAGGGATGGGCAATAAATGCTGGCCTTGCCAGCAACGCCCACATCCCATGAACGAATAACAAAAATTAAATAAAAATCCTTACACTATTTTGTTGAAGAAATCACGCATTTGATAAATGCTGAGTGGGACTTTAGTGCAGATTTTCAGGAGCGAGATTAGAAAACATTTCTACACACAAAGGGTGGTAGAAGTTTGGAACTCTCTTCTGCAAACGGCAATTGATACTAGCTCAATTGCTAAATTTAAATCGGAGATAGATAGCTTTTTGGCAACCAAAGGTATTAAGGGATATGGGCCAAAGGCAGATATATGGAGCTAGATCACAGATCAGCCATGATCTTATCAAATGGCGGAGCAGGCACGAGGGGCTGAATGGCCTACTCCTGTTCCTATGTTCCTAGGTTTATGATGCAGTGTTTCTGCAGTGGTTACATGGAATATTTTTTTATTAAAGTTAGTAAAAAATTTCTTTCAAAAATTTGCAGCAGTTTAGGAAGCTGGTTCATCACTCCACTACAGTGAAGAAAACAGTTTCCTGCTAAAAGATTTCAATCTATTTATTTTCCCCATAAAAGTTGAGAGTTCACAAGAGTTCATTTTCCACAAAGCAGTGAAAACTAGAACAACTTACACTTATATAGAGTCTTCAATGTAGCAAAATGTTCCAAGATACTTCACAAAAGGGATGGGGAAGAGAACACTGAGCAAGGGGGAGAAGAGTTAGAGAGGAGACTCATGTGGCCAAATGGATAAGTTTTGTGAAGACAAAGCTCCAGGGCAGATGATCGCTGGAGACTATCTAGCACTATTTCAAAGCAAGTTTTACTAATTCTTGACCACGAGTCAAAACATCTCATTGTCACTGTGAAGAGAAGTTACTGCGCATAATGGCTACATGGCCCATCTACAGATTGTTCTCGTAACACTACTGAATCATCGATTGGCTCTAGACTTCTCCTGGTCGTATGGTGGCAGACAGTTCCCGGGGAAATGAAGGGACAATAGCTCCTGAGAATTTAGGTGATAACAGCTCTTGAGGAATTGAGGGGATTGCAGTTCCTGAGGGACCGAGGGGGCAGGGATAAAAAAAAAATCGACAAAAGTTTATCCACAGGAAGAGCAGTGCATCAAATGGTAAAGTTCTTCGACAGCATCTCATCCCACTGCACTTCATGTGAACCATCTCTCCCGTCGCCATCACAACAACAGTTCCACAATCCTATCACCACCGTCCTTACTACCGCCATTCGACTGCCTTGATTCAGTCCAGCATTATGGGACTTGCCCTCACTCCACTACAAATAAACACCAACAGCAATTCCAGAACAAAAATCAAATTTATCAAACAACTCAATTTCATCTATGTCTAATATTTAATAGCAATAATTAAGAATCACCCGTGTGCAATCCTCATTTTCCTATCCTAGAACCATAGAAAAGATACAGCACAGAAGGGGGCCATTCGGCCCATCGTGTCCGCGCCGGCTCGAAGAACAACCAGGTGCCCATTCTAATCCCACCTTCCAGCACCCGGTCCGTAGCCCTGCAACTTACAGCACTTTAGGTGCAGGTCCAGGTACTATTTAACAAGAGTTGAGGGTCCCTGCCTCTACCACCAATTCAGGCAGCGAATTCCATACACCCACCACCCTCTGGGTAAAAAAGTTTTTCCTCATGTCCCCTCTAATCCTTCCGCCAATCAGCTTAAATCTATGTCCTCTAGTTCTTGAACTCTCTGCTAGGGGAAACAGGTTCTTCCTGTCTGCTCTATCTGGGCCCCTCATAATTTTGTACACATCAATCAAGTCTCCCCTCAGCCTCCTCTGCTCCAAGGAAAACAACCCCAGCCTATCCAATCTCTCCTCGTAGCTGCAATTTTCAAGCCCTGGCAACATTCTTGTAAATCTTCTCTGCACTCTCTCCAGAGCAATTACGTCCTCCCTGTAATGTGGTGACCAGGACTGTGCACAATACTCCAGCTGTGGCCTTACCAGCATTTTATACAGTTCCATCCTGGTGGCTATAGTTTGGGAGGTGGAAGGCTGCTGAGCTTCCATTGAGGACACTTCAGAAAGCCGTGGTGGGAGACCTCGAGCAGCTATGGGCCTTGAGGGCCCAGCTGCAGACTGCAGCATCTGTGTGGCATTAGTAAGGACACTGGTGGAGTGCGTGGTGGGGGAGCAGACGTACTGTCATCCTGAGACACCCATGGAGCCACAGCCACTCTCCTGTGACGGCGCCTCAGTATTCCTCCTGCTCTGTGTGAGAACAGAGTGCAAGAGTGATGTGGTACTCTGGAGGTCCCGGTCAACACTCTCCCCAAGAGCCAAAATGGCAGCCAAGACTCCATCACAGTGAGTGCCACGGTCATGTTCATGGAGCTGACCATTCGCTCCACGTTGGACAGAATGGTCTCCATGCTCTGTGCAAAGCCCCGACACAACGCTCTATGCTCTGAGCCATTGTGCGCAAGCTCACTGGCAGGCTGCCCAGTGCAGCTAGCAATTCCTGGTGTAGGCCCATCAGCCTGAGGTTGCAGTTTGTCATGCGGAGTGTGCACGTGGAGAGATGGAGGCAAGAAGGGGAAAAAAGATATTCATTATATCCACAGAAAGCATGGTGAAGCTCGCTGTAAATAAACCACGTGTCAAAGAGCTTTTTTCTAATTAATCCAAGACAACTGGCTAGCAATTAGACTTCACAAGTTCTGTTAAAATTTTTCCCTTACGAAGCTCGGCTCGGCTTGGCTCGGCAACCGATGACTGGTCGAGTTCGACAGTGGCCTATTCTGGGGCTCTGCTGTTTACGTTATTCGTACTTTCTAAGGAGGAAACTTCC
This sequence comes from Heptranchias perlo, assembly GCF_035084215.1. NCBI lineage: Eukaryota > Metazoa > Chordata > Chondrichthyes > Hexanchiformes > Hexanchidae > Heptranchias > Heptranchias perlo. The sequence goes on from NC_090329.1 coordinate 5,691,847, forward strand.
CACAAGATTGTAAAATTTGCTGATGATACCATAAGAAGCAAATGAACTGAGGGCATTGGATTTCAACGTGGAGAAAATTAAATTGTCACACACTGGAAAAGGAAAGTTGCACACAATGAAGGGACCAGCAAAGTCAGAAAAGGGTTGGGGGTAATTATTGACCATTCAACAATTTCCAGTCCCTGCAAAACTATGAAATGAGGTTACCCAATTACTTGGCTGCACCTTAAAGCCATTTCAGTCCAAGAAATACAAATTATTCTCACCTTGTACAGGTCACTCGGGAAGCCATATTTGGAATGTACAATTTTGAGCACCTTGGCCGAGAGTTTCCTGGCAAAATTAAGGCACGTTTAACGCTCACACCGTTATTAGCGTGTAGAAAAACAATCCAGCAATTTGTGGTGAGGAAGAGATACACCGAGAGTTACGAATCGGCATAAATTGCTGGACGATTTGCACCACTCCGCTGTCAGCCTCGCAAAAACAGGACCTCCCCGTGAGTGTCAATAAATTGCTGCATTTACATCGTAAATACAAATTAAACTCTGCAGAAAGTTAGAGCTGGTATTTAACGACTTAATGACCCTTTAATTATGAGATTTATGTTCCTGCAATGCCACTCAACCTCAGATGCCCAGAAAGGGAATAATTGAAACTGTGGAGTCTCACTCCTGCAGGTAGTAAATTATTCCTGGAGGTTTGTAAAACTTTTTCTTGCTTTTCCTTTCTGTCCCTTTTTCTCTCTCTTAATCCAATCTTTCTTTCCCTCTCTCTATTTCCTGTTCTGTATCTAATTTGATTCTAATTCATCCTATTCCCTTCTCCGTTGTTCCTCTATCCTTAAATCTCATTGGTCCCATTGTTCACCAAGTTCCCAGGTGCCCTGTTGACCTCACCACGCTGTTATCAAGTCGCACTTCCAGCAATTTGCAGTGCAAAAAATTTGAGCTGAATGGTGAGGAAGAAACAATTTGCATTTATGTAGAAGCCCTAAATGTAGTAAAACATCCCAAAGCACTTCATAGGAGCGATTATCAGACAAAATTGGACACCGAGCCAGATAAGGAGATATTAAAGAAAAGAAATGGCATCCCTCACCTATTGACCTTTAACCTTCTATCAGGAAGCAGCCCTGAAGTTCACAGCAAAAAAAAAACTGGGACCACAAAGTGCAGTTAATGCAGTTAAACAGAAGCAAAGCCTGGTCAAAGAGGTAGGTTTTAAAGAGCATCCTAGAGGAGGAGGGATAGAGAGGCGGAAAGGTAGGAAGGGAATTCCAGAACTAACGAACAGGGCACAATGCGAGATGCCCCATTCCAGCAAAATCTGGACCAATGTTTCAAAATGACACTGGTACATCAGAAGAGAAAGAATCATAGAATGTTTACAGACTGAAGGAGGCCGTTCGGCCCATCGAACAATCCAGTTAGTCCCAGTCCCCATCCCTCCCATTTCTCTCGAGAAAGAGAGAGAGAGAGAGAAGTGATTCCAGAGCTAGGGCTCTGAGCTCCAAAGAAAAACACAGAACTAAGTAGGTTGGCATGATGTAGGTTTTTAAATACTGAGAGGACTGTATAATGTACATGTCAGCAGGATATTGAACGTGGACAGTGATAACAGCACAAGGCAAATGTAAAATTAACAAGCTTCAAAGACTTGCAAAGGGTGGATATATTTAAATTCAAATTGTTCAAGAAAAAAAAACAATGTGATCCATAATGTTTAAATTTTCAAAACTAAATATGGATCACAAGACTGAAGTGGTTAATAATGTGTTGGTTATCATTTTTAAAGAAAGATAGAGGAATATATAGTTAGGAACTTAATGCTAAAGGGATCAAAGGATGTGGGGAAAAAGCGGGAACAGGGTACTGAGTTGGACGGTCAGCCATGATCATTTTGAATGGTGGAGCAGGCCCGAAGGGCCGAATGGCCTACTCTTGCTCCTATTTTCTATGAACAGCAATGGCTTTTTGTGAACGTCACATACTGATTTTGTAGAAGCAGGCTTTTGCAGGTTGCATTGACGGTCATACTCTTCCTTTTCCTACTGTTCACGCCACATGCATCTTATAACTGAATATTGTTAGTGGAATATAATTAGGTGTCAGCCGTGGCTCAGTGGTAGCACTCTCACTTCAGAGACTTGAACACATAATCTAGGCTGACACTTCAGTGCAGTACTGAAGGAGTGCTGCAACGTCGTAGGTGTCGTCTTTCGGATGAGACGATAAACCATCTACTCTCTCAGGTGAACATAAAAGATCCCATGGCACTATTTCGAAGAGCAGGCGAGTTCTCCCCGGTGTCCCGGCCAGTATTTATTCCTCAACCAACATCACTAAAACAGATTATCTGGTCGTTATTGCTTTGCTGTTTGTGGGACCTTGCTGTGCGCAAAATTGGCTGCTGCATTTCCTACATTACCACAGTGACTACACTTCAACAAAAGTAAAGTGCTTTGGGACGTCCTGAGGTTGTGAAATGCGTGATTTAAATGCAAGTCCTTTTCTTTTGAAACCTGAACATCAAATGGGTCTGAAACATTGTTCTCTCTCTGTACATGGACTGTACTTTAGTACAATGGACAACTTCAACATACTGTGCCACAGTAGTAGGATTTACAGTTCAATATAAATGAATATGGGAGCAAACATCCACAAAATATTACTTAGCATGTATGGTTATCATTTTTTAAATTAAGGCATCCCTCCCACAACATAGAAACTTGCCCAAACTTTGGTGTTCAATAACCAAGCCATCAGTCAAAAGAATTCCAGATGCATCACCCTCCCCTCCCCCTTGAGAAATGCTGGTTCTGTTCATTGTCAAGATCACCAAACACAGCTGATGGAGCCAGTACAGGGTGCTCAGAATGTTCTTCCATGTGGACCTTCTGCAGAAACTAGATGATCAGGGGAAAGGGAGGAAACACATCAAAAGATCTCCACATTAAAGGAAAAGAGGTTTCACTTCTACACAGATGTGTCTCCTATTTCAGGAACAGTGCTAAAGATTCCCTGAAGATGCAAATAGGTCACTCCTGAGTTGCAGAATATTCTTTGAATCACCCTTGATAGACCTTCCACTTGTGATAATAAGGTGACTGAGACTTTGCCCTCAAATTGCTAACTCCCACCGAGTGAAAGACCAAGCGAAACCCTTCAGCCAGTCATATTGGGGCATAAATTCCAATTTTATGGGCGTAAAACAGGCACAACAATGGCAAATTTAGCAGATCGACAGCCCGCGTCTGATTTGCCTGGGTAATCCATCAGGACCTTTTTTTAAAAAAAAAAGGTGGCGCTGGCACTGCCTGAAATGATCGCAGGCCCTATTTTAATATTGAAATGAGGGTCCTACACCCATTTCTGGGAATTACATAGGATGTACAGCACAGAAACAGGCCATTCAGCCCAACAGGTCCATGCCGGTGTTTATGCTCCACACGAGCCTCCTCCCTCCCACCCTACTTCATCTAACCCTATCAGCATATCCTTCTATTCCTTTCTCCCTCATGTGTTTATCCAGCTTCCCCTTAGATGCATCCATGCTAGTCGCCTCAACTACTCCTTGCGAGTTCCACATTCCAACCACTCTCTAGGTAAAGAAGTTTCTCCTGAATTCCCTGTAGAATTTATTAGTGATTATCTTATATTTATGACCTCTAGTTCTGGTCTCCCCTGCAAGTGGAAACATCTTCTTTATGTCTAGCCCATCAAACCCTTTCATAATCTTAAAGACCTCTATCAGGTCACCCCTCAGTTTTCTCTTTTCTAGACAATAGAGCCCCAGCCTGCTCAATCTTTCCCAATAGGTATAACCTCTCAGTTCTGGTATCATCCTAGTAAATCTTTTTTGCACCTTCTCCAGTGCCTCTATATGGAGATCAGAACTGTTCTCAGTACTCCAAGTGTGGTCTAACCAAGGTTCCATACAAGTTTAACATAACTTCTCTGCTTTTCAATTCTATGCCTCTAGAAATGAACCCCAGTGCTTGGTTTGCTTTTTAAAAAAAAATCGCCTTATTAACCTGCATCACTACTTCCAGTGATTTGTGTATCCGTACCCCAAGACCCTTAGTTCAACTACCCCATTTAAACTCTTATCATCAAAGCAGTGTGTGATTCCCTTAGTCTTCCGACCAAAATGTAATACCTCACACTTGTCTATATTGAAATTAATTTGGAAATTACTCGCCCATTCTGCAAGTTTATTAATTTGTTAAGACTAGTTAGAGTTTGCAGTGCACAAGCTCCAACTAGCTTTTCAGGCTCTGCAGCAGCCTAACCAGTGGTCCTTAAAAGGGTCAACTGGAGGTCGTTGAAGAAACTGAAAGCTAAGTTTTTTTTTAAATTTACATTAATGTGAGCCAGATGGGGCAGGAGTGTTACTCCTGTCCCCACATTAATACTGCGAGAGCTGCCAGCCCTTCAGTTTCCTCCCTCCCCTCCCTTTCCCCGGGACTTACCTGCGGGCCAGCCGAAATTCAAAGGACCCGTACCAGCAGCTGATTTGCACCCACCAGATTTATTCCAATGGGGTCCGAGGACAAATTTAGAAATTCTCTCCCGTCTGACACGGTGAGTCCACCGTGCTGCTTATTTCGTGCCCATTATCGGATGCAATCGAATTTAGGCTCCATTGTGTCTTGACGTATTAATTGGCAACAAACCAACTCTGCTTGCTGATGTAACGGAGAGAGTTATCGTCTGTTCCTGGATAATTAACATAGAATGCAAATTGCAAGCATTTGAATCATCACATGGACTGCATAAATGTCCCCTTCCCTTTGCCCCTATTTGTCTTGAAGGTATGTACCCCCCAATCATCAGTTACCAGTCATTATGACTTGATGGGGAAATTACCCGAAGGAGAACCTTAAGAAGGGCATTGCTGCCTTGAGCCCACCACCAGGGATCTTACACTGATGCCCTGTCTACCTGAACCAAACAGGAGGAGGAAATTTCTGGGAGATCATTACCCTGATTTAACTGAAGAGCTCTGAAATAGGCATGCATTGGAAACCATGAAAATGGTAGCTGCCTTTAGAGGAGCCAGCTACGGGTATTAGATCTAAGAGGAGTATTAGATCCCTTTGCACCACAAACCTGTCCCAGGGAGGAGCACCCTGTGCTTGACTGTACAAAATTGTGCCCTCCAAAAATAAGGTTATGTGAGAAGTCCAATTGCGACTTCACATAATTGACCAAGTGCTCAACTGCTAGAAAGTACATGGCAACTTACTGGACCACCCGTCAGGCAGAGTCCTGGCTGGAAGCTCAGAATAACCAGTTGTTTACCTACAGATACACACAAATTTGCCACAGACATTGGTGTGCAACAGTTACTGAAAGATACATGGTAAAGACTCTGGGAGCCTGGGGAAGGCCAACAGGAAGAACTCTGTATTGGTAACTTAGACCCTGAAAATGAAATTGTTGATGGCAGGGCTAATCACTATGTGAAAGTGCGTATCCTTCAGATCTACGGCCAATAGCCAATTACCGGTAAAGCATTGCTTGCATAATTTGCAGCAGTGCAATCAATCTGGACTTTTCTGGCCTCATAAATTGACTCAATTTTATGACATTCAAATTGGAGCAAAGGCCATTTGAAGTTTTTTTTGACAAATTAAACACGATTAAAGCCTTTTAACCTGCTGTTTGGCAGGTGCACACTAGGTGGCCCCTAAACTTGAGATTTCATAACCCAAGCTAACATCTCGCTTATGAAATCCTGACAATAATGAGTGTACCCTTTCTCCCAAAATAGGTGGAAATGAAATGGTTGAATGGTTTTATAGAGTCAAATCCTTCAGCACGATGCCGGCCCTTTGAAGAGACACCCGGCTTAGTGCACTGAGGAAGCATGGATTGGATGCTTGAAATCTGAGTCCCTTGAAAGTGTTTTGGAATTGGGTAGATAGGAACAGGAGTAGGCCATTCAGCCCCTCGAGCCTGTTCCACCATTCAATGAGATCATGGCTGATCTGTATCCTAACTCCATCCCCACCCGCCTTGGCTCCAGATCCCTTAATACCCCTGGCTAGTAAAAATCTATTATCTCAGATTTAAAATTATTAATTGAGCTAGCATCTACTGCTTTTTGTGGGAGCGTTTTCCACACTTCTACCACCCTTCGCGTGAAGAAGTGTTTCCTAACTTCTCTCCTGAATGGCCTGGCAATGATTTTAAGGTTACGTTCCCTTGTCCTAGACTCCCCCAACAACCGAAAAAAATTTCGATCTACCCTATCAATTCCTTTCTTTCGCCGCGGCAGAACTTCCTCCTCTATATTCTAGCCCTCTAGATATAAAGGTTAACATTCCATTAGCCTTTTCAATCATTTTTGTACCTGATCATTACATTTTAGTGATCTGTGTATATGGACCCCTAAATCTCTATGGACCTCCACTGTTCCTAGCTTTTCACGATTTAAAAAATCCTCAGATCTATCCTTTTTTGGTCCAAAATGGAGGACCTCACAATTAGCTATGTTGCAATCCATCTGCCACAGTTTTACCCACTCACTTGCAATCTATAATTAAGGACAGTATGACTGATCACTTCCAGAAATTTTTTCACCAATCTTTGTGTCATTGGCAAACTTCCATTTTTTAAAAATTCGTTCATGGGATGTGGGCTTCGCTGGCAAGGCCAGCATTTATAGGGTACGGTAGCATAGTGGTTATGTTACTGGACTAGTAATCCAGAGGACTGGACTAATAATCTGGAGTCATGAGTTCAAATCCCGCCACGGCAGCTGAGGAATTTAAATTCAATTAATTAAATAAAATCTGGAATAAAAAAAACTTGTATCAGTAATGAAACTACTGGATTGGTGTAAAAACCCATCTGGTTCACTAATGTCCTTACCCGGTCTGGCCTATATGTGACTCCAGACCCACAGCAATGTGGTTGATTCTTAATCACCCTCTGAAATGGCCTAGCAAGCCACTCAGTTGTACAATCTTGCTACAAAAAAAATTATCTACTTTATTATACAAGTCATTAATAGTTGAGGCCCCTGCACAGATCCTTGTGGGACACCATGAGTCACTTCCTTCCAATGAGTACATACCCATTATCCCTACTGTCTTCTTCCACCTAACCAATTTCCTAACCTGGTCAATAATTTGCCTTCAATTCCATGAGCTTTAGTTTTAGCTAACAGTCTCTTATGTGGAACCTTACTGAATGCCTTCTGGAAGTCCATATAAACTACATCCATTGACATTCCCCTATCTACTACTTTAGTCACTTCCTCAAAAAATTCAATTAGGTTAGTTAGACATGACCTACCCTTCAGAAATCCATGTTGACTCTCTCAAATCAATTCAAATTTCTCTAAGTGCTCAGTCATAATGCCCTTAATTATAGATTGCAATAACTTCCCCACAACAGATGCAAGACTAACAGGTCTATAATTTCCTGGTATCTCCATCACCTTTCTTAAATAATGGATAAAATCTTGGGCAAAAAGTCAATCTGGAAGTCCCCTGCAGTGACACTCCTTTGCCCCATGCCTGCCACATCTTTAATTATTTGGAGATTAAATTTCTATTTCGAGGTTTCCAGCAACACTTCCACCCAGCCACTCTTTCCATCAAAAAGCTGAATCAATTGCTGTTTCAACTCCCAAAGGCATAATCAGGTCACATGACAGCAAAAATACCAGGAAATTATTGACTGTCGAGGCAAAGACCAGCACCACAGCCTGCTGCTGCTGATCCTTTCAGGCAAGAGATGCTTCCTAATGCAACAGAGTTGTTCAAAGATGAATAAAATCTGCTCAGTAAGGTTGGTGATAGAACATGCAATACTTGGAGAGCCCCTTGGACATATATCCTTCACTCTTACTCTCACTCAGGTTGGTTCAGGGTGAGCCTCTTGAGTAAATAACTTGCCATAACAAGGGAGATCTTGGAGTTGACCACAAAGAAACCAACACCTTATGTAGCTGGTCCTGTGAGCCACGACAAAGTTTATATTATTGCTCCAACTCAAAACAAAAACCCATCCTTTATCTCTTGTGCACCAACACATTCCTGGACTGAAGAGGCATGCTACAATAAGGCTGCAGTAAACAAGCTGAGAAACTCACGGAGTCCACGTATGACTCATACTTACTTTTGTTTAGGCATTCGCTTCCTGAAAGGGGAAGGGGGGCTAAAAGGAGAAAAGCCCTCCACAGTTGAGCTAGAAATAATTTGGAAGCTGCTTGAATAAATTCACTTGTGCTTTTATGGTCACTGTCCCTACTGACATCTGAACCAATTTGGACAGATGAATTATTTGGAGGGGCGGGGGCAGGGGCGGGCAGGTCGGTGGACGTCCTCGTGGGCTTGCTCCTGGGCCTGTCCATGGTGGCCATCCACAGGTCCAGGTTGGTCGTGGCCCGTGGGGGCGGTCGCTCGGACTGTCCGCCTCTCTTCCGCGGAATTCTCCGTGCCCGGGTGGCCCTGGAGAGGGAGCACGCGGTGTCTGCCGGTACGCTTGAGGCTTTCTGCGACCGGTGGGCACCGCAGGGGCGGGAGTGCATCCTGGACCGGGATAATAAAATTATAATTTGAACTTGTTTTGGTTTATCTTTTGGATTTTTGCACATAAACACACCCTAAACCCCCCCTTCTTATAAAAGGGGGGCCTAAAAATACAAAAAGGAGTCACTGTTGTGATATGATAAAAAAAAGAAAAAAAATTTGGACAGGTGAGACCTGGAGCAATTAAGAGGTGGACTGATCAGGTGTGCTGGTAAACAAGAGGTTCTGAGCTGCAGCTGGAAGTCCCACCCAGTCTCCCCAAGATTGGTCAGAGTGGAGCAACCCAATAGCTTCTTGCTACTCCAAATTGACAGGTGTCTGCAAGACCTCAGCTCCTCCCCCAGGGAGTAAGGGAAGGATATGCTGGTCCTGACCAGAATAAACCTGCACCACCTGAAAGGGATGGAATGTTCACTATATATATTCTCTAATCTTTGTTATTCAAGCATCCCTCATACGCTGTAGGAACATGTCCAACTTTCTGCGTCTGGAAATAACAGAACTGACGATTTGAGTGTTTAACCCTTCATTTGGTCCTACTGCCTGCTAAAGATAGAAGTTTCCTTATACCTGGTGGGGAAAAGGGGTGGGTGGGTCGGTGGCACAGTTGTGTACAAGACTTTTCAACCAGCCACGTTTCAGTAATGAGCTGGGTTTACACGTACATTACACTCGGTCCCTTCATCTAAGTCATTAATATAAATTATAAATAACTGAGGCCCAAATACCAATCCTTGCAGTCCTCCACTAGTTACAGCCTGCCAACCTGAGAATGACTCGTTTATCCCTACTCTCTGTTTTCTGTCCTTTAATCAATCCTCTATCCATGCTAATATATTACCCCCAACCCCATGAGCCCTTATCTTGCATAACAAACTTTTATGTGGCACCTCATCGAATGACTTTTGAAAATCCAAATATACGACATCCACTGGTTCCCCTTTATCTACCCTGCTAGTTACAGCCTCAAAAAACTAATACATTTGTCAAACATGATTTCCCTTTCATAAAACCATGTTGACTCTGCCTAATCATATTATGATTTAAGTGCCCTGTTACCACTTCCTTAATAATGGATTCCAGCATTTTCCTGACGGCCGATGTCAGGCTAACTGGCCTGTAGTTCCTTGTTTTCTCTCTCCCTCCCTTCTTGAATAGCGGGGTAACATTTGCTACTTTCCAGTCCACTGGGACCGCTCCAGAATCTAGAGAATTTTGGAAGATCATAACCAATACATCCACTATCTCTGCAGCCACCTCTTTTAGAACCCTAGGATGTAGGCAATCAGGTCCAGGGATTTGTCAGCTTTTAGTCTCATTAGTTTGTCCAGTACTTTTTCTCTAGTGATATTAATTGTTTTAAGTTCCTCAATCTCATTTACCCCTTGGTTCCCCACTATTTTTGGTATGCTTTGTGTGTCTTCTACTGTGAAGACAGATAAAAATATTTCTTTAACGCATCTGCCATTTCCTGATTCCCCATTATAATTTCTCCTGTCTCAGCCTCTAAGGAACCAATGTTTACTTTTGCTACTCTCTTCCTTTTTACATACTTGTAGAAGCTTTTACAATCCATTTTTATATTTCTTGCTAGTTTACTTTCATATTCTATTTTCTCCCTTTTTATTAATTATTTGGTCATCCTTTGATGGTTTCTGAAACTCTCCCAACCCCCAGGCTTATTACTTTTCTTTCAATCTAATACTCTCCTTAACTTCTTTAGTTAGTCACAGGTGGCTCACTCTTCCCATGGAGTTTTTATCTCATTGGAATGTATATTTGTGAGAATATTGAAATATTTCTTAAACTGTTTGCCATTGTTTTTCAACTGTCAAACCCTTTAATTTAATTTCCAAATTTACCTCATACTTAAGTAATTGGCTTTATTTAAGTTTAAGACTCTAGTTTCTGACTTAAGTACATTACATTCAAACTGAATGTGAGATTCATAGAATCATAGAATCATAGAAGTTACAACATGGAAACAGGCCCTTCGGCCCAACATGTCCATGTCGCCCAGTTTATGCCACTAAGCTAGTCCCAATTGCCTGCACTTGGCCCATATCCCTCTATACCCATCTTACCCATGTAACTGTCCAAATGCTTTTTAAAAGACAAAATTGTACCCGCCTCTACTACTGCCTCTGGCAGCTCGTTCCAGACACTCACCACCCTTTGAGTGAAAAAATTGCCCCTCTGGACCCTTTTGTATCTCTCCCCTCTCACCTTAAATCTATGCCCCCTCGTTATAGACTCCCCTACCTTTGGGAAAAGATTTTGACTATCAACCTTATCTATGCCCCTCATTGGACAAACTAATGAGACTAAAAGCTGACTTCTATAAGATCACCCCTTAACCTCCTACTCTCCAGTATCATATTATGATCACTCTTCCCCAGGAGTTCTTTTACTGCGAGATTACTAATTAACCCTATCTCATTACACAATATAAGATCTAAAATAGTTTGTTCCCTGGTTGGTTCCATGACATATTGCTCTAGGAAACTGTCTCGAATACATTCCTTGAACTCGTCCTCCAAACTAACTTTGCCAATTTGATTTGCCCAGTCTATATGAAGATTAAAGTCCCTCATGATTATTGCATTACCCTTGTTACAAGTTCCTATTATTCCATGATTAATGCTCTGTCCAACAGTATAACTACTATTAGGGGGCCTGTAAACTACTCCCACCAGTGTTTTCTGCCCCTTGCTATTTCTTATCACCACACAGACTGATTCTACTTCCTGATCTTCTGAGCCAAGATCCTTTCTCACCACTGTCCTTATGTCATTCCTTATTATTATGGCCACACCCCCTCCTTTTCCATTCTGCCTGTCTTTTCTTAATGTTATGTACCCCGGAATATTTAATTCCCAGCCGTGGTCATTTTGCAACCATGTCTCTGTAATGCCTATTAGGTCAAACCCATTTATCTCTAGTTGTGCAATTAATTCATCTATCTTGTTACAAATGCTCTGTGCATTCAGATAAAGAGCCTTTAATTTTGACTTTTTAACCATTTTTTCTTGCTTTGACCTTACTTGTTGTTGCACTATTATTGGTAAACTCTCTGCTTATCTTTACCCAAGCCACTACTCTGTTCTATTGTCTTAATTTTTCTCATTAGATTTCTAAATTTCCCCTCACCTGACCCCTTCCCCCCACCTTTTAGTTTAAAGCCCTATCTGCAGCCCTAGTTATTCGATTCACCAGGACACTGGTCCTAGCCTGGTTTAAGTGGAGCCCGTCCTGTTGGAACAGCTCCCTCTTTCCCCAGTACTGGTGCCAGTGCCCCATGAATTGAAATCCGTGTCTCACACACCAATCTTTGAGCCACCCATTTAACACTCTGTTCTGTTTGACCCTATGCCAATTTACACGTTGCTCAGGTAGTGATTCAGAGATTATTACCTTTGAGGTTCTGCTTATTAATTTGGACTCTAGCTCCTCAAACTCACTCAGCAGAATCTCATTCTTGGATCTACCCATGTCGTTGGTTCCTATGTGGACCACAGCAAATGGATCCTCCCCCTCATGCTCCAAGTTCTTTTCCAGCCGTGAGGAGATGTCCTTAACCCTGGCACCGGGCAGGCAACACAGCCTTCAGGACTCCCGGTCGCGGCTGTGGGCAACAGTGTTTGTCCCCCTGACCATATTTTCCCCTACAACTATTACATTCCTTCTTACTCCCCCAATTGAACGGCCCCCTGTACCACAGTGCTGTGGTCAGGTTGCCCATCCTCCCTGCAGTCTATCCCCTCATCCATACAGGTAGCAATATCTCGTACCTGTTGGACAAGGTCAAGGGCTGAAGCTCCTCCATCACTAGATCCTGGGTCCCCATACCTGTCTGACTCACAGTCCCACCCTTCTGTCCCTAACCACTGAACGAATCAGCCCGGTTTAAGTCTGTGGAGTGTAAACTTAACAAAATGGTGTACAACTACAACACGGGCAACTACACAACGTGGAAAATTGCCTCGGTACGTCCTGTCCAAAAAAAGCAGGACAAATCCAACTCGGCCAATTACCGCCACATCTGCCTCCTCCCAATCATCTGCTAAGTGATGGAATCATCAACAGCACTATCAAATGGCACTTACTCACCAATAACCTGCCCACCAATGCTCAGTTTAGATTCCGACATGGCAAGTCGGCACCAGACCTCATTACAACCTTGGTTCAAACATGGACAAAAGTGCTGAAATCCAGAGGTCAGAATGACTACCCTTGACATCAAAGCAGCATTCAACCAATTGTAGCAAGGAGCCCTAGTAAAATTGAAGTCAATGGGGATCGGGGGAAAACTCTCCAGTGGCTGGAGTCATACCTGGCACAATGGAAAAGGTAGTGGTTGTTGGAAGCCAATCATTTCAGCCCCAGGACATTGCTGCAGGAGTTCCTCAGGGCTGCATCCTAGGCCCAAATATCATCAATTGCTTCATCAATGACCTTTCCTCCATCGTAGGATCAGAAGCGGGGCTGTTTGCTGATGATTACACTGTTCAACTCCAGTCACAATTCCTCAGATAATGAAGCAGTCCGTGCCCGCCTGCTGCAAAACCTGGCTTTGGATGATAAGCGGGAAGTAACATTCACCCACACAACTCGTGCCAGGCAATGACCATCTCCAGCAAAAGAGTCTAACCGCCTCCCCATGCCATTCAATTGCATTACCATTTTGAATCCCTCACCATCAACATCCTGGGGGTTGCCAATGACCAGGAACGCAACTGGACTAGCCACATAAATGCGGTGGCTACTGGAACAGTTCAGAGGCTGGGTATTCTGTGGTGAGTGGCTCACCTCTCGACTCTCCAAAGCCTTTCTACCACCTGCAAGGCACAAGTCAGGAGTGTGACAGAATACTCTCCACAAGCCTGGATGGATGCAGCTGCAACAACTCTCAAGCAGCTTAACACCATCCAGGACAAAGCAGTCTGCTAGAACGCAGCCCATCCGCTGCCTCCATCAATGGCACACTGTGGCTGCAGTGTGTGCTATCTACAGGATGCACTGCAGCAACTCGCCAAGGCCTCGCAGGCAGCACCTCCCAAACCCGCCACCTACCAGTTAGAAGGACAGCTGGTGCATGGGAACACCATCACCTCCAAGTGCCCCTCGTGATTTGGACATATATCGCTGTTCTTTCATCCTTGTCAGATTAAAATCCTGCAACTGCCTACCTAACAGCATTGTGGGTGTACATGGACGGCAGCAGTTCAAGAAGACCTTGAGGGTAACTAGGGCTAGGCAATAAATTGCAGCCTTGCCAGCGAAGAATGATTTTTGTTTCGAAACATATTGTGTAGCAAGTTAAGAATTGCACTGCTAGTTTTTTTTAACGTTCTGTTTCTACTTCTGTATAATTAGCTGGTCTGTTTAAAAAAAAGTCTATTATTCTTAGGCTGAAGGCAACTGTCTCGACAGCATGATAGTTTCTACTTTGCTAAGTGGACAGGACAACATGGTAGGCAGCCCACGCAATCTGTGGTACATTATTCCATTGTAAAATGATAATCGTTAGTCCTAATACCCCATTACATCAGCCATAATGTTGCAAGTTTCAGTTCACAAGGAGATGGAGGTCTGCATATGAAAACTGCCTTTCTGCTGTGAATACAAGGAGTGTTGGGAGAAAGACCAAACTGCAGCGATACGAGCCTCAGGAACCAAATGTATCCTGTGTCTCCGTCCATATGAAAACCTAAAGGCTATTCTAGACAGCAGGATCCAAGATCGCAACCAAAGCAGAACGAGCCAGACTGCAAAACAACAATGAGGCTACATCAAAGCTTTCTTTAGTTTATTTGAAACAACTGCTATATCCTCAATAGCTGTTGACAAAAAATAACTTATTGATGAAGCACCATATAATGGAGAAGACCATCCAAGTTCAAGCATTTCCTAGATTTTATTGAAGTTTTCTTGGAATGATTTAGTCCCAACTTCAGAATGTACACATTTTGAAGCCCAGGATGCAGTGGAGCACTTTTCATTTGAACAAAAATAATAAAATGCTAGAGAGAGGATTCACACCAAAACATCTTGAACCAAGACAAGGCGACCAAAGCTTCACAAGGGAGAGGAAGGTTGAGGATGGGGTGACATTTTCATGCTGAAAGCCATAGCCGATATTGCTGCCAATCACGGGGAGGGACAAGAGCTGATGACAAGTCTGTAAGCACGCTTTCATTCAAAATATAGGATTATGGAATGTTTTGGATTTCCTGCACAACTTCAGAACATAAAACCCAACCTAGGAGCAATTTGCTCAATTATTTGGCCAATAATGAAATCCTAGAGTAAAACCATGGTCATGCAACTCAGTTTTGCAAAAACTTGCTTTGAAGAAGTAAACAAAACTGCAGCAAGGGAGCAAATTGATGTTAACAACATGATTTCATAAATACCAATTAAGTTAACAAAAGGCATAAATTATGCCGTTGAAATATATAATTACAATACATACTACACACAGAATTTTTCAGTAGTCAACTGAAGATTTGTGGCAACTGTCAAAACTACCAAAATAAAAGAAATTTTCAAAGAAAAGCCTTTGGTTGCTGAAAACCTGCAGCACTGAGAAAAAAACCCAGCAAAATTGATCTAAGTGCCAACAGCAAAGGATAAATAAAAGTCAAACACAACAAACTCCCAATAAGTAGACATACTGCTCACCATGATTACAGAACACCCAAAGTAATATTTCAAATCACAAAGTGGCATGATGTCTTAGAAAAATTAATTTCAAAACACTGCTTTCTTCATAGATTCTTACAAAAGTTAATCATGTTTATTAGTCGAAAATAATTAAAAAAAACATAAAACGTATCTAGTGTATCAAACAAGCAGATCAATGAAACAATACAAACCCACCTCTACAGTTTTCAGACCCAGGACCACAGGTAACAAAAAGAGACATCAATTGAATTACCTAAATGGAAGTGTCCCGGATACACTGTGAACAGATAGCAACGAGTGTCCTCAAACCCGTAACAAGCTCTGTATAGACAATGTTCATAAACCACTCAAGCTTCACTGCTATGCATTACTTCGCTGGAGACCACATGATAAGATTACAGCCATCTATCACCCCTGGTATCAATCTGAGATTTCTCAGCACCAGCAGAAAATAAATTGAACTGGAAAATGACCTGCTCATTGAAAGACTATTGCCGAATTTTATTCATCAGTGGTTATGTATGGCCAGCAAAAAGCTTTCATTTATTGTAAAACAAATCATAAAATTTCTTGTGCAGTATGTGATCAATGAACAAATAAAAAATCAAAAAACTGGACCTCAGGTTTCACACATTATAAAACTGTTCACAACTGTGCAACAGTTGACAAATTCCAGTCAGAACAAAATGCAATGCTATGAGAAGGAACGTACTACCTCATGATGGAAGGGGATACGCTGATTAGAATTAACCCTTTAAAGTGTTAGTCACAGCATATTTGTTTTGTGCAAATTGTTTATTCAGCAGAGTCCTGACGTGTATATCTCCGGTGTAGTATGTTTTCTGTACCCCAAAAAACTCAGTACCTAACCACTATAAGACCATCCCAAAGAGAGAAAGAGCTTTGTGCTACTAGAACATCACATCAAGAATCGGTTTACAACATGGGGAGGGAGGGTGGGGAAAGAAAGGCACAAGTGAGTAGTTCAACAGTTTGAAGACAGAATGCAGATGATTTGGGAAACTAAGAATTGATTTCTACAGC
Source organism: Heptranchias perlo (assembly GCF_035084215.1). NCBI lineage: Eukaryota > Metazoa > Chordata > Chondrichthyes > Hexanchiformes > Hexanchidae > Heptranchias > Heptranchias perlo. The sequence continues at coordinate 5,708,126 of NC_090329.1, forward strand.
CATTAAAAATATGTACCATAGCTCTTGATGAAATTCAAAACTTGCATTACCTTCTATTATTAAACTTGCTATACAAAATTTTAAAATTTACATAATCCAAGCTGCCAAACCATATAAAAGTATCAAATTTCACATAAAACTGTACAATAATTTTTCAGCAGGTCCAAATACCTGGGCATACAACCCCCAAAAATATACTTCTTAAAAAAATGCATTCACCCTGTGTATAACAAAATTCTATGCAAGGATTTCTAATTCTATACAGTAGTGCGTCTACCTATATATAAAAAAAGATGAATAGTTCTTTTAAAAAAAAAATGACATGATAAAATGTGCAGAATATTTTAGGGCAGATCAATGCAATCACTGGCTGAAACAAGGCACTTTCTTCCAGGTTGCAATTATTATAAACGTTGCTGACATGAAGAAACAAAATCAGGTGGGGTTGGTGTGTACAAACAGACTGGAACAGTTCCGGGGATGGGTTAACGTTAACACAGTCAGGGAGACACACGAGGTGAGAGTTTCGGAGGTAAAACTCTATACAGAAGTGGTCACTCTTTGAATGGCATTATTGACCTCATTTTTGTTGGAGTCCAGTCCTTTAGCAGCATTCATGTCATTCCTCAAGTTCTCTGCTGTCTTTTTCAGGGTCTTTAGTTCCCCTGGGTGTGGAGTGGCTCTCCTCAGAAGTGTACCCTAGACATAAAATGAAAAATGAGTAAACAGCAGATGCCCAACTGCTAACCACCGTGTCCCATTTATAGAACTGAAAGTGACCAAACCCGTATAACAAACGACCAACAAAAAGAAATCTTGTGTTGCTTGTGTTCGCCAGAGATACAGGTTTTCTTTTTTTTTTTACTTAATATATTTCGGAGGTTGCAGTGCAACCAGAGAGGCACATCTGTTTAAGTAGTTGAGACACAGGGTCAAGTCGATAGTTTTTTTGAGGTCTAAATCCAAAAATTTGGGGAAGGCTTGATGGGCCAGCTGGTCTTTTACTGCCCATCAATTTCGTATGTTCGTAACTCTGAGGGCTATTCCAAGTTAAACATCAACATTTTAAAAATTATAATTCAGATGATGTGCAATAACCAAACTCTCTTAAATTCTCCACCCGTGGACTTAAGAGGATATGTTATTAAGAAGAACGGCTTGAGGGGCATTGCGTGTGATTTTCCTCCCTTTGGACGGGATAGTGTCTAGATTCGACTCACTTTGCCCCCATGGCAACCTGGTAGAGATTAGGAACTCACAAATTAGTGATAGAAAAGGCTGACATGCTGTGCCGGAAATAGTCAGGCAAAGGAGGGAGGGAAAAGCAGCTCCCACAGCAAGACGACCATATTTCAGAAAATATTGCTACTTTTTTTAATCTGTGAAGATCAACTGAATACGAACGACGTGATTTACAGGCGTTTGTGAAAAGGGATCAGACACCTGCATGCATAAGTGTGCCTGATCTCAATTTTTAATGAGGAGAGATTAGTGGAACAACAACAGTAAGAACAGGATGCCTGTTGACTTGTTAAAACATTTTTGAGCCCTTGTTGGAAATAACAAGACTGTTAAAACTGATTAATTTGTCTCATATACCCCTTATTGTTTTACCACAAATGGCCACTGAAGCTGAGTCAATCACAGTTAAGTGGGAAATAGCTAAACACAACAAAAAATATAATTGAGGGTATTGGGAACGAGCAGGGAAATAGGATGAGAATAAATTGCTGCCACGAGGAGGCTATCCTCCACACAGCCGGAAAGACCTCGGTCTGCAACCATTCAATGCTGCTTTACAAGACTCAACAAAAAGTTCATAAAATCAATCCAACATCGCACAAGCACAGTGCATCTTTAACAGCTGAAAAGAGCAGTCAATATCTAGAATGTACACTTGGGGCAGGAAAGATAAATCTACCGAACTGCAGTAACCAACTAATATTTGAGTCAATGTATCTGGCAGTCAAAGCTGGTAGCACTGTAGATTACTTATATTGAAGGAAGCCAAACAGTGCTTTATTGGAAAAAATGCACAATATAGCAGGAATCCCACTAATTATGCTTTATAGCAAATATAGAATCTAGCAGTAATCCCGTTAATTTATACCACAAGCTTGCAGCTTTGGTTGTGTCAGTTGCTATTTGGCAACTCACTAACATAGTTCACAGATTTCAGAATATTCTCTTATATTTAGGTAGTATGAAGGATGTTGAAACAACAATTCTTAGCAAAGCATTTGTTCTGGTCACTGATTACAAGTTTATACCGTCTACAAAGCAGGTTGTACTCTGGTAGATTGTAATCACTTCTGCATGGATTTTGCAGGATTTGAAGATGTTGGACAAAAGGGAGCATACTTTATACACAACACAAACTACATTTTTAAAAACTTTCTTCAGGGACTTGCACATAATGTTCACTGAATGCAAGACAAAATGAAAGACTGGCAAGAAGCCATTTATTGAATTAGTATCTCTAGCATCTAAACTCTGCTCAGACATCAGGCATCTGCTTTTCCCGTCAATAAACATAGGCTTATTAAACTGTTATCCAGCTACGTCAAGACCCATCAGGTATATCTAAATTTAAACAATTAAACATTGCTTTTGGTTTGTCAAGACAATGTAGGGATTTATTAGTTTTATTTTGTCAGGACCTTTCCTACTCAGGGAATTGTATGGTGGGGAGGAGCATAAGAACGAAGTGTCCTGGCCAGTATATAAAAGGGGGGAAAGGGAACTCTCCATTCACAAGTCGGTGCAGGGACCTCTTCAGATGCTGTGGCTCGTGCGGTTTGCCTAGCTCCAGATGCCATCTGTGCATCACTTGCTCTGCTTGTCCCACAGATTCTTTGTCCACCTCTGTTGGAGTCTGGGGGGGGGGGGCAGGGGTGGTTTGGGCTCCATCAAAGTGAAGCGATGCACTTTCTTGCTGCCTGGAGTGAGAGCTGGGTGAATCTGTGAGTGGTAGCAGTTCCTTCCACACAGGCAGTAAGCCAATTAGACATGGGGTCAGAGCTACTCGTTTGTAGACTGGTCATGGCTAAGGTTGCCTCCAGAAGCTCCAGTCAAAATGGTTTTAAGTGCACAGTCCCACAGTTCTGACACCACTCATTTGATAGGTGTGTGTGTGTGTGTGTGTGTGTGTGTGTGTGTGTGTGTGGTAAGGTATGTGCAGTGGGGAATTTAGCACCATTCCTCTTCCAACCTAAATTTAGATAAATGTGAGGTGATGCATTTTGGTAGATCGAATCGGGCCAGGACCTACTCCGTTAATGGTAGGGCGTTGGGGAGAGTTATAGAACAAAGAGATCTAGGAGTACAGGTTCATAGCTCCTTGAAAGTGGAGTCACAGGTGGATAGAGTGGTGAAGAAGGCATTCAGCATGCTTGGTTTCATTGGTCAGAACATTGAATACAGGAGTTGGGATGTCTTGTTGAAGTTGTACAAGACATTAGTAAGGCCACACTTGGAATACTGTGTACAGTTCTGGTCAACCTATTATAGAAAGGATATTATTAAACTAGAAAGAGTGCAGAAAAGATTTACTAGGATGCTACCGGGACTTGATGGTTTGACTTATAGGGAGAGGTTGGATAGACTGAGGCTTTTTCCCCTGGAGAGTAGGAGGTTTAGGGGTGATCTTATAGAAGTCTATAAAATAATGAGGGGCATAGATAAGATAGATAGTCAAATCTTTTCCCAAAGGTAGGGGAGTCTATAACGAGGGGGCATAGATTTAAGGTGAGAGGGGAGAGATACAAAAGGGTCCAGAGGGGCAATTTTTTCACTCAAAGGGTGGTGAGTGTCTGGAACGAGCTGCCAGAGGCAGTAGTAGAGGCGGGTACAATTTTGTCTTTTAAAAAGCATTTGGACAGTTACATGGGTAAGATGGGTATAGAGGGATATGGGCCAAGTGCAGGCAATTGGGACTAGCTTAGTGGTAACAACCTTTGTACCAATGGGACTAAGTGACCCAGATCATGGTCCTCAGATGATAATGTGCTTTCTGTCTCATCTAACGGCACAGTTAACATCATTGAGCAAAGGCTGGTGATGTGTCTGAGGGAGTGTTCAACATTGCACAGGGCCAGTTTAAATGGGGTTGGCTTGGAGTTGATTTTTAGGTAGCACCGCCTGGTCTCAGATGTAGTGTAGGATTTGGGCACAGCAATAGCAGTACTGTTAGAAGCCATGGAATTTGTCAGTCAGCTGTTAGAAAGACATAATTTGGCACAAGCTTGCCCATTTCAGTTATGTCTTCAAGAAACTTGCAGCAAGAACCCCTGGAAGGCTCTGGGCACACAATAGTAGGGACAGGTTGACAGGCCTCATGGCCCCTACAGTGTGAACTATTCCTTCTTCCCAGGTTGTCAGAGTTAGTGATATTACTGGATGTTTCTGGGTTCTGGCTGACCTTTTCCAGGAAGTCTGAGAAAGGAAGGGTACAAAGTGGGGTTCATCAGGCAGCATTTGCCTTCAATCCTAGGCAGAGGTCTTGGTGGACCAATCCAAACAGGAATGGTCCTTTTTTAATCCACTGTAAAAAAAAAAGATCCTTTTTTGGTGGGGGAAATTGGGTTTAGGACTGTGATCATTTATACCAGAAAATAATCAATCACTCTCATTTAATGTTGAGCTTCCTTTAGGTAAACTGTGACGCACTATGTAGCATTAGTGTGAATTTTTAAAGCTGCTACTCCGAACCATTAAAAAAAACAATGAATTTTGATGGTATTGCGAAACAAGACACAAGAGTTAAGGCTGATGGAAAACATCATTTTCTTCCCCTTCTACGTTGTAAACACGTTCCTGTACTATATGGAAAGAAGCTCATCCTCCTTTACCTTTTCTTCTTCATCATCATCTTGGTCATCTAAGAAACGTATTGCACTGATTCTGTTCATTGCACGTTCATTCCACATTTCATCAGTGACGTCATTCACCAAGCTTTCCAATGCTCCACAGCGTGGCAAGTTATCTGCTGGAATCAGTTTAACAGAGTTAATGATGTAAACAAATTTACATAAAAGCTTCCAAAATTTGGTTAGAAGCTTGCATTTTCTCAACATTTACTAATTAAAATGATCTAAAAGTTGCCCCATTTTAAAAGGAAGATAATTCTGTACTCTAATGCTCATAAAATAAACTTTCCTAATTTCATTTTATGAAAAGGAAAATGATATGAAAGCAGAGAAGCCTTTCAATACTTCAAACGTTAAATTAGAACTTTTCTTCCCAATTTTAAGTTGCCACTGAACATCGGTGTCTCACTTGATTTATTGCTTTCTCCGCCACCTTCCACAAGCTTGTCAATTTGTTGATAACTGATTTCAAAACAGATTCTAATATAATATATTTAAAATTAGAAAGGAATTCAGCTTAAATATCACATTGTTGAATTCCTCACCTTAAGTCAAGAGTGGAGCCAATATGACTCGTGCTTGACTATTAGATCCAAATGTAACTGGACTTTTATGTTAGAAAACAATGTGGAAGTTCATACAATATCACGTATTATTTGTTCAAACGTTCTACAGTTTTAAAAGCAACGGTTTTGAAAGCAAAGGACATAATTACCCTCAAATTGCAAAACTTAAACAAAACTCTGAGCTCGCACGCCACAGAGCAAACATTTAGCTGCATTAATCAATGTAAACAATCACTGTTTTCTTGGCCTGAGGGGATGTCGGGGTTGGGGGAAGGGAGAGATGGAGAGAGGACGGGAATCAAAAGAAGAAAAAATTAAACATCACAGCCACTAACCAAAACGAGCAAGCGAACTGCACACAGTATTCTCGAGCGCGATCAAAATCAAAATCAGTCTTCTAAAGAAAAAGGGTGGTTAAGAAAAGACAATGGGAAAGAAATCAATTCAAAAAAAAGAGTGCAGGGGACTGGTGTGTTTTATTAAAAATAGGAGATCATGCTTTCTAAGAAAAAAGATTAGGAAAGGAGGAAAAGCAGGCGTTTAAAAATTATTAGAGCAGGAAAGAAAAAAACGAGAGCCTTGATAAACAGAGTGGGAAAAGAAAAAAGCAAACAGGGTTGAAAGAAAGCAGGGCAAGAAAAAGGTGCACAATGGACCTTGAAAATAAAGTGGAGAGTAGGGACTGAGAAAAGCACATAATGGTGCTTAAACAGGCATCAAGCAGGGCTTTAAAAAAGCACAGAGGAAAAAAAAGAGCATAATTGGGGCTTGGAGAAAAATAGAGCAGAGAAAGAAAACAAAGTGCACAATTGGGACTTTAAAACAAACACAAGCAGGGAGAGAATATAGCACACAACGGGGCTTGAAAAAACAAACCTCATATGCAGAAAAGCAAATATTTATATTTTCCATAAAACAAATTAATTGAAGCTCCAAAATGTCATTAATAACGTATACCTCCCAGAAATATTTGTTTTTTTGGCCAGGTCAGGCACTGGCACAGAATTAATTAATTATTTCCATTTCACTGCACACAGTATTAAGCAAACCATGCAACCAGCACATAAATTAAATCTGCAAAAGTTGATTGATCAGCTGATACCGACAGCATAACCATTTATCCATTTAATTTTCAACCTGCAGGTCGTGCAGCTGGGCAGACATAATAAATTATTTATTTACATGTCTGCCGTACATGATTAGGACCTCATTAAATTTAATATTTATAGATTGAAGAACCATGTCGCCAGCACATAAATTAAACCTGTGCGAGGAGATGAATGGCTTAGGAGCCACGGAAAGATTTAAATAGTTTATTTAATTTTCAGTTATTGGGAAGCCTCATAGACTTGCAATTTACAGCCAGTGTTTTTGTTCGAGGAGATCAATTTGTCTTTGCGCAAGAGCAGCAGAAGGTTAAAAACTCGCTGGTACTTCTGAAATTCCAGACTTGGTGAGCAGAGAGAAGGATTCTGCTCACTGAGAAAGAAGTTATCGGGGGGGGAATGTTTGGGAGGGCCAGCCTCAGAGTAAGTCACGTGGGGGTGGGTTACAAGTGTAGGGTCTGCCTTAGATATTCTCTCAGGTACAGTGGCGCTAGTCACTCCTATAAGTGGGATAAGCACCTTGCATTCAGCAATGAGCCTGTACTAGCCAACTATTCATAGCGCAAGCCAAGGCTACCAACCCCCTTGTGATGCGAACTGGTTATTCTCTCTTTCAAACATACCAACATGTGCATTTCTCCAAACTTTTCGAAGGTGGACTAAAACACTCAGTAAGACCAGGCCAGATACAAATCATCAAGCTGCTTTATTTCACAGACTGGAAGTGACATACAGACCAACAGTCAAAAAATTGCACTCACTCAATCTCCTTTCTCTCCTTGAAAACATGGGGGGAAAATAATAAGCCACGTGCCCAGTCCTTTCCATGGGCCGACTTGCTTGCTCTTATCATCATTTTTATTTCAAGCAATTTCTAACTGCAAAAACTGACCTTTTTTTAGCTTCTAGGTTCAGGCCAAGGGCCATATTTCTGACCTCTGTTCAAAGCCCCATTGCCACCGGGTCCCTTTTCTCTCCTAATTCTGGCCCCAGGAAGCAAAGAGGCAAAGTTCTCAACAACTTCCTGGGCAGGGATTCGCCAGCAGGCCCACGAACCAAACTTACTACTGCCTCTTGCAGGAGTATATCCTCCTCAGACAGACACGTCATGCCGTGTCCACATGAATAGAATCATGCTCGCCACGATGGGCGTGAATATTTAATTAGTCATCTGAGACAAGATGATGAATTGCTTAATGGCCCTGATCATACTGGTTTGTCTGGCTTTAATATACATTCTCCAGCCTGTGAACTTTACTTTTAATCCTATGCAAATTCATGTTGTTTTAAAATACGACCTTTACACATCACCCAATTCCAAAAACCTTTCATCAAAGAAAAAGAGCCATCAAAAATCCCAAAATGTTACAAGGAATATCATCCAGTCATAGTAAATATAAATAGAATAGCAGTGCCTAGGTTTGAGACACAGTTCAGTGCAATAAAGAAGAAATGTCAAGCGAAATAGAAAGATTCAAGTCTGACACAGTGTGACAGAAATGGAAACAGCACTGGCAGGGAAAATTTTGTTTTTGAATTCATGTTCAGGATAAATGCTGGCAAAGCCTGCATTTATTGCCCATCCCTAGATGCCCTTGAGGTGGCGGGCCGCCTTCTTGCACCGCTGCAGTCCTTGTGGTGAAGGTACTCCCACAATGCTGTTAGGTAGGGAGTGCCAGGGTATTGACTCAGTAACGATGAAAGAAAGGCGATATATGTCCAAGTCAGGATGGTGTGCGACTTGGAAGGGAACGTGAATGGTGTTCACATGCACCTGCTGCCCTTTTAGGTGGTGGAGGTTGTGGGTTTGGGAGATGCTGCTGAGCAAGTCGCCAAAGCTCCATCACCTAAAAAGGCAGCAGGTGCATGGGAACACTATCCAAGTTCCCTTTCAAGATAGTACACCCACTGCAGCCATGGTATGCTGATGGTGGAGGGAATGGATGAATAAGCTGATGGATGGGTGCACCATACAAGTCAATATTCATTTAATCACTTCCAGTCACATTGGCTGAATGCTCTCATGAGTGTGAGAGAAACTATAATTGAAAACTAAGCCAGAAGAGGGTGCAAACAGCAACATACCAGGAACGTGCTCAGATTACATAAAGATAAGGTAGCTAATGGTCTGCATGTCTGGTATTTAAGTTGTTTAACATAAGCAAACAAAATTGCTTAAAAAACATTAAACTTCAAAGTAATCTTTCCTTCCCCTCCCCTGGTGTATTTGCTTATTTACCCACGAAAATGAATTTTAGCAGGAAATAAAATTAGAATTCATTGTGACTTCTCAAAAAAATAAGGTTACTGATTGAGGATGCAATAGGTTGCTATGCTTTGCTAAAGTTCCCTTTCACATATTAGTAGCTTAAAGCCAGCACGAAATGCTGGACTGTAAGAACTCAGCACATTTTCAGCTCTACTTTCAGGATATTGGTTTGCAACCATCATTCCCAACACAGTGAACTCTGAACCCAGGTCATTGAGGAGTTGCCATGTGGAACCTAAGTTATTCCCCATAGCGAAATGTGGAAGAAATTTAGAGGGGCAGTTGCCAAAGACCAGTCACAAACCTCCCAGCAGACAACTTTTAAGTTGGGAAGGAAGGAAGGAAGGAGGGAGGGAAGGGAAGGGAAGAGAAGAGAAGAGAAAAGAGAAGAGAAAAAAAAAGGAGGGAAGAGAAGAAAAACAAGAAGAGAAGAAAGGAATTTATAGAGTACCTTTCATGTCCAGAGGATGTCCCAAAGCGCTTTACAGTCAATGAAGTACTTTTGAAGTGTAGCCACTGTTGTAATGTAGGAAAATGCAGCAGCCAATTTGCACACAGCAAAGTCCCACAAACAGCAATGAGATAAACGACCAGATAATCTGTTTTAGTGATGATGGTCGAGGGACAGCAGGAGAAGACTTCTGATAGACAGGCCTTGGTTTAACATCTCATCGAAAAGAAGGCACCTCTAACAGTGCAGCATTCGCTCAGAGCTGCGCTGAAGTGTCAGCCTAGATTATGTGCTCAAGTCCCTAGAGTGGGACTCGAACCCATGATCTTTTGACTCAAAATGCAAAAGTGCTACTGCTGAGCCAAGTAGGGGTAAGTGTGTAAGTTGGGTGAGCAGAGGAAAATAACAAAGGAGCTGAAAAACCTGGAGACCACCATGCATTTTTTTTGTTTTCCCCAGTCCCTTGCCATTTTGAGTTCCTTTTAAGCTAGCAAATAACAAATTAATAAGTTTTCTTGCTAATGGAGGAAGAATGTTTATTCAAACTACAGGGGGAGAAAGGTTGAATTGTTTAACAAGGGGCAAGATCAGTATGACATTTGTCACACTAACATCACGTGCAAATGATACGATGATGCACTAAGCCAATTTACAGTGTCACGGTTTTGCTTGCAAGCAGAAATATATTGGCCAAACAGTTTTGATACAGAAAAGGTTTCTTCAATATATTTGGATTTACAGCATTCTTCACTTTCTCTCACCACCAAATGCATTAGCCATTTAGTTAAATCACTTTTTAAAAATGTAATAATTTCTGGCCAGTTAATCTTTCACGAGGCTTCAGAGAAATGCACATCCTCTGAAATCACCAATAGAGAGTATTTAGCCAAGATTACTGTACATGTACTCTACATCACTGGCAGCAGTGAAACCTGATACTCGGGGAATACAGGGCAAAAAAAGGATATACAAGAAATTGACTGTAATCGGTCTAAAAATATCCTGGTTAAATAATTATACAAGGTCCTCAGTGATCAGAGAAAAAGTACAGGGAACAAACCGCAATTTTAAAAAATAATAGGCCAATACCAAGCTGAAATCAGTCAACACACAATGAGTTTCTTTTATCTGCTGAGAAAGGGAGAGATGAAATGTGAGACAGGTTAAAAAAAAAACACATTTAAGGGCGTAGCTTCTGTCGCTTCTGGGGAAGTAGACATCAGCACATTTAAATTTTGCGGTGCAGCAACGTCCCCGCCCCGCCCAGTGGTGTCAGTCCCCGCCCAGTGGTGTCAAACCCGCCCCGTCCAGTGGTGTCAGACCCCGCCCCGTCCAGTGGTGTCAGTGCCCCGCGAGCACAGAGAGTCAGTCCCCGCCCAGTGGTGTCAGTGCCCCGCCCCGTGTCAGTGCCCCACCCCGCCCAGTGGTGTCACTGCCCCGCCAGCGCAGAGTCAGTCCCCGCCAGCACAGAGAGTCAGTCCCCGCCAGCACAGAGAGTCAGTCCCCGCCAGCTCAGAGAGTCAGTCCCCGCCAGCTCAGAGAGTCAGTCCCCGCCAGCTCAGAGAGTCAGTCCCCGCCAGCTCAGAGAGTCAGTCCCCGCCAGCTCAGAGAGTCAGTCCCCGCCAGCTCAGAGAGTCAGTCCCCGCCAGCTCAGAGAGTCAGTCCCCGCCAGCTCAGAGAGTCAGTCCCCGCCAGCTCAGAGAGTCAGTCCCCGCCAGCTCAGAGAGTCAGTCCCCGCCAGCTCAGAGAGTCAGTCCCCGCCAGCTCAGAGAGTCAGTCCCCGCCAGCTCAGAGAGTCAGTCCCCGCCAGCTCAGAGAGTCAGTCCCCGCCAGCTCAGAGAGTCAGTCCCCGCCAGCACAGAGAGTCAGTCCCCGCCAGCACAGAGAGTCAGTCCCCGCCAGCACAGAGAGTCAGTCCCCGCCAGCACAGAGAGTCAGTCCCCGCCAGCACAGAGAGTCAGTCCCCGCCAGCACAGAGAGTCAGTCCCCGCCAGCACAGAGAGTCAGTCCCCGCCAGCACAGAGAGTCAGTCCCCGCCAGCACAGAGAGTCAGTCCCCGCCAGCACAGAGAGTCAGTCCCCGCCAGCACAGAGAGTCAGTCCCCGCCAGCACAGAGAGTCAGTCCCCGCCAGCACAGAGAGTCAGTCCCCGCCAGCACAGAGAGTCAGTCCCCGCCAGCACAGAGAGTCAGTCCCCGCCAGCACAGAGAGTCAGTCCCCGCCAGCACAGAGAGTCAGTCCCCGCCAGCACAGAGAGTCAGTCCCCGCCAGCACAGAGAGTCAGTCCCCGCCAGCACAGAGAGTCAGTCCCCGCCAGCACAGAGAGTCAGTCCCCGCCAGCACAGAGAGTCCCCGCCCCGCCAGCAGAGAGTCAGTCCCCGCCCCGCCCAGTGGTGTCACTGCCCCGCCAGCACAGAGAGTCAGTCCCCGCCCCGCCAGCACAGAGAGTCAGTCCCCGCCCCGCCAGCACAGAGAGTCAGTCCCCGCCCCGCCAGCACAGAGAGTCAGTCCCCGCCCCGCCAGCACAGAGAGTCAGTCCCCGCCCCGCCAGCACAGAGACTCAGTCCCCGCCCCGCCAGCACAGAGACTCAGTCCCCGCCCCGCCAGCACAGAGACTCAGTCCCCGCCAGCACAGAGAGTCAGTCCCCGCCAGCACAGAGAGTCAGTCCCCGCCAGCACAGAGAGTCAGTCCCCGCCAGCACAGAGAGTCAGTCCCCGCCAGCACAGAGAGTCAGTCCCCGCCAGCACAGAGAGTCAGTCCCCGCCAGCACAGAGACTCAGTCCCCGCCCTGCCAGCACAGAGACTCAGTCCCCGCCCTGCCAGCACAGAGACTCAGTCCCCGCCCTGCCAGCACAGAGACTCAGTCCCCGCCAGCACAGAGACTCAGTCCCCGCCAGCACAGAGACTCAGTCCCCCCCAGCACAGAGACTCAGTCCCCGCCCCGCCAGCACAGAGACTCAGTCCCCGCCCCGCCAGCACAGAGACTCAGTCCCTGTCCCGCCAGCACAGAGACTCAGTCCCCGCTTAGGGGTAACTGGCAACAGGAGTGGCTGATGGAGGGGAGAGAGAGAGATGGGGGTGTGGGGTTGGGCTGGGCTGGAAAAGGGGACCAGAGACGTGGAAGTCAGGTCATCAGGACTCACGGGGGAGGTCAGGCAATTGGGGCGTAGAGCAGGGGGAGAAAGGGAAAGTGCGACAAGGGGTTGGAGTCAGGGGAGAAAGGCAGACTAGGGAATGGGGGGGGGGGGGGGGGGGGCGCGAGAGGGAAACTAAAGGAATGTGGTCGGGAGAAGATGGGATTGGGGAATAGGGTGGGGGAGGGGCCCAGCATTTCCCGCTGAGCCGGGAGCAGCAGCGAGGTGAGTGGGAGCGGTACCGAGAGGGGAGCAGCCGGTAAAGGGGCGAGTGAAACCTGGGGAACTTATTCTGGGTAAACAGTGAAAGACTGTTTCCACTGGTGGGCGAATGGGGAACAAAGGGATGGAGCTGCACGCCCTGATTTTACATCGCAAGTTCCAGCCGCCGGCGTTCTCGCCGGGCTGGGAGAGGAGGGGATCAGCGCACGGCACAGCCCTAAGCCCACTCCCTTCGCTCCTCTCTCAGGGCAACAAACCCCATGAACAACCCCGGGGGTGACATCCCCGTCTCAACCGTCAGATCCTCCCTCAGGATCTCGCAGAGTTTGGAGCCACTGACATTTTTATTTCCACCATTTATTTTACTAATGGAGATGATAAATCTACCAATTAAATCTTATAATTTAAAAGTAAAGTAGTTCTTCTGCCTCAGCAGAACCCATGAAATCTCATGGCATCAGGTCAAACATGGGCAAGGAAACCTCCTGCTGATTACCACCTACCGTCCTCCCTCAGCTGATGAATCAGTCCTCCTCCATGTTGAGCACCACTTGGAGGAAGCACTGAGGGTAGCAAGGGCACAGAATGTACTCTGGGTGGGGGACTTCAATGTCCATCACCAAGAGTGGCTCGGTAGCACCACTACTGACCGAGCTGGCCGAGTCCTGAAGCACACAGCTGCCAGACTGGACCTGCGGCAGGTGGTGAGCGAACCAACACGAGGGAAAAACCTACTTGACCTCATCCTCACCAATCTACCTGTTGCAGATGCATCTGTCCATGACAGTATTGGTAGGAGTGACCACCGCACAGTCCTCGTGGAGATGAAGTCCTGTCTTCACATTGAACACCATCCAACGTGTTGTGTGGCACTATCACCATGCTAAATGGGGTAGATTCAGAACAGGTCTAGCAGCTCAAAACTGGGCATCCATGAGGCGCTGTGGGCCATCAGCAGCAGCAGAATTGTATTCCAGCACAATCTGTAACTTCATGGCCCAGCATATTCCTCACTCTACCATTACCAACAAGCCAGGGGATCAACCCTGGTTCAATGAGGAGTGTGGAAGAGCATGCCAGGAGCAGCACCAGGCGTACCTAAAAATGAGGTGCCAAACTGGTGAAGCCACAATTCAGGACTACACGCATACTAAATAGCGGAAGCAACATGCTATAGACAGAGCTAAGCGATTCCACAACCAACGGATCAGATCAAAGCTCTGCAGTCCTGCCACATCCAGTCGTGAATGGTGGTGGACAATTAAACAACGAACGGGAGGAGGCTCTGTAAACATCCCCATCCTCAATGATGGCAGAGTCCAGCACGTGAGTGCAAAGGACAAGGCTGAAGCGTTTGCAACCATCTTCAGCCAGAAGTGCCGAGTGGATGATCCATCTCGGCCTCCTCCCGATATCCCCACCATCACAGAAGCCAGTCTTCAGCCAATTCGATTCACTCCACGTAAGATCAAGAAACGGCTGAGTGCACTGGATACAGCAAAGGCTATGGGCCCCGACAACATCCCAGCTGTAGTGCTGAAGATTTGTGCTCCAGAACTAGACACGCCTCTAGCCAAATTGTTCTATTACAGCTACAAAACTGGCATCTACCCGACAATGTGGAAAATTGCCCAGGTGTGTCCTGTCCACAAAAAGCAGGGCAAATCCAATCCGGCCAATTACCGCCCCATCAGTCTACTCTCAATCATCAGCAAAGTGATGGAAGGTGTCGTTGACAGTGCTATCAAGTGACACTTACTCACCAATAACCTGCTCACCGATGCTCAGTTTGGGTTCCGCCAGGACCACTCAGCTCCAGACCTCATTACAGCCTTGGTCCAAACATGGACAAAGGAGCTGAATTCCAGAGGTGAGGTGAGAGTGACTGCCCTTGACATCAAGGCAGCATTTGACCGAATATGGCACCAAGGAGCCCTCGTAAAATTGAAGTCAAAAGGAATCAGGGGAAAAACTCTCCAGTGGCTGGAGTCATACCTAGCACAAAGGAATATGGTAGTGGTTGTTGGAGGCGAATCATCTCGGCCCCAGGACATTGCTGCAAGAGTTCCTCAGGGCAGTGTCCTAGGCCCAACCATCTTCAGCAGCTTCATCAATGACCTTCCCTCCATCATAAGGTCAGAAATGGGGATGTTCGCTGATGATTGCACAGTGTTCAGTTCCATTCGCAACCCCTCAGATAATGAAGCAATCCGTGCCCGCATGCAGCAAGACCTGGACAACATCCAGGCTTGGGCTCATAAGTGGCAAGTAACATTCGCGCCAGACAAGTGCCAGGCAATGACCATCTCCAACAAGAGAGAGTCTAACCACCTCCCATTGACATTCAACGGCATTACCATCGCCGAATCCCCCACCATCAATATCCTGGGGGTCACCATTGACCAGAAACTTAACTGGACCAGCCATATAAATACTGTGGCTACGAGAGCAGGTTAGAGGCTTGGTATTCTGCGGCGAGTGACTCACCTCCTGACTACTCAAAGCCTTTCCACCATCTACAAGGCACAAGTCAGGAGTGTGATTGAATACTCTCCACTTGCTTGGATGAGTGCAGCTCCAACAACACTCAAGAAGCTCGACACCATCCAAGATAAAGCAGCCCACTTGATTGGCACCCCATCCACCACCCTAAACATTCACTCCCTTCACCACCGGTGCACAGTGGCTGCAGTGTGTACCATCCACAGGATGCACTGCAGCAACTCGCCAAGGCTTCTTCGACAGCACCTCCCAAACCCGCAACCTCTACCACCTAGAAGGACAAGAGCAGCAGACACATGGGAACAACACCACCTGCACGTTCCCCTCCAAGTCACACACCATCCCGACTTGGACACATATCGCCGTTCCTTCATCGTCGCTGGGTCAAAATCCTGGAACTCCCTTCCTAACAGCACAGTGGGAGAACCTTCACCACACGGACTGCAGTGGTTCAAGAAGGCGGCTCACCACCACCTTCTCAAGGGCAATTTGGGATGGGTAATAAATGCTGGCCTCGCCAGCGATGCCCACATCCCATGAACGAACAAAAAACAATACCGATTCACTTGCGAAAAACAATTACTACCGGCTTCAGTGCTTTTGTTACAAAAGAAAATCTAGCTTTTTTCCAAAAGGCAACAATTTTTTTTAAAGCTCTGACAATAGTCTTTGCTGTTACATTTGTACTCCCTCTCAAACTGTGCAGTTTGTAATCTAGAGCATATTCGACACCAGTTAGGTAAACTAGCAGAACATTCACATGAATTA
This sequence comes from Heptranchias perlo, assembly GCF_035084215.1. NCBI lineage: Eukaryota > Metazoa > Chordata > Chondrichthyes > Hexanchiformes > Hexanchidae > Heptranchias > Heptranchias perlo. The sequence continues at coordinate 5,724,012 of NC_090329.1, forward strand.
TCAAATACATTTTGTATTTCTTCATGGATATGAATGAAATGTCCACATGCTTAATTCAGGTAACTGTGGTGAATGAAAACAGCATTCGAGGACATTATGATGCAAACTATGATGAAATATGATAAAACAGGCACAGGACCCTTCTTTCCATATTTAAATTGATCCAACGCTGATTTCAGGTGCTCGCCAGAGGGGACTAAAAACAGTGAAGACCAACGTGGCCATGCTGCCAGATCAGGTGCAGGACCTCGCGCCCAGTAATTAGTATACTTTATGCCCGTTGTATGCCCAAATAACAGGTGAAATGCTTGGCAATTTCTACCCCAGTGTGTCTAAATAACTTTTGCTGAATGTGGCCCATGCCAAGTGCCAAGGATGACAGATCAGGCCCACCATATAAAATGTGTTGACACTCCTGTCCTAGATTAGGTGCAGCAAGTGTGGGTTGTACCCAAAACCTGCTGACTCAAGGCAAGAGAGCAACCAACTGAACCAAGCCGGCATTCCAAGTTACTGATTAAAGATGGCAGTATAGTACAGAAATCAGGATCCAGATTGGAAGACTTAAAAAAAAAGTACGGACATGGGGAAAATGCAAGACAGTAAGTCAAAGCGTTGCTGAACAATTGTTATGCAGCGGAATAAAATTCAAGTAACATATTGCCATGATGCTATGTGCTCGAGTGACACTTCCCGAATATTTCCACTACGTGCACGACGTCTTTGGATTACTCATGAACATTTTTTAAAATAAGGCATACATTCAATGCAATTTTTTTACCCTGACATTTAACTGATACATTCTAAGGGATTGCTCATATTTTTCAATATTGACGCAAACAAAACAAGGGCAGGTGGGAAAGCAGCAAGAGTGATGTGGACTTCGATGCAGGTTATTGAATAAGATGGAAAGAGGGAAGGAGGTCCACACATATAAACAAACGTAAGGATGATCTCCCAGGCTGGAAGTACTCTGGATTTTTTTAAAAATTAACAGAAACAAACCAACCCTCATAAGAATCCTGAAATTTTCATTAACAATCCCAAAGACCTCGTATGCCGCCCTTGTTTGCTACATGATTTATAATATTACTAGTGGCAGTTACTGTACCGTGGTTGTTCTGCTCAGAAGGCAGTTGAGGAAGCAAAACACACGTCAGAACCTTTTCTCTCGTTTCTGCATCGATGTCGGTCTGGAAAGTTAGAAGAGACTGGGACTGGTTTTCAGACAACCAAAGGGCCTTCAGTTTCAAGGCGATCAGTGACAATGGCAAGTATGTCAACCTGCGTTGAACAAAAGAAAAAGGCAACATAAATCAACTGTTAAAGCCTTTGGCAGTTTGGCAGGACAGCACCTCAGTTGTTCCATAGTACCATGCCCACTATGTTTGCATCTTTCATTCCCCACATACACAATTCTTAATTTTCAATGGAGTTTCAGGAGGAAGCAACAAGTAGAGACATGACCAAGCGTAATCATCGAGAAGGAGACAAGGGGGAAGTAAGTTAAAAATTGGTAGGTAAGTTACCACAAGCCACCAAATATGGTGTTATAGGATTGGTTGCAAAGTAGCATTAACAGTGCCTTGGGAGCAGATTACCCGTCTATCTTTCAACTAGACAATGTTGAGTGGTTCATAAAGTCAAAATAAAATGAACAATTCACATTTCAGCAGGCAAATACTCAATCACAAGCTGAAACCCAAAAGTTACATTAAGGAAATTGTATTCTGTAGGAGTTTTTTAAAAAAGTGTAAAGTTGAGTGGCCCGGTATTGAAAAGGAAAACACTCAATGGTTAACACATGCACCCTCACTGGGAGCCAGCAGTTCAACACAGCATAAATTCACCTTCCTGCAGAGATCAGTGACAATAAATTTGACTTCTTATAAATCTACCACATTCCTAGAAAGACATCAATACCTAACGCTACAGATGAGACATCAAGTACTGGCACAGAGTATAAAGCCAATTCCCCCATCCAAACTATCTAATTTCCCCCTTCCTTTCCTGAAAGCACCAGCTATTACTGCAGTACAGGTCCACAGGTAAAGGCAGCCTCTCAGTACTTCGCCCACATAACCATTCCTCGTGCATGAGCTTAAGATAGTGAATGTCAGGAGGCCTTTTAACCGCAGGACGCATCAGACCTGAACAGGTGCAAGTTCGAGCAGGAAATCACTGAACAGCGATCAGTACTGGGAACCATGGCTAAATCATCTTCCCTCCCTAGCTACCTTGACTGAGATCTGCTAACGCAACATAGATTAGGGTGACATAATCTAACTCAAGAGGCACAGGGTTGAGCTTGTGCCTATGGTCCTTAATCAATTTGGTCTAGTTGTTAATGTTGCTTCTCATAACTGCCCGTACCACTTAGAATCAGTTTCTGCTATTCAATGCATTTCTAAATGTTGACTCTGCAATCAACATGTTTTCAAAGAGACCAATTCTACTTAACTTTCCTTTTTTTTAAATAAAGGGATCAAATTCAATGAAGCTTACGAGATTCTTAACTAATGGTATATTACAGGTAATAAATGGTACTTGCTGAGAGACACACTGACACATCTATTCACATTTCATTAGCATTGAATCATAGTCTATCCTTAATAGAGGGGAGGTTTAGTCTGTTGGGATGCTGTGCAAGTAACGGAGGGGCTGGAGTCTCACTGTTCAACCCACAGCCTGTGGTGCGCTTGGTTTGGGGAGAGACCAAGCTGTGAAGAATGCAGAAGTGCAGTGGACCTGCAGAAAGAGGGCCCATGCCTTGGCATCTCCCCAGTTCAATGCACCACCCACATTATCACTCAGATTGGCAAATGTCCCACAGATGTTTTGTCCACATTTATTGGTGGAAGATGTCAGGTTGTAGCACTTCCTAAACAGTAAGAATTGGCTTGTCTCTTGTTGGGAGCAGGCCGAATGGGGTGGGGGTGGTGATTCAAAGGGGTGTTAAGGCTGCTCGTGGTTTGAATGGCCTCCATAATCTCTGACCGGGTGGAGTGGGGACTGAGACATGACCAAAATGTTTGCAATAGAGTACTTCTTTGGTTGCAGTTTCTCCAGCATTTTGTAGGGAGAGAGAGAGCTTGGTACAAGATTTCCACCCCCTCTCATTTTGCTGCAAGTGAAGGTGATGACAGTTATTCTCTATTCCCCTCTCCAGTCCTCTCATTATTGGGTGACCTTGGTCTCTGTATTTTCTGTTGTCATGGAGAATTGCATGGAGTAAAGGGAGGTGTGTCCACAGGGGAGTTCGTAATGGTCACCTCAGGAATACAGCAATGTCCTGGAGCTACTGTTGGATCTTAAGGTAACAAATTGCGTTTACTACAGAAATAATATTGATGTTCGTTAAGACAAGGAATGCATTTTTAAATCTCCCACCTCAAAATCTGCCAATTACTGCACGACATCTAAAAACTAAGTTCAACACAACGTATTTTCTGTTCAGACGTGGACTTCTAAACTTTTTCTAAATTCATATAGAAACCATCGACAGCACTGGCAAGTTTGTCGTCTAAAAGATTATCTTCATTTTTCACTATCTTTATCAACTCTAATATCTTTATGCAACGTAAGAAACCATTTCAAAAGGTTACTTTTCCCCTCCAAAACGTGCTCACCTGTTTCCAGCTAGGTCCAGCACATGAAGTTCGGTTGCCTGCGAAATCTCTGGCGGAATTCTCGTTAATCTGTTATCTCGGAGACTGAAGACATTAAGGCTACAGCATCCACCAACCTGCATTTGAAACCAGAGTGATTAGAAAAGTCTCCACTTCCTTTGCTGTCCCTAAGGATTAGAATCTACCTTCTTCAATGTGATCCTAATGCAGAATTTTGAATTAGTTACTACTCATGACAGGTACAAATACCTGGACTGCATCAGCAGCGTCAGCAACCAATCCCTATTTACTGAGTATAAAATAATGTACAGGAGAAGGAACGTTTATGGCGGGGGGAGAAAGAGAGTGAAAACAGATTACAATTACTCCCCCCACCACAACAATACTCCTCCATTTTATAGCAGGAAAAAACTTTAAAACTTGAAATTTAAAAAGAAAATTCCTTCCACGAGGCCATTCCAAGACATCACCAAGAGGCAGTTCATGTCCCAGAGAGGCTCCACTGACTGCAGTGGTAATTACAACTTTGAAACAACATGACTGTTGATAGTCAGCTGACCCAGGAAACCAGCTTTAAGACCTCACAGCCTGAATTCTGGAGAAAATCTGATGTTAAAATATAGAATCATAGAATCATAGAATCATAGAAGTTACAACATGGAAACAGGCCCTTCGGCCCAACATGTCCATGTCGCCCAGTTTATACCACTAAGCTAGTCCCAATTGCCTGCACTTGGCCCATATCCCTCGATACCCATCTTACCCATGTAACTGTCCAAATGCTTTTTAAAAGACAAAATTGTACCCGCCTCTACTACTGCCTCTGGCAGCTCGTTCCAGACACTCACCACCCTTTGAGTGAAAAAATTGCCCCTCTGGACCCTTTTGTATCTCTCCCCTCTCACCTTAAATCTGTGCCCCCTCGTTATAGACTCCCCTACCTTTGGGAAAAGATTTTGACTATCGACCTTATCTATGCCCCTCATTATTTTATAGACTTCTATAAGATCTCCCCTTAACCTCCTACTCTCCAGGGAAAAAAGTCCCAGTCTGTCTAACCTCTCCCTGTAAGTCAAACCATCAAGTCCCGGTAGCATCCTCGTAAATCTTTTCTGCACTCTTTCTAGTTTAATAATATCCTTTCTATAATAGGGTGACCAGAACTGTACACAGTACTCCAAGTGTGGCCTCACCAATGCCCTGTACAACTTCAACAAGACATCCCAACTCCTGCATTCAATGTTCTGACCAATGAAACCAAGCATGCTGAATGCCTTCTTCACCACCCTATCCACCTGTGACTCCACTTTCAAGGAGCTATGAATCTGTACTCCCAGATCTCTTTGTTCTATAACTCTCCCCAACGCCCTACCATTAACGGAGTAGGTCCTGGCCCGATTCGATCTACCAAAATGCAGCACCTCACATTTATCTAAATTAAACTCCATCTGCCATTCATCGGCCCACTGGCCCAATTTATCAAGATCCCGTTGCAATCCTAGATAACCTTCTTCACTGTCCACAATGCCACCAATCTTGGTGTCATCTGCAAACTTACTAACCATGCCTCCTAAATTCTCATCCAAATCATTAATATAAATAACAAATAACAGCGGACCCAGCACCAATCCCTGAGGCACACCGCTGGACACAGGCATCCAGTTTGAAAAACAACCCTCTACAACCACCCTCTGTCTTCTGTCGTCAAGCCAATTTTGTATCCAATTGGCTACCTCACCTTGGATCCCATGAGATTTAACCTTATGTAACAACCTACCTTGCGGTACCTTGTCAAATGCTTTGCTGAAGTCCATGTAGACCACGTCTACTGCACAGCCCTCATCTATCTTCTTGGTTACCCCTTCAAAAAACTCAATCAAATTCGTGAGACATGATTTTCCTCTCACAAAACCATGCTGACTGTTCCTAATTAGTCCCTGCCTCTCCAAATGCCTGTAGATCCTGTCCCTCAGAATACCCTCTAACAACTTACCCACTACAGATGTCAGGCTCACTGGTCTGTAGTTCCCAGGCTTTTCCCTGCCGCCCTTCTTAAACAAAGGCACAACATTTGCTACCCTCCAATCTTCAGGCACCTCACCTGTAGCGGTGGATGATTCAAATATCTCTGCTAGGGGACCCGCAATTTCCTCCCTAACCTCCCATAACGTCCTGGGATACATTTCATCAGGTCCCGGAGATTTATCTACCTTGATGCGCGTTAAGACTTCCAGCACCTCCCTCTCTGTAATATGTACACTCCTCAAGACATCACTATTTATTTCCCCAAGTTCCCTAACATCCATGCCTTTCTCAACCGTAAATACCGATGTGAAATATTCATTCAGGATCTCACCCATCTCTTGTGGTTCCGCACATAGATGACCTTGTTGATCCTTAAGAGGCCCTACTCTCTCCCTAGTTACCCTTTTGCCCTTTATGTATTTGTAGAAGCTCTTTGGATTCACCTTTGCCTGATCTGCCAAAGCAATCTCATATCCCCTTTTTGCCCTCCTGATTTCTCTCTTAACTCTACTCCGGCAATCTCTATACTCTTCAAGGGATCCACTTGATCCCAGCTGCCTATGCATGTCATATGCCTCCTTCTTCTTTTTGACTAGTGCCTCAATCTCCCGAGTCATCCAAGGTTCCCTACTTCTACCAGCCTTGCCCTTCACAATTTCTGGGCAATTCGATAACTTGCTAAGTGCAGCAGTGTAGTGGTTATGGTACTGGACTAGTAATCTTGAGGTTTGAGTGTTCAAATCTATGGCAATCTGTGAAACTGAATTTTAATAAAATTTGGTAATTCAACGGCCATCACTAGAAAAATGACCATGAAAGCTGTTGGAATGCTGTAAAAAGCCAAATACTTCACTCCTTCCCTTCAGGGAAGGGAGCCGGTCACCTCTACTCAGTCTGGCCCTCTTAATGCCCTCTGAAGTGGCCTAACAAAGAAGGAAGCCCACCACCACTCTCTCAGAACAACTAGGGATAGACAGTAAATATGGGCTTGAGAGCTTCACCCACATCCCAAGAATAAACTCAGAAAAATTCCTCAACACAAATAATTGTTTTTAGATGTAGTGAGAGTACTTTTAAGGAGTCATATTATATAGGATGAGCTGCTATAAAATAAAGGACAACAAAATGCAATTATATAAAATAGGCTCATATTGTAGGGGCAAAATAAACTGCATGGCCCCAGACAGAACCACTCAAAGAACCTAACAACTGCTTCAACTACAGAAGCTGCAAATAGCTGAAAGCTGTTCAAGTACACTGCAAGACAAGGGTTGCTCTCCTTGGAACAGAGACGGTTGCGAGGAGATTTGATCGAGGTATTCAAAATCATGAAGGGTCTAGACAGAGTAGATAGAGAGAAACTGTTCCCATTGGCGGAAGGGTCAAGGACCAGAAGACACAGATTTAAGGTGATTGGCAAAAGAACCAAAGGCGACATGAGGAAAAACTTTTCTTTAAACACAGCGAGTGGTTAGGATCTGGAATGCACTGCCCGAGGGGGTGGTGGAGGCAGATTCAATCATGGCTTTCGAAAGGGAACTGGATAAGCACTTGAAAGGAAAAAATTTGCAGAGCTAAGGGGAAAGGGTGGGGGAGTGGGACTAGCTGGATTGCTCTTGCATCGAGCTGGCGCGGACTCAATGGGCCGAACGGCCTCCTTCCGTGCTGTAACCTTTCTATGATGCTATGATTTGTCTTTTGAACCAAGGTTTTTATAGACTACTTACAAGAAACAAGAATGACCAGTTTTAAGGTAATGTAATCATCTACAGTCGAACTAAATCCAAACCGTTACACAAAAATGCAGAATTTGCATGTGTTATGCTGCCAATATTGAAAATGTTGAGAAATAAAAATGTGAAGACTGGTGAAAGACCTGTGCTTGAATCAGAAATCCTGTAAAATGAGAGAAGTTGGGAAGCAATTGAGGCTTCATAACTTATGTCTGAATCAAATATACGTCTATCTATCTGGAGTCAAATACCTTTATAAATACTATCAGCGATTCTTTGAGTATAAAAGGCAGATAAATTTTCCTGAGACTGTCCAACTTATCAGCATTCTGAAGTAACGGGAGTTGGTGTGACTCTCAATATGATTGTAAGTTTAACCTTTACAATAATCACCATCTGGATTTAAAGATGCATTTTTAAAAAAATACTTTTCTGGTTTTCTCTGCTCATCCGTCCCCCAGCCAAGCTAGGTAGGCAACTAACTCCTGCCAGCATCTGCAGGGATCAGGCTGCAACGAGCATGCTAGCACAGATTTAGTGGATCTGTGTGCTATTTTCTTCCCTTCTTCACATCACATATGGGAAAGAACCAAACATCCAACTTGGTGACAACACAATCAAAAGTGGCAACTCATCAGTGGGAATCTGCAGGTGCAAATCACTATTGCACACTGGTTTGATGCATCACATATTCATCTCTGTCATTTCCTATATGATGAGTTGCCAATCTCAATTTGGATGTCTGGGAAACAGCAAGATGGAACGAGCCACTTCCTCATTGTAAAGGAGGCCAGGGATGGCGGGGTGGAGGAGAGGAAAAGAGAGAGAAGTGAGTCAGCCCATGCTGTCCTCATGCACTACCTAACAGCCGTTCATAGACCAGTGTTGGCAAAAGTCTGGGAAACAAGTCACCTTACCAACCTCCCAGTTAGAGGGTAGCACATGAAAGGAAAAAAATAAATAAAAACACATCTGAAATAAGTAAATAGTTATTACTGAATGACTCAGTCAGACAGAGTGACTGAGCATTGGGAAACTCGGTTTTCGCTCTGAGTCCACAAAAACTAAGAGTTGGAACATTCAGTGCTATTACTCTCTAGGGTTGATTTTTTTAAAATTTGGCAATTCCAATAGCATAACAAATGTCAGGCCTCTGTTTTTTCCCCCCTTGGTGGACCAGCACCGGACTGTAGGAGACCAGGAGTGCCAGACTCGGCCAGGAGCAGGAGTGCAGCTGCATTGAGCAGAAAATTACTTTGACGTGCATTGAAGTAAAACTCCACATGACTTTTTGTACGGCTCTTAACCAGGGCAAGAACTTGTAAATTCAATACGTTAAAAACCAAATGTACAAGAAACTTCCTCAAATAACTAAATGCCTTGTATCAATATAACTGTTTTCTTGAATTGAAAGCAAGCATATAACTGAAAAGGTACACTTCAGGAAAGAGATTGTTAAACTTTCAAAGCCTAATACCTAATAGCACAGATTTCTCATTAAACTGAAAAATGTTGTTAGGACATCTGTACTTTTGCCCAAATACAAAAAGAGATTCCCCCTTAAAAAGACAGACACAGGTGATTTTGTAATTGAAAATCAGGAAACGGCAGACGTAAGAACATAAGAAATAGAAGCAGGAGTAGGCCACACGGCCCCTCGAGCCTGCTCAGTCACTCAATCAGATCATGGCTAATCTTCTACCTCAACTCCACTTTCCCGCCCAATCCCCATATCCCTTGATTCCCCTAGAGCCCAAAAATCTAGCGATCTCAGTCTTGAATATATTCAATGACTGAGCATCCACAGCCCTCTGGGGTAGAAAATTCCAAAGATTCACAACCCTCTGAGTGAAGAAATTCCTCATCTAAGTCCTAAATGTCTAACCCCTTACCCTGAGACTATGTCCCCTAGTTCTAGACTCTCTAGCCAGGGGAAACATCCTCTCAGCATCTACCCTGTCAAGCCCTCTGAGAATTTTGCGTTTCAATGAGATCACCTCTCATTCTTCTAAACTCCAGAGGGTATAGGCCCATTCTACTCAATCTCTCCTCGTAGGAGAGCCCTCAACCTTGGTTGCATCGCCTCTAAGGCAAGCATATCCTTCCTTAGGTAAGGAGATCAAAACTGTTCACTACTCCAGGTGAGGTCTCACCAAACCTCTGTACAATTGCAACAAGACTTCCTTCCTCATGTACTCCAACTCCCTTGCAATAAAATCCAACATACCATTTGCCTTCCTAATTGCTTGCTGCAACTGCATGTTAACTTTATGGGTTTCATGGACAAGGACACCCAAATCCCTCTGAACACCAACATTTAATAGTTCTTCACATTTAAAAAATATTCTGTTTTTCTATTTTTCCTACCAAAGTGAATAACCTCACATTTCCCTACATGATACTCCATCTGCCACCTTCTCGCCCACTCACTTAACCTGTCGATAGCCCTTTGTGTCCTCATCACAGCTTACTTTCCCACCTAGCTTCGTGTGGTCAGCAAACTTGGATACATTACACCCAGTCCCTTCATCGAAGTCATTAATATAGATTGTAAATAGCTTAGGCCCAAGCACTGATCCCTGCAGCACCCCACTAGTTACAACCTGTCAGCCTGAAAATGACCCGTTTATCCATACTCTCTGTTTTCTGTCCGTTAACCAATCCTCTATCCATGCTAATAGATCACCCCCAATCCCATGAGCCCTAATCTTGTGTAACAAACTTTTATTTGGCACTTTCAAAATAGCTAATTTGTTTTGGTCTTTACAGTAGAGGATGAGGATAGAGTACCAGAGATACAAGGAAAACTAAATGATACCCGGACTTCAAGGGTTAAGTTACGAGGAGAGATTACACAAATTGGGGTTGTATTCTCTAGAGTTTAGAAGGTTAAGGGGTGATCTGATCGAAGTTTATAAGATATTAAGGGGAACGGATAGAGTGGATAGAGAGAAACTATTTCCGTTGGTTGGGGATTCTAGGAGTAGGGGGCACAGTCTAAAAATTAGAGCCAGACCTTTCAGGAGCGAGATTAGAAAACATTTCTACACACAAAGGGTGGTAGAAGTTTTGAACTCTCTTCCGCAAACGACAATTGATACTAGCTCAATTGCTAAATTTAAATGGTATTAAGGGATATGGGCCAAAGGCAGGTATATGGAGTTAGATCACAGATCAGCCATGATCTTATCAAATGGCGGAGCAGGCACGAGGGGCTGAATGGCCTACTCCTGTTCCTATGTTCCTATGTTCAAAAGGCAGGAACTAACTAGATTCACTATAAGTACAAAAATGGTGATGGAGAAACTAATGAGATTAAAGATAGACAAATCTCCAGGACCTGATAGTTTCCACCCCAGGGTATTGAAAGAAGTAGTTGAGGAAATTGTTGATGTGTTAGTCACAATCTTCCAAAACTCTCTCGATTCAGGAGTTGTCCCCTTGGATTGGAAAACTGCCAATGTCACTCCATTATTTAAGAAGGTTAGGAGGATAAACTAGGAAATTATAGGCCTATTAGTCTAACGTCTGTTGTGGGGAAGTTACTAGATTGTGTTATTAGGGACAAATATGAGCTGATCTGAGAGAGTGAGCATGGATTTGTAAAGGCTGAGTCATGTCTAACGAACCTAGTTGAATTTTTTGAGGATTTTTTTTTAAACTAACATGGTAGATAAGGGATAAGGTAGAGTCTAGGAATGTTATTTATATGGACTGCCAAAAGGCATTCAATAAGGTTCCACATAAGAGAACCTTATTGAATGCCTTTTGGCAGTCCATGGTAACAAAATGAGAGCGCATGGAATTAGAGGCAACCTATTGGCTTGGATAGGGAATTGGTTAGGAGGTCGGAGACAGTGCGTAGTGAATAATGGGTATTGTACTCAAAATGGCAGGATGTGACCAGTGGTGTCCCTCAGCGATTCGCACAAGGGCCTCAACTTTTCACTCTATTTATAAATGACTTGGATGAAGGAATGGAGAGCCGTATATCTTAAGTTTGCTGATGACACTAAGTTAGGTGGGCACAGTCAACAGCGTACCTGGAAGCAGAAAATTGCAAAGGGACATTGAGAGATTAAGTGAGTGGGCAAAACTGTGGCAGATGGAGTTCAGGGTAGGAAAGTGTTACTTTGGACCTAAGAAAGGTAGATCAGAGTATTTTCTAAATGGCGGGAAGCTGGGAACTATGAATGAGCAGAGGGATTTAGGGGTCCAAGTAAAGAAATCACTAAAAGCCAGTGGACAGGTACAAAAAATAATTTAAAAGGCTAATGGAATGTTGACCTTTATCTCAAGGAATACAAAGGTGTGGAAGTTATGTTACAGCTGTACAGAGCTCTGGTTAGACCACATCTGGAGTACTGTGTTCAGTTCTGGGCACTGCACTTCAGGAAGGATATATCAGCCTTGGAGGGGGAGCAGCACGGATTCGCCAGTATGATACCGGGGCTAAAAGGGTTAAATTATGACAGGTTGCGTAGACAAGGCTTGTATTCTGTTGAATATGGACGATTAAGGGGTGATCTAATTGAGGTGTTTAAGATGATTGAAGGATTTGAGGGGGTAGATGGAGAGAAGCTATTTCCTCTGGTCCAGAACAAAGGGGGCATAACCTTAAAATTAAAGCTAGGCCATTCAGGGGATATCAGAAAACACTTCTTCACACAAAGGGTGGTGGAAATCTGGAACTCCCCATCCACCCCCAAAAAAAAACCTGTTTGGCTAGGTCAATTGAAAATTTGAAAATTGCGATTGATAGATTTTTGTTAGGCAAGAGTATTAAGGGTTACGGAACCAAGGTGGGTAGATGGAGTTAAGATACAGATCAGCCATGAATGGCAGGAGAGGCTCGAGGGGCTGAATAGCTGACTCAGGTTCCTCGATCAAAATTAGTAAGAAGCAATCGTTTCTACTTTGTATTCCTAAAGTATTGATCACTGAATATGACGCGCTCACACACACTTTTAATTTTGAATAGTTACACAGTCTCAGGTTCCATTTAGAGCAACAATGAAACTCGGATTCTCTGTCAATTTAAACTCTTGTAAAATTAGCAATTCAAAATGTAGATTTAACAAATGCTTCCATTTCTTCAAAAACATATACCCATTTATATTTAATTAGCCACAAATTAATTTTTAACCAAGAGACTTGGGGCCCGATTTTAGCACCCGCTACCAGGTGCGTTCTCGGCGGGGGGGGGGCCTGAAAATCCCGAAATCCAGGTGCAGGACCGGATCGCGCCTCGATCCCGCCCACTTCCGGGTTCCCCGATGACGCGCCGGCGTGCGCGCGCAGCCCCCGCTGGTGGGAATCCCGCAGGCAATTAAAGCCAGCGGGATGCCACTTGACAGTATTTACTTTGCTTGTTCAGGTCATTAACTGACCTGATTAAGGGACTGTGTGTGATTTTTGATCAACATGGGACTGTTTCACACACTGGGGGAAACACTCCCAGCTCGAATGGACGTGTTGCAGCTGTTAGCCTGTGGAAGCTGCAAAGGTCCATTCGACAGGTGGGGGGGGTGGGGGGGGGGGGGGAAGAGACCCTCACCCATAGCAGGATGCCACTCTGTCACTTGGGACAAAGTTTGGCCTCCACCACCCTCCTCCTGATGGTCGAAGTCACCAACCTGCACACTCACCCCGGGGTGCGGACCCCTTCAGATGTACATCTTGCGGATGGGGGCCGCCGTAGCTGCAGTCATGACCTCCTCGGAGGGCGAACAGCATCACCAGCCTCACCAGCCTCGACATCCACCTCTGACACGTGGAGCTCCACAACACAGTGCTTTGACACATCCACCTGTACAGCAGGCGGGAGGGCAACCGCAGAGAGAGATGCGTCGCAGACGGCACTACCCTCGCCACAGGGTCCACAGACCGAGGCTCAGCTTCCTGGACCTCTCTGAGCAGCAGTGCACACAGAGGCTCAGAGTCAGTCGAAATGTAGCCATGGACATCTACAGCCTCTTTCATGCCGAGCTGCTCCTGGCTGGCCCGAGCACCATCTTCTAACCTGTCGCTGTCAAAGTCACCACTGCCCTCCCGAACTTCTGCTCCACAGCCTTCCAGGCTGCAACCGGGGACATCGCCGATGTCTCTCAGTCGTCTGCGCAGAAGAGCCCTGCAAATACACCTACACCCACTCTGCAGTGACACACTGGGTGGCATCAGTGGTGGGTCCTCATAGGGATACCCAGGAGCGGGCATTATTGCACAAACCGGACAGGATTTGCGAAGACATGGCAGTAGTGGTGCCAATATAATGTGTGATGTGAGTTGTTCTTTAATTCAATAGAAGTAAGAACCATGACAAACCCTCAAACACCCTTGTGCATCCCCTTCATGCTCACGACACGTTTGCCTTACGCTGCCTACTGCACATGTGTGATGCATGCCCTGTGGCTGCAGCACAGGTAGTGGCAGGTTGAGTGAGGCTGGCCGTGAAAGAGATGCACGAGAGGGTGAGTATGGGTTAGAGCCATGAGATTGTATGAGGATTGGGTTGAGTGGTAGTGGCGGGATGAGTACTGGCGAGGTGAGTAGGTGCAGGTAAGATGAGGATGAGGTTTGAGTGGGTATGAGGAGTGATGTGACAGAGTAGTGTTGGCAGTGCCGAAGGAGATGTGGGGTGGGGGCAGTGTTGTGGCAGACGGAGTGTAGGGGAAAGACTCCGTGTTCTCACTGTGGCTGACCTTCTGAGGTTGTTGGAGCGCCTCCTGCACTGTATGCAGGTGGGCGATATGTTGGTGGCGCAGGTGACCTCCTCTGCCACCTCGAGCCAGGCCTTCCTGGTGGCAGAGGCAGGCCGCTTCCTCCCGCCCGCCAGGTGGAAGATCTCTGTCCTCCCCCTCCTCCTCACCCCATCTAATGATACCTGGGGTGAGGCATCATTAAACTGGGAGCAGCCTTCCCCCTGGGCTGCTCCAGGCTGTCATTTTTGCTGTTTGTGGCAGCATCTGTCAGTGGAGGACTGCCCCTTTAAATAGAGCTCCTCCAGCTGACAGATCTTACTGCGCATGCTCAGTCCGCCCGACGCGCAGATCAGCAGTGGAGAACCTGGAAGACAAGGTAAGTGGATCCAATTAGTGGATTGCCTGCTACGATCGCGCGGGCAACCCACTAATTTCACCGGGCGCGTCACCCGCCGAGAACCCGCACCCCTGGTAAAATCGGGCCCTTGCTATTCAAGTCATATAATCAATTAAACTAATTTACATTAACAGAATAGGCACATCATAATACTGATTAGATGCTTATGAAATTGAGTTATAAGAATACTGGAAACCAATACAGTACAGAGAGTGAACATACTAGCCAGAATTTTCTTCTGCGCTCGCCAGCACTGCTCATTTTAACGAGAGGAAAATTGGAGTCTGGCAAGCTGCAGAAGCAGAAAACCTATCTACAATAATAAACACTTATGCAGCTAGAAAGGGAGAGGGAAGAACCAGTTGTTGTGGTCTACGTCAGAACCAATGACATAGTAAGAAACAAGGAGGAGGGCCTGCTAAGAAAGTACCAGGAGCTAGGGTGGTAATCTCAGGATTACTATCTGACCCACATGCAACTTGGCATAGGGAGAGACAGATCAGGAAAGTAAATGCGTGGCAGAAAGAGTGGTATGGGAAGGAGGGGTTCCATTTCGTGGGACACTGGTACCAGTACTGGGAAAGGCTGCAACCAAGGTCCTCGCGGAAAGGATCAATAGGCTGTAGAAAGGACTTCAAACCAATAAAGGAGGGGCAGGGGGATAAGAAAAAGGGATGAGAACAAAGGTCAGAGTATAAAAAGAGATAATACATATACTCTGGGTACAGTAAAGGTTATAGGAAGTAACATGGTGAATAAGGGAGTGTCTATTGATGTTATCCATATGGACTTCCTGAAGGCATTCAATAAGGTTCCGCACAACAGATTATTAACAAAAATGAAAGCTCGTGGAATTGGAGGCAACCTTGAGACATTGGTCGGGAGGTAGGGATAAAGGGAAATTATTCTGATTGGCAGGTGTGACCATTGGTATTTCCTAGGGATCTGCACTGAGGCCTCAGCTTTTCACCACATGTACATCAATGACTTGGATGAAGGAATATAAAGTTGTATATCCAAGTTTGCACATGACAAGTTGGGAAACACAGTAAGTCATGCAGATGGGAGCAGGAAGTTACAATGGGACATAAACAAATTGAGTGAGTGGGCAACACTATGGCAAATGGAGTTCAATGTAAGAAAAATTTGTGAGGTCATCCATTTTGGATCCAAGGAAGAGAAATTGGAGTATTCTCTTCATGGTGAAAAACTAGGAACTGTGGAGGAGCCAAAAGTTTTGGGTGTCCATGTACACAGATCACTAAAAGCTAGTGGACAGGTACAAAAAGTATTTCAATATTTGCCTTTATCTCAAGGGGGCTGGAATACAAAGAGGAGGAAGTTAAGCTTCAGTTGTACAGAGCCTGGGTTAGACCCCATCTGGAGCACTGCCTTCAGTTCTGGGCACCGCACCTCAGGAAGGATATATTGGCCTTGTAGGGAGAACAGCATTGATCTACCAGAATGATACCGGGGCTAAAAGGGTTAAATTATGAGGACAGGTTGTATAAACTTGGCTTACATTCCCTTGAGTATAGAAGGTTGAGGGTTTTGTTTTATTCGTTCATGGGATGTGGGTGTCGCTGGCAAGGCCGGCATTTATTGCCCATCCCTAATTGCCCTTGAGAAGGTGGTGGTGAGCTGCCTTCTTGAACCACTGCAGTCCGTCTGGTGAAGGTTCTCACACAGTGCTGTTAGGGTCCGGTGCCTAGTGGTCTGTCCGGTTTTATTCTTATTATGACTTTTTTTAAGCGAGATTGTACAACTGAGTGGCTTGCTTGGCCATTTCAGAAGGCGATTAAGAATCAACCACATTGCTGTGGGTCTGGAGTCACATATAGGCCAGACCGGGTAAGGACGGCAGGTTTCCTTCCCTAAAGGACATTAGTGAACCAGATGGGTTTTTACGACAATCCGGTAGTTTCATGGCCACCATTACTGATACTAGTATTTTAATTCCAGATTTTATTTAATTAATTGAATTTAAATTCCCCAGCTGCCGTGGCAGGATTTGAATTCATGACTCTGGATTATTAGTCCGGGTCTCTGGATTACTAGTCCAGTAACATAACCACTATGCTACCGTACCCTAATCTGATCTAATCGAAGTTATTAAAATGAGAAAAGGATTTGATAGAGTAAATACAGAGAAACTATTTTCTCTGGTGGGGGGAATCTAAAACAAGGGGACACAATCTTAAAATCAGAGCCAGGCTATTCTGGAGTGAAATCAGGAAGCACTTCTTCACAAAAAGGGTAGTAGAAATCTGTGAATGTTGAAATTTTGAAGACTGAGATGGGTAGATTTTTGTTAGGTAAGGGCATCAAAGTCTATGGATCAAAGGCAGGTAATGGAGTTGAGGTACCGATCAATCATGATTTGACTGAATGGCAGAAGAGGCTCGAGGGGCTGAACGGCCTACTCCTGTTCCTATTCTCCTATAAAATAATTGACAACTAGAAGTGGTTACAATATTGATTATAGTGCCTCACAATAGATGGCTCTTCAGTAACATGTTATTATGCACCAACAAGAAGTGCACAGGCCAATTTCAGGCATGCCGTGCTGCTGACCTAATAACCAAAGACCCATCCATGTTGTTCACATTCCCAACTAATGATTAATGATTGCGTCACTTACCACTGTACATTTATGTTGTTGAAACTGATGATTTCAAGGAAAGATGGTCAGCGTAAACAATGAAAAAAAATTGTGTTTCCTACGATTTCCCAAAGAATGGATCAACCCAGGCCTCCATTATCCAGTAATCAGTGCCAGGCATCCAAACCTCCCAACTTGGTGGTGAGATCATCAGAAAGAATGGGAAATAAATTCTCATCTGTCCTCTCTCTGAAAATAATTTCATTTAAGCAGGAACCTCTTCAAAGCAGTTCCTGGATCCAAAAAATTCCATTGTACAAGCTTCATCTTTCTGGTCATTATTTCTTTAAACAAATTACATTTGTCCACCCCAGTCCATCACCGGCATCTCCACATCATTATTTCTTTAAACGGTCTTGCAAAAATTAAATTACAAGAGACTTAGAACAGAGAGCAAGAGAAACTTTATATAGAGTTGTGACAGAGTGGAATTCACTTCCAGGGTTAGTGATTCAGGCAGAAACAATGTCAACATTCAAGATTAGATTAGTTAGTTAGGTGGGTGAAGGAAAAGAGGACCATAGTAGGTACAGCACAGGAGGCGATCATTCAGCCCACCGTGCCTGATAAAGCGTACAAAAACAGGGCAGGTAAATGCTATTTTTTTATCTTCTCTTTACCACCTTGGGCCCCTCTCTTGTCTCCTCCCCTTCCTGTCACCTACTCATGCCACCTTTCACTTCTCCCCTCTCGGGTACTTCCCCCCCACCCCAATTCCTACCCCAAACCTTCACTATACCTCTGCATTCCTACTCTCCTGCCACTGTCCCAGGCTTTAATCCTTCTTGGATAAGCCCACAGCTACCCTCTGTGCCCCTCCCATCATTCTCTGCCGGGACCATCGAAGCATTCGTCGCTTCCTCCTTACTGCCCCATCCTCCCCTCTCGTCAACCTTCCCTTCCAGCGCGCCCGCTGGTGACTAATCTCGTCAACCTCCTTCCTGTCCACTCACCACTTACCTCTAGGTCTTTGCCAGGTCAACAATCACCACCCGCCCCCGCATTCCCCTCCAGAATGTCCGTTCACTCGCAAACTAGGCCTTTTGCCATCCACAACATTTTTGTGGATTATTGCATTGACATCATGGCTTTAACGGAAGCTTGGCTCACGGGTGGAGACACCTTTGCCCTTTACTGAAGCCTGTCTGCCTATCTGTACTTTCCACTACCTACCCCACGCAAACCATGTAGTGGCCGTGTGACCCTTACCAAATCTCACCTGCGTCTCTGCCACTACTCCTCGAGTACCATTTCCTCCTTTAAGCACCTCACCTTGTTTCAACCCTCTTGCCTGTCCTTTACAATCATCGTCCTCTACCACCCACTCAAGCTTCTCACCGAAATATCGTCACTCCTTTCCTCCCTCAGCACTCAGCGACTCCTCATCCTCCAAGATTTCAATCTCCATTTCGGCTCACCTTGCCCTCTTCCCCTCCGGGTTCACTGCCCTCCTGTCTTCCCCTAACTTCTCCCTCCATATTCTCCTACCCATATTCATGAAATCCCCATCGACCTTGCCATCTTGTGCAGCCTCTCTACTCCTTTTGTCTCAATCACAGAAAAGGCCATCTCTGATCATATCCTCGTATCCCTCACCACTCAGCCTTCCCCCTTCTTTCTGGACCCACCCCAGGAAAAAAGCTGCACGTTCAAACTCCCAACTCTCTAGGTGTTGGCATTCCATTCTCCAGGGCACTCTGCAGCTGTCGATCTGCTCGGTTACTCTCTCAAAAAAAATCTACGGCACAGAAGGAGGCCATTCGGCCCATCGTGTCCACACCGGCCAAAAACGAGCCACCCAGCCTAATCCCACTTTCCCGCATTCGGTCCGTAACCCTGCAGGTTACGGCTCTTCAAGTGCACATCCAGATATTTTTTTAAAATGTGGAGGGTTTCTGCCTCTACCACCCTCTCAGGCAGTGAGTTCCAGACCCCCCACCACACTCTGGGTGAAAGCATTTCTCCTCATTTCTGCTCTAATCTTTCTTTAAATCTATGCCCCCTGGTTATTGACCCCTCCGCTAAGGGAAATAAGTCCTTCCTATCCACTCTATCTAGGCCCCTCATAATTTTGTACACCTCAATCAAATCACCCCTCAGCCTCCTCTGTTCCAAGGAAAACAACCCCAGCCTATCCAATCTGTCATCATAGCTAAAATTCTCCAGTCCTGGCAACATCCTCGTAAATCTCTTCTGCACCCTCTCTAGTGCAATTACATCCTTCCTGTAATGTGGTGACCAGAACTGTATGCAGTACTCAAGCTGTGGCCTAACTAGCGTTTATACAGTTCCAGCATAACCTCCCTGCTCTTATATTCTATGCCTTGGCTAATAAAGGAAAATATCCCGTATGCCTTTTTAACTACCTTATCTACCTGTCCTGCTACCTTCAGGGATCTGTGGACATGCACTCCAAGGTCCCTCACTTCCTCTACACCTCTCAGTATCCTCCCATTTATTGTGTATTCCCTTTCCTTGTTTGCCCTCCCCAAATGCATTACCTCATACTTCTCCGGATTGAACTCCATTTGCCACTTTTCTGCCCACCTGACCAGCCCATTGATATCTTCCTGCAGTCTACAGCTTTCCTCCTCACTATCAACCTCACAGCCTATCTTTGTGTCATCTGTAAATTTCTTAATCATGCCCCCAACTTTTAAGTCCAAATCGTTAATGTATACCACAAAAAGCAAAGGACCGAAGTACCTCTGCCTTTGATGCCCTTGTCCCCAGTATAACCCTTACTGTCTCCCATCCTGGTCATTCTCTTTGGTACAGTTCCCATCTTCGTTCCCTCAACTCCAAGGGGCACAGACTTATCGAATCATAGAATGGTTACAGCACAGAAGGAGGCCATTCAGCCCATCGAGTCTGTGCCGGCTCTTTGTAGGAGCAATCCAGTTAGTCTGATTCCCCTACTCTTTCCCCATAGCCCTGCAAAATTTTTCCCTTCAAGTATTTATCCAATTCTTTTTTGAAAGCCACGACTGAATCTGCCTCCACCATCCTTTCAGGCAGCACATTCCATAACTACTCACTGCATAAAAAAAGTTTTTCCTCATGTCGCCTTTGGTTCTTTTGCCAATCACCTTAAATCTGTGTCCTCTGGTTCTCGACCCTTCCACCAATGGGAACAGTTTCTCTTCATTTATTTTATCTAAACCCTTCATGATTTTGAACACCTCGATCAAATCTCCTCTCAACCTTCTCTGCTCTAAGGAGAACAACCCCAGCTTCTCCAGTCCACATAACTGAAGTCCCTCATCCCTGGAATATTTCTAGTAAATTCCTTTTTGAACATATCTGCGCACAACTGGTTTAGCCATTCATCAGCAGCTCTGGTTGGACCACGTCAAGTACCATCAGGTCTCCTGCTCTCCTCTGCTAAGACTGCTCACTACTCCAGGATCATCCTTGAATGCAAAGATAACCCCCAACTTCTTTTCTACACTACCTATATAGGATGGAGTGAATTGATAATTTAAAATAAACATTAGGTGCACTTAAAACTCTCTAGACCAGTTTTAGCATGTTAAATGGTTAGGGTTTTCCTGGGCGAGAGGGCTGTAGACTGCATGAATGAATACAGACCTGGAGTACCGAAAAGAAAGGAATTTACCTTTATACGTCCATTCAAGCATGCATTCACATCTCATCAACTCAGTAACAGGCAAGTAATGCTGACATGTGGCTGTCTCACACATTCTTGCTTCAAACTACCACCCTAGCTTACAGCTAGCAAATCCAATATTTACTTTTGCCCCAATCTGATTTCTCATGTTAAGGCAACACCTGAGCAGACAAAATACTGGAACAAAACAATAGGTTACTCACTCTTCATACCAGTGACTCACAGAACTCCAACACAAAAATCCCACAACTCAAAATTGGAATAACACTGTATAATATGAAAGTTTTGTTATTTCCCTGTAACATTCAGTGAAACAGAAGACTTTAAAAATGTCCACCACGCAGGAATTTGCTGCTCAAACTGGTAGCCAGCTTTTGTGAATGAAATTAAAATAACTTAAAATACCAATAATCAAATGCAGTTGTGTCTTCAGACAGTAATACAGCGTATACTTTGCATGAATCTACTTAGAAAGTCACTTTACATCGTCTATGTACTGGTTAAGAAATCTGATATTTATTTACTCTATCTGCATGTACACTCCAGGTTAGAAACATTGTGATGTCTAAAAGGCTATTAATAACAAGAACCTCTCCCCACAAGTGAAACTACTGGACAGATATTAGTCAAACAGTTGCACCATAATTATCATTTAAAGACCATCCCACCCTTCCCTATAGGATTTTTTTAATACTGTAGTAATAAGTCACTAAGTACAGTAGTATTAAGTCACAAACACATACACAAATGCAATGTTTGAAAAATGTGAAATTTTTCACTTAAAACATGAATATCGAAATTATAGATTTTGTTCTTACAAAATTGTGTTGAACAATGTAACACTAAAGTTAAATGGTTTACAGCTCTCCGATGGTAGTAAAGATAGGCCCAATTTAAGATAACACATTAAGAACTATCCACAACAACAACTTGCATTTATATAGCGCCTTTAACATAGTAAAACCTCCCACGGCACTTCACAGTAACGTTAATCAAACAAAATTTGACACCGAGCCACATAAGGAGATATTAGGACAGGTGACCAAAAGCTTGGTCAAAGAGGTAGGTTTTAAAGAGCGTCTTAAAGGAGGAGAGAGAGAGGTAGAGAGGTGGAGAGGTTTAGGGAGGGAATTCCAGAGCTTAGGACCTCGGCAGTCGAAGGCACGGCCGCCAAGAAATTCAGGGATGTGCAAGAGGCCAGAATTGGAAGAGCGCAGTGTTCTAGAAGGGCTGTATGAGGTTAGAGAGATATGGAGGGATTTGAAAACAAGCATGGGAATTTTAAAATTGTGGCGTTGCTGGACCGGGAGCCAATGTAGGTCATCGAACACAGGAATGATGGGTGAACGGGACTTGATCTATGTTAGGATACGGGCAGCAGAGTTTTGGATGAGCTCAAGTTTATGGAAGGTGCAAGGAGGGAGGCCAGCCAGGAGAGCATTGCAATTGTCGAGACTAGTGGTAACAAAGGCATGGATGAGGATTGCAGCAGATGAACTGAGGCAGGGGCAGAGATGGACAATGTTAGCGGTGGAAGTAGGTGGTCTTGGTGATGGAGAGGATTTGGGGTTATAAGCTCAGTTCAGGGACAAAAGGGTTGCCAAGGTTTCAATCAGACTGGTTCAGCATCAGACAGTGGCCAGGGAGAGGGGTGGAGTCAGTGGCAGGGACTGAAGACAATGGCTTTGGTGCTCCCAATATTTAATTGTAGAAAATTTCTGTTCATCCAATCGGACAAGCTGTGTAACAAATCAAAGACAGCGAAGGAGTCAAGAGAGGTGGTGGTGAGGTAGAGCTGGGTGTCATCAGTGTACATGTGGAACCTGACGTGGTGTTTTAGGATGATGTCGCCAAGGGGCAGCATGTGGATGAGAAATAGGAGGGGGCCAGGGATAGATCCTTGGGGGACTCCAGTGGTAACCGTATGGCAGAGGAAAGAGAAGCCATTGCAGGTGATTCTTTGGCTACAACTGGATAGATAAGAATGAAACCAGGCGAGGACAATACCACCCAGCTGGACAACGGAGGAGCGGTGTTGGAGGAGGAGGATGTGGTTAACCGTATAAACGCTGCCGACAGATCGAGAAGGATGAGGAGGGATAGTTTACCACGGTCACAGTCACATGGGATGTCATTTTTGCCTTTGACAAGGGCCATTTCAGTGCCGTAGCAGAAGCGGGAACCTGATTGGTGGGGTTCAAACACGGAGTTGCGGGGAAGATGGGCATGGATTTGGGAGGCAACAACACGTTCAAGGACTTTGGAGAGGAAAGGGAGGTTAGAGATGGGGCAGTAGTTTGCAAGGACAGTGGGGTTAAGAGAGGGTTTTTTTTTTGAGAGGTGGTGGGTTATGATAGCAGATATGAAGGAGAGGAGGACAGTAGCTGAGGAGAGGGAACCATGGGGGCTAAGAAGGGAAGTTGGGTTGTCAGCAGTGTGGTGGGAATATAATATACCATTTAGGTATCTCGCAGTTTACCATGTATATTAGTTGTATACATTTTACTGAGACCAGATGATCTGAGTGGGTTATAAAGGCCCAAGCTGGTTCAGATATTTTATACATGTTATTTAAACCTAGAGAGAGAGTTACAGCCCTAAAAACTCAAAACTACAAGAACATTTTACCATTCCCAAGTATGTCTATTTTGATTTTCACCGTGGGAGTTCATCTGCCTATACCACCACCAATGTTTCCTCATCTCTGCCCTTATGACCACTGTGATTTGCAATGAGGTTGTGTGTCGAAAACAGAACATTTACCATCAGGAAGCTAAGCCTCTTCACAAGCCTACAGGAAAATTATTTTTAAAGCTATAAAATCGTAACTTTCCAAGAATATTTTTGCAAACTACCCTACATCGTTCCACTTCTCACTGCCTTGACACTAATGGGTGATCGCCAGCACTCATCCGTTACAACCAGATTACAAAAACCGTACAATGATGCTTGATCATCCCATAAATTCATATAATATCCGCATTCACCTGAAACATGCCACAACCATTGGAATCTTTTTTGCATGCTCATGTTGTCTCATTCAGTTTTGTTAATAGATCAAAGCTGCAAACAATTCCAGCAGGACATAAAATGCAATGCATGAAGCCAAGCAAGCTCAGAGCAAATAAAGATCCCAAACTAGAATGCAGCATTTCATGATTGCGTGCAATCGCAGACTGACTTCACATTCAAGCATACTCACAGGATTACATATCTATTTCACTCATTTCCCAAGCAGCGAATGTTCACAGGAAGTAAAAACATTAAAAGATTAAGCTTTCAAATCCTCAGATAGAACTTTTTCTACTTCAATTAGGATAAGATACTGTAGACAATAATTAACCTAGTCATGTTGTTCTCCTGCAGTTATAAACTAATTTCCTCCTATGCTGTACTTTCCAAAAAACTTAACTCTATTCTAAATTGGCCGAATTTTCCAGTTTGCAACATGCTTAAAGAATGAAATGGTAATTTTGAAAGAAAAAAGTTTACCAAGGATCTTTGTAACAATGTGAGCGTTGACTCAATGGGATGCCATCAAGTTGCTGAACTTAATTTTGGCATAACTTGCTTTTCTAATTTGCTCTGAAGTGCTCATCAAGCTCACTTGTATCAGAAAGTAAATCAAGTTCAACTTAGTTTCTTTGTTCAATAATAGAAGTGCAACATTTACTTTAAATGCATGGTAACTAACTGAACCACTTCTAACCCCTTTAACTGAAGTACAATGCAAACAAACCTACGCTTTTCTGAAAATTACATCGACATGCAAGTGTTAAAATGTAACAGTATTACAATACAAGTAGTATTACACATCATAGTCGTGCATTAACGGACTGCACCCTCAGTTCCCCAGGCAGCAAGTTTCCAACTCTGACTGACAATGGTTTCAGATGGCATGAAGAGGCAAGGCACACCTTCATACGGTCGGAGGGGTGGGTGGAAAAAGAGAGAGAAAGAGCATGGGAAAGAAGAGAAGTCATTGGGCAGGTTACTTTGGGTCACATTTGTATACATATCATGTGGTTTTAAAGTGGTCAGGTGAGGAATGGTGGGGAAGACTTAAAACATTATCCCATGTCTTCTAATTGTAGGGGACTGCCTTAAGCACTGGAGTGACATTGTTTGCACTGGTGACAACAGTAAAATAGGTGAAGCCATATGCACATGCAAAACTTGTACACCAGATTTTACAGTAAGTTGGAAATGCCTTTTCTTTTGAATCACATCTTAGGATTCATAAAATACAGTGTTTCTGAGTAAGTTACAAAGAATGGATTTGCTTACATCATAAACCAGTGTTGCCAGCGATTCAACTATTATTTCAACACAAAGTCAAATGTTTTTAAATAACAAACAGATCGTTTAAATTACTTCCTCTTTAATAACAGCCCATGTAATAGCGCTCAATGTACGTGTGTATCAGAGGTTACACAGAAAAGGCCTTGAGAACTTGATCAGTTTTCAGAAAACCTGAGCAGTTCTCATTCTGGAAAATGAATCTTTCCAGGGCTGTGAACCTGACCTGTGGCAGGCGCCTTCTTAAAGATAACACTAGATTCTGCAGCTGCAATATGAGAAATCCCTCTCTTCACCAGAAGATATCTTCAAAAAAAAACTTATATTAATAGATCAAAAAAAGAACCTGACCACAAGAATGCACATTAATAAAACCAGACTATACGTCAAACGAAGATTAACCTTTAAATGAGAAAACACACAGAAAAGATAAACAGGAAAACAACATAATTAATGAAGGTAACTATTCCACATAACTAAGCCAATGATATCCTTTGAAATGCAATACCTATGGGATTGAAATGGACTACTTGTTGGAAATACTTTGTTTCAACCAATTTCAAACTACAAACTTTTTTGGGAGGGAAGCAGCACAGCAACGAAGTGCAGTCAAAGATACCCATAATAAGGAGAGGCGTCATGAATGGGATCCTAGTGATTGCTGGAAGCACGCACTTAAAGAAACCATCTGAGCAGCTGCTGCACTGCACATTCAAGATCCTATCTAAACACCAGCTTCATCGATTTAAGGCAAAGAAATCACATATCCTTACCTCTTTAGGAATTGAAGTCAGCCTATTTCTGTCCGCATTAAAATTTGTCAACTTCCGCAGCTTTCCAATACTCCTTGGCAAAGACTTTCAAAAAAAAAGTTTATAGCTGTTACGCAATACATCCAAAATATGTCCAGTTCACGCTGTTCAAATATTAAAAAGGATTTTCCAAGTCTAACAAGTTCTTACTACTGACCTACCCAAACACTAGAAGTACAAAAAACTCTTTAAAAAAAAAATTAGGCCTTAAATCAAATGATTTTCATTACAGTTTTCAATACACACATATGTTCTCTTGGATATAAATACCTCCTTTTCACTGTTGATATTTCTGTGGTCACACCAGCTTAGGAATCATCAGTCTGTGCTCATCATATTCTTAACTAAATATTTAAAGTTCAAACCAACATTAAACTGGACGCTTGCTCCAAGTTACGCGGATTGTAGCTCACATGGTTATTTTATTTCACAACTCCTCCTTCACAAGCATTCAAGTGGAATGTATTGAAAGTAAACTAACAGTTTTCTCAGTTTAAAAAAACACAATTCAAGTCAAAACACTGTCTAAAACACTAGGTTGCACAGTGCTGTTTCAAACAACATTTTGCAGGTAAGTGTTGGGATATCAAATGGAAAATTGGAATCCTGAAATACTGGAAAAAATGTGGTGAGGAAGGCACAATCTTTTGGGCAAACTCAAAAGATCCAGAGGGCTACAGGAAAGAGACTGGGAAAACCGACCAACTCACCGATGAGGTAGACTTAAAACAGTGTCTTCTCAGTCTCCTCATAGAACCCCAGTAAGCCCTAACATGACAGAACTCCTCACCTTGGCAGTGTCCTATACTTGGTTCTTTGACTAAGCGACTCAATAATAAAAATACACACACACACACACACACACACACACACACACACAGCGTTTTCTTCTCCGTGCAGGCCAGAATCCTCTCTAATGGTATGACAGCCCCCTTCCCCAGCTGAATGAATGCGGACGGAACTACTGTACAAGATACCTCAAGCAGACAAAATCAAAGACTAACTGAGGCAAGATTAAGAGGGAACAAAAAACTGATCTATTGCCAACAACTGATAACTGCGCCAGCAATCTCCTTACATAAACACCAAAGTGGAAAGGCATGAGATTAGCCCTCCCCAGCAAAAAAGTTATAGATCAGGCAGAAAAGGGCAAACCACCCATGCAGTAGTCCTAGCAAAGTCATCAATATCCCCAGGGCAACCACAATAGAAACTAATGTGGATTGCCAGGGTTGTTCACAGGATTTCAGAAACACGTCGAGCTGCAATATATTAATGCACATTAACAATATACTGCAAGCAGTATTAATTATGTAGTGTACCATGACACAGTGACGGATGATCAATTAAAAAAGTGTCTGTGTGAATCATACTTGGGATTTTTTAAAATTGAGAAATACAGGAACTGTCATGTTAACAGGGATACAAAACACGATTACTGGCCCTGAAAGCCAAGTCTGCAATCGGAAGACACCTATTTCCCAATGCTAGACTCCTTGGTTTCGTAATATTGATCTACACTTCCAAAATGCCGTGCACATCTGATAACCTCCACTGTCCAAAACGTTAAATGTTAAACTGAAAATTACCTGGTGTGGCCTGTGCAAGATTTGAAGGAAGGTGTCCACAGAGGTTAGAAACAACAGACACATCAAATGGCTCTGTGTATTTGAGTTTTGGTCTAACAATGCACCCAAGCAATTGGCCAAGGTCTCTCTCTTTATCCCACCATCCCTTCCTTTCCCTTGATGGGGGAAGGGGGGGAACTGTTAGATTCCAAAATGTCTGTAAATACACAAGAAAGCTTCAAGGTGGACTCTTGGGTCTCCAATTGTTGTGGGGTTCTAATCCGCCCCGATCTGGCCAAGAACATAGCTCCTATTGGCTCCACCAAGTCATAGTCCTGTTCAGGAATTCCGGCAGGTCAATCAAACAGTCTCTGGGGGGACTGCGAACCAGACTGGCTCAGGTAGAACAAAAATAATAACTTGTATTTAGGTACTGACATCGGTAAACATCCCCATCCTCAATGATGGCGGAGTCCAGCATGTGAGTGCAAAAGACAAGGCTGAAGCGTTTGCAACCATCTTCAGACAGAAGTGCCGAGTGGATGATCCATCTCAGCCTCCTCCCGATATCCCCACGATCACGGAAGCCAGTCTTCAGCCAATTCAATTCACTCCACGTAATATCAACGGCTGAGTGCACTGGATACAGCTAAGGCTATGGGCCCTGACAACATCCCGGCTGTAGTGCTGAAGACTTGTGCTCCAGAACTAGCTGCGCCTCCAGCCAAGCTGTTCCAGTACAGCTACAACACTGGCATCTACCTGACAATGTGAAAAATTGCTCAGGTGTGTCCTGTCCACAAAAAGCAGGACAAATCCAATCCGGCCAATTACCGCCCCATCAGTCTACTCTCAATCATCAGCAAAGTGATGGAAGGTGTCGTCAACAGTGCTATCAAGCGGCACTTACTCACCAACAACCTGCTCACCGACGTGCAGTTTGGGTTCCGCCAGGACCACTCGGCTCCAGACCTCATTACAGCCTTGGTCCAAACATGGACAAAAGAGCTGAATTCCAGAGGTGAGGTGAGAGTGACTGCCCTTGACATCAAGGCAGCATTTGACCGAGTGTGGCACCAAGGAGCCCTAGTAAAATTGAAGTCAATGGGAATCAGGGGGAAAACTCTCCAGTGGTTGGAGTCATACCTAGCACAAAGGAAGATGGTAGTGGTTGGTGGAGGCCAATCATCTCAGTCCCAGGGCATTGCTGCAGGAGTTCCTCAGGGCAGTGTCCTAGGCCCAACCATCTTCAGCTGCTTCATCAATGACCTTCCCTCCATCATAAGGTCAGAAATGGGGATGTTCGCTGATGATTGCATAGTGTTCTGTTCCATTCACAACCCCTCAGATAATGAAGCAGTCCGTGCCCACATGCAGCAAGACCAGGACAACATTCAGGCTTGGGCTCATAAGTGGCAAGTAACATTCGCGCCAGACAAGTGCCAGGCAATGAGCATCTCCAACAAGAGAGAGTCGAACCACCTCCCCTTGACATTCAACGGCATTACCATCGCCGAATTCCCCACCATAAACATCCTGGGGGTCATCATTGACCAGAAACTTAACTGGACCAGTCATATAAATACTACGGCTATAAGAGCAGGTCAGAGGCTGGGTATTCTGCGGTGAGTGACTCACCTGCTGACTCCCCTAAGCCTTTCCACCATCTACAAGGCACAAGTCAGGAGTTTGATGGAATACTCTCCACTTGCCTGGATGAATGCAGCTCCAACAACACTCAAGAAGCTCGACACCATCCAGGACAAAGCAGCCTGCTTGATTGGCACCCCATCCACCATCCTAAACATTCACTCCCTCCACCACTGGCGCACTGTGGCTGCAGTGCGTACCATCCACAGAATGCACTGCAGCAACTCGCCAAGGCTTCTTCAACAGCACCTCCCAAACCTGCGACCTCTACCAGCTAGAAGGACAAGAGCAGCAGGCACATGGGAACTACACCACCTGCACATTCCCCTCCAAGTCACACACCATCCCGACTTGGAAATATATCGCCGTTCCTTCATCGTCGCTGGGTCAAAATCTTGGAACTCCCTTCCTAACAGCACTGTGGGAGAACCTTCACTGCAGCGGTTCAAGGCGGCGGCTCACTACCACCTTCTCAAGGTCAATTAGGGATGGGCAATAAATGCTGGCCTCACCAGCGACGCCCACATCCCATGAATGAATATATTAAAAAAATGTTTAAAAACTTTAACGAGTAAAATATCCCAAGGTGCTTCTCAGGACAGTTATCAAAATTTGATACCAAGTCACAAAAGGAGATATTAGAACAGGCGACCAACGGCTTGGGCAAAGAGGTAGGTTTTAAGGAGCATCTTAAAAGGAGGGAAGAGAGCGAGAGAGTGAGAGTGCAAGTGAGCGAGAGAGCGAGACGGACTAGGGAGGGAATTCCAGAGCTTCGGGTCTAGTCAACTGAAGGCACGGCTGCCATTGGTGGAGTGATGAAAATCAGGGATGCGCAAGAGGCCAGAATTGGAGGAGCACAGAGATCTCGTAGGGCTGGAGGGGGTTACAGATTGGAAGGGCCGAGGCCATGGAGGGATTTGAAAACAAGGATGAGAGTTTTAAAATGGAGGTGTTGCCGGGCCGGGAGCCAATGTAAGTCAGTGAGTACAGGGGTGATGGGTGAACGGGACTTGGCGCGAGTTAGGATGAGCTCAAGTTTACGGAGGGTGCAAGGTGGGAGGCCGGGCCAGGAGAGCACTGGAACAGTCGAGGCTAGAGGTAACAAAGCCATGAATGAGAGTTTCAGGTCCTGGATTGCATAATCTGTCACAGAATTTGGACTCAATTCCATTTTCCAACACGGTAGGCACCGCGCCTGATCTCATGCCCAGCTGCCAGGTAGCTCCTTCCAACAGCTGTTATGTCAAGTCCCAGAGTTTCCTTAACAGCTGCAGAACAGACATACAACTTCAGAGAAGCAGAAGTGCTGAAGCAGGACAACTTGTGACGGAGCTGCCTCGTTGAAGTCCTAGACGTTCAAATGCAATGCCACGTATCAGGCTTACTTGTGACCAACTGATTAATCCACCTCCTCGTACAAGGGGCTTTGGCAAAGAGATCGGCCTGGTGGGCTGGAGCCTGCCCTCCCTGCAACTTTTTTCCCCACAAAATCACCTCACAGTTTCGTTTCTGGGCCTTGCATATGGTCCAAAGGAAGGCCTTCTGTTGCATGCCCTGAACTCGCAGCTCTGAACTATGAAGGTGAACTGTTTGGTCACATTTTATACAGCACAAACTGAACAGTCCCACTACGTTGAATCTGAAGTTGCCACCCACCAGGATCCCCAGTACTGATCTGAATCCACAAGCAGGACAGATGCCCCTTATATATTTCAATCAGTGTATTCAATATTCTCTCCCAAGCTGTACTTGGAGTCATAGACTCATAGAGTTATACAGCACGGATAGAGGCCCTTCGGCCCATCGTGTCCGCGCCGGCCATCAAGCCCTGTCTACTCTAATCCCATATTCCAGCATTTGGTCCGTAGCTATGGCATTTCAAGTGCTCATCCAAATGCTTCTTGAATGTTGTGAGGGTTCCTGCCTCCACAACCCTTTCAGGCAGTGAGTTCCAGACTCCAACCACCCTCTGGGTGAAAAAGTTCTTTCTCAAATCCCCTCTAAACCTCCCGCCTTTTACCTTGAATCTATGTCCCCTTGTTATAGAACCCACAATCATCTCATTAATTAGCCCATTATTAAAGAAAGCTACTGGACTGTGCGAGGTCCCTCAGGAAATCTGTGAACACAGTACCATGTAAAAAGCATGCCAGAAATCTTTCAAAAATGCCTAGAACGGACCATCATTTATGATGCCATTCCAAAAGCCGACCTCATTTCGAGACAATTTCAAAAGTTATGACTTTTGGTGCCTCCGAATGTTCCTTCAAGGATATTATGCTTTCCCTTGTTTTAATTATCCCCGAAGGTGCCTGATACCACGGCCTGTGAGCCAAGGAATCCCTTTGTGAGGGAGCCCCATATCACTATAACCACACACCTCTTTGGAGGGATTGGGGCCTGTCTATCCTTGATTTGCATTGAATTGGCTGCAAATGGTGTTTGGAGGCTGGCATTCTTTAGTTGCTGGTGAACTCTCAGCACAAATCTCAGCATCGTTCGAAATATAGAACCGTTCGAGTGCTCAGCATCCTGCAGTGCTACTGTTTCCTCAGCATTGGTCGTCAATGGGACTGGACATGGCCAGATCTCTTCGGCTTACTGTGCTCATCAACCTTGTTCTGAATAATGTTGAAAATACAGAGCAATGGTTCTTTACACGTGTATTTCACGGTATACAATTTGCCACAGTCGCTTCAGATCCGTGTTTCAGTGACAGTTTATGCAACCACAAGAAAATTAACAATTGTGAACGAACTATCGTTTTGCATGGCATTTAAAGCCTTTGGCAGGTGTTAATGCCAATTATTTAATGCATGAGTCAGTGCAGGGTGTAAAATTCCAATCTGTGCCCCCTGTATGTGAATATCTGTTTTTGGCTGCCTTGTTTCCTCTCTATGACATTCCAGCGAGCATAGGACAGGTTTCTGATGCTACTTAAAGAGAATGGCTTTCTTTTTTTTTGTTTTCTCAGCCTGAAAAGCACAGCCTAGTAAGATATTACCCGGTGCCAACAGATGGAGACACCTTAGGCTCCTGGACATCTGAAAAAGACAAAACCCGTAGGCCCGATTAATCAACATAGCGTTTGATACTCTGTCGAATCTGACCTGAAGGGGCTGGAGACTCTGTCCCAAACTTTTGGCAACAAGAGGTTCAGCACAATGAAACTTTAGCTGGGGAAAACTAAATTGGTGCAATGGTGCTAGGGCTTTATACAAGGTGGGACTAGAAGACCATGTGCAACAGTGCCTGTCTGTAATGTTGTAATGCTCGCTCATGTTTTCACTCAGCATGATTTCCCAGAATCTATCGTTCTAGGCTATACTCCTATCGTGTGTGGAGAATGGACTATTTTGGTTATTTGACAATAGGCAAAAAAAAAATCAAATTACAGGATTCATAGTGCAAAGTATTTGACAGTACATACTGGAGTGGCAAGACTGGAATAGAAACCCAATACACACACACACACACACACACACACACACACCTTATTCTGTTGTTCCTGATGCAAACTCAGCAAGAATTATTAAATCAAATACTGACCACCAGCTGATTTTCTGTGAGTATGAGCTCTGTAAGGTTTCCACATTCTCCAATGGTGTCTGTCAACCGAATCAAACGATTCTGATCGAGCTTCAGAATGGAAAGCTGCTTTAGTTTTCCTACAGGAAGAGGAGAGGGAAAAAATAGAAAGGAAACTTCTGCATGATAATTTATTAATCAGTTATTTTACATCTGAATTTGTTTTGAAATCTCACTTCTCGGGGTTTATACGTAAATGTGTCAGGTTCAGCAATGGCGGTCCCTCCAAGTACAATTAAGATCCATAAGCTCGACAGCATTAAGCTGATCCCCAATCACCAAATTTTTTGGACTCAGATCAATACAGACATTACTTTGGTTCTAATCACTGTAGTGCAAATAATGCTATGATCTTTATTAGTTAAAGAACCAAGGAGTTTGTTTTGGATTTACGCCAGTTAGTGGAGATTTTCAATAAAGTCATCAGAGGAAAGGGGAAGGAAGAAGAAAGTTTTCCAAATTTCTGGCATTTAAATTCCCACGTTTACTGTCAAATTAAATTAGCTGGTTAATTAAAAATATATGTTCAAGCAGCAGACTTCCCCTTATAATTATAACAGATCAAAATATTCTCCAACCAGGAGACCATATTTTCCAAACTGAATGCTCTTAAAAAGCAAGGAAATCTAACCTGAGGAAATTAACTTGGTCACAAGCATATCAAAGTCCTCCCATACATACCACTCCACTTTCCTGACAGTGAACCTACCAATGCCATTTGGCAAAACTTCCAATAGGTTCTGTGAAACCAGTAGATCAGAGAGCAAATCAAGTCCACTAATCTCTTCCGGAAGTTTCTCCAGTTTATTTTCTGACACGTCTAAACACAGTAAGTTCTTCAGGTTTCCAATTTCCTGTTATAATTAAAAAGAAAACAGAACTCATGCCCATACATGCAAATGTTAGTGGTAAAGCATACACTGCTGAGAAGGACAATTTCTCTCCCACTGATTTCTAACACTTTTTTTCTTCTGTGTTTGTATTTGTCGTCAACCGTTTCCAAAATTCCACAGTGGAAAGCGAGTACTTAATAGAAGTTTTTGTTAACTTGGCATCCAAAAGATTAAGCTAATGAGAAATGAAAAGGAATGTCCAGCTAACTAAATATTAAAAGATTAGCACTTCACAATTTCTTTGGAAAACACATAAATTTAAGATTGCAAGTTAAACTTGCACATTTGGGAATAATTAACTTCAAAGCTTCTTAGGCTATCAGAATATAAACTTATCCATCAGTGTTTAACCAACAATAACTACATCTAAAAGAAAAACAAATATAAATATAATATATAAAAATAAATAATAAATAAATATACACATTATATAAAATATTACAAATATTGTCTGCGCTTCAATTCCTATTTGTGCCACTTCTTGGTATTTTTGTCTTATTTTGTCAAACTTTTTTTAAATTTCAAATTTCTATGCCACATTTATAATGGAAAATGCCTACGTAAAGTCGTCACTGACTGCAGCATAACTACTGGGTTGTGCCTCTGGGTTCCCACAATTCTCTCAAAATGCTTTCAACATTTTTTTCCATCCCCTTTTGATATGGAGACTGCCTATGTAAACTTCTCACGCTGATCACAGGTAACTGTATAGCAGCTTGGCTGCCATCTTGATTTTTCAGCTTAGCTTCCATAAGGTAAGTATCAAACAGCACATTAAAGTTTGTTATTTATTTTTCATTACTTTTTTTTTAAAAACAACAATGTTCATATCTTTCTTGCTCCTGCTTTATTAAAAAAAAAATCACTTCTCTGCAGGGTCATTTGGGTTCTCCAGCTACTGCTCCCCACGGCTGTCTCTCTCCTCAGGCTGTTGGCTGCTTACCCTCTTTCCCCTTCCAAACTTTTGAACACAAGGTATTTCAATAAAGTGTAAATCTATCTTGGTAACTTCTGATGTTTCGCAGGCCTCGCTTCACCCACCTCCCCAGATTCCTCCCTGGGACGTAGAGATACTCCCCTGATGCACTCACACCAGCCCCCACCTTCTTCGCCATGAAAGCCGGCACTTTCCATTCCACCCCCACAACAGCCTAAAACCAGATCATCCCCACCCCCCACCCCACCCCATCTCGGCAACCAGCTGAAACCGTGCCGGTGCCTCACAGTTGCCTCCGACCTGGCCCGCTTCTTCTAGCCCCTGCGATGATACTGGGGAGATCTAGGTGTACCTTTTACTAAAGTGTTCATCCAAACCCAACCCCCTGTGAAGTGAGCAGCATTTCTCTTTTTAGTACTACCCCCACCTACTTAGAAGCTTTTGCACTTTCTCTCCCCACCCCCCGACCCCACAACCCCATAAAAGAACAGAACTTGTTTCCAGACCCCCCCCCCCTCACTCAATCAGCCACCTTTTTAGTTTAGAACCCCCCCCATATACTCAGCAGGACTTTTGTTCTGAAGTCCCCCGCCCCCATCACTTTTGTTCTGAAGTCCCCCTCCCCCATCACTGTGCACAACCTTTCCAATGCCTCTCCTCCCCATTTCAACAAATATCCCCTTCCACGGAACAGCATTTCCAATTCTGGCCCCACCTCCCACAGAGCATCGTCTCCTCAATGGTCCTTCTCCCCACTTACACGGCAACCTACCCACCCACCCACCCACCTTGGGTGTCCATGAAGGGATCCCAAAAAGCCAACAAATTCTTCTGGATTTCTGTATTATACTGTATTTATTGATTCACTACCACATTATGTCCAATGCTGTATACCATGAAAAACAAGCTCTGCTTTCCACTGGGTAGTGGTACTCTTTTTCAGAAATTAGGAAGAGATTCCTTGGGGGGGGGGGTTGTTAATATCTATAGTGTGGGGGGGGGGTCACCCACAGAGAAAAAACTGAAAACCTTTAATAGAGAGCTAGATTAAAATGAATGTACTCCAACAGCTAGGTACAATTGATACTGATGAAGATGGTGAGTAGAGCACTCCATAATGACAGAGCATTATACCTTGGGAGAGCAAAACAACTGTCCCCTCTAACCTTGAAAAGTATCCCTACTTTTGACTGAGGCACCCATGGCGAGGCTCTCAGTAGCACTCGTATACCCTCCTGTCTAAAAGGAGTAGCAGAGAATCACATTTATAAAAATGAAGAGGTAATAAAGGTGATCACAACGATGATCACTATGACGAACCACATAAATTTCCATCATTCAAACATCAAGCTTTCCAAGGTTTGGAACAGGTAAAGTAGCACTCTAGGTTGATCGGGTGGATGCAGTAAGGATGTTCCCAAAGATGGGTGAAACTAGAACTAGAGGGCATAATCTTAGAATAAGGGGCTGCTCTTTCAAAACTGAGATGAGGAGAAACTTCTTCACTCAGAGGGTGGTAGGTCTGTGGAATTTGCTGCCCCAGGAAGCTGTGGAAGCTACATCATTAGATAAATTTAAAACAGAAATAGACAGTTTCCTAGAAGTAAAGGGAATTAGGGGTTATGGGGAGCGGGCAGGAAATTGGACATGAAGCTGAGTTCGGATCGGTCAATGCCCTGTGGGTGGCGGAGAGGGCCCAGGGGCTATGTGGCCGGGTCCTGCTCCGACTTCTTGTGTTCTTTAGATTTGTGGTTGGGATCAGATCAGCCATGATCTTATTGAATGGCGGAGCAGGCTCGAGGGGCCGATTGGCCTACTCCTGCTCCAATTTCTTATGTTCTTATGTTCTTATGTTTTTATGGCAAAACATTAATGTACACGTGCCAGCTTTTCAGTCTAAGCATTCTTCAAATGGAACGCTAAAGAGAAATGCAAATGGGCAATAAATCAACAGCCTGGATAAACTGCACTTACAAGTGTAGGGTCCAAGACTAAACTTGTAATTAGCTGAACTACAGCAAAGAGCCAGTACATGAAAAATGGAAAGACCAAGAACAGGACAACTCCAATAGACAAGCACTATTGCCGGCGCGGACACGATGGGCCGAAGGGCCTCTATCCGTGCCGTATAACTCTATGACTCTATTAAAGCATTGAGGGGAAGACAGTAATTGCAGAACAAGCTTACCACAGGCAGTTCCACCAGTTGGTTCCCATCCAGCCACAGATCCTTGAGGTTTGAAAGTGATCCAGTAGTTTCTGGCTACAAATAAATAGATTAAAAGTGCATAAATCAAAATGAGCAAAATAACTAATCACTGCTATACAAATGTGAATATTCATGAGAAACATTCAGAAATTAAGGACAGCTTTTTTTTTTAAATTGAAATACTTTAAGACCACATCTGGATTATTGTGGGCACCACACTTTTAGGAAGGATGCCAATGCCTCGGAGAGGGTACAGAGGAGGTTTACGAGGATGATAGCCAGGGATGGGGGACTTCACTTATGTGGAGAGATTGGAGAAACTGGGATTGTTCTCCTTATAACAGAGAAGGTTAAGGGGAGACCTAATAGAGGTATTCAAAATTAAGAGGGGTTTTGATAGAGCGAGTAGGGAGAAACTATTTCCTCTGACAAGTGGGTCGGTATTCAGAGTTCATAGATTAAAAATAATTGGCAAAAGAACTAGAGGGGAAATGAGGAGTAATTTTACACAGAGGGTTAAGATCTGGAAAGTACCACCCGAAAGGGAGGTGGAAGCAAATTCCATAGGAACTTTCAAAAGACAACTGGACAAGTACTTGAAGAGGATTAATTTGCAGGGTTATGGGGAAAAGGCTGGGGTGTGAGACTAAATTGGACAGCTCTTTCAAAGAGCTGGCACAGGCACGATGGGCTGAATGGCCTCCTTCTCATAGAATCATAGAAATTTACAGCACAGAAGGAGGCCATTCGGCCCATCACGAGTGTGCCAGCCAAAAAAAGAGCTATCCAGCCCAATCCCACTTTCCAGCTCTTGGTCTGTAGCCTTGTAGGTTACGGCATTTCAAGTGCATATCCAAGTACTTTTTAAACGCGATGAGAGTTTCTGCCTCGACTAACCTTTCAGGCAGTGAGTTCCAGACCCCCACCACCCTCTGGGTGAAAAAATCTTAACTCCCCCCACCCCCCCCCAAATCTAATCTTTCTACCAATTACTTTAAATCCATGCCCCCTGGTTATTGACCTCTCTGCTAAGGGGAATAGGTCCTTCTGATCCACTCTATCTAGGCCCCTCATAATTTTATACACCTCGATTAAATCACCCCTCAGCTTCCTCTGTTCCGAAGAAAACAGCTTATCCAATCTTTCCTCACAGCTAAAATTCTCTAGTCCTGGCAACATTCTCGTAAATCTCCTCTGTACCCTCTCTAGTGCAATCACATCTTTCCTGTAATGTGGAGACCAGAACTGTACGCAGTACTCTAGCCTAACTAGTGTTTTATACAGTTCTAGCAACCTTCCGGGATCTGTGGACAGGCACTTCAAGGTCCTCTACACTTCAGTATGTGCTTCTGTGCTGTAAGATTCTATGATTCTAATACTTGCTAACACTATTTAACCAGTCAGCTTTTGGCAAATAGTCACAGTAGATTTTAATTATTGAAGTAACAGCTCCATCATTCTGAGGGCAAATGCAAAAATACTGACTGACATTTGACTTTGGGGGATCCTTTTGATGGGAAGGGTGGCATTTATCATTTTAATTTTTCACATTATGCTTTAAAGAAGTGGTAAGTAAATGTAATGGAGGAAAAAAAGAGGATCATCCTTAAAATTGGTTGAATACAATGGAGAAGCA
Source organism: Heptranchias perlo (assembly GCF_035084215.1). Taxonomy (NCBI): domain Eukaryota; kingdom Metazoa; phylum Chordata; class Chondrichthyes; order Hexanchiformes; family Hexanchidae; genus Heptranchias; species Heptranchias perlo. The sequence continues at coordinate 5,762,382 of NC_090329.1, forward strand.
GCTTTTGGCCCCGTTTGTTTTTGGAAGGGATACAGTGGACACGGGACGAACAATAGTAGTAACCTCTCAAACAATTACTTTACACTTGATGTAAACGAAGAGAGCACTGCACAATCGTTCAGCTACCACACAAACTAAGTATCGATCCACTCAACAACTTAGAGTTCCATATTCTGGACTAATTTGCGAAGACCAGTGATAGTTCTCATTGGTTGTTTACTTTTTAAAAAAAAAACATTGGCTTTAATGGAACTCGGACAATGTTTAATTCAGTTAGCTTATATATTGTATTGCGAATTAGCCCACTGGAATAAAGGACTGTTTCATAAATCTTCTGAAATAAATATCAGTTATTTGAGCCTCACCGAAGAGAAGTAATCCTTGTGATCTTAACAGGAAGATCTACTGAGTTACACCACATTCCAAAAGGCTCCAAAAAAAATCTTACTAGAGTCTGAGCTGCTGTTACCATTCCCGAAGCTTTCGGAAGCAGTCTGGAACCATGCACTTTTACACAGAAATTCCCAATGCACGTAATGCAGCAGGAGATCAGTGTTGTGTTTTTAGGCTTTACTCACATACTTGTCTTGTGCTCAGCGTCAAGGGCCACTCCCATAGGTGAGCTAAAAGTGTGAACTTACATACACACTTTCCGGTAATGAAGCATCGCCCAGAGGTCAAATAGAAACCCTCATTATTGTACTTAGCTAACTGGATATGACAAGTCCTCCCCGTGATCTCTCAGGTTTTGGATAGTGGAAGAACAAGCACTAGCAGTTTAGACTATAAGCTACAGAACAGGTTTATTACAAATTACAGATAAGCAGCAACAAGAGCCCATACAGCAGCTTGCACTATTTTTTTTCCAAAACAGAAGTTATCTGCCACTCCCTCCTAGGTATAAATATAATAAAAGATCCAACACTTCATTAGAGTCATAGAGTCATAGAGTTATACAGCACAGATAGAGGCCCTTCGGCCCATCGTGTCCGCGCCGGCCATCAGCCCTGTCCACTCTAATCCCACATTCCAGCATTTGGTCCGTAGCCTTGTATGCTATGGCATTTCAAGTGCTCATCCAAATGCTTCTTGAATGTTGTGAGGGTTCCTGCCTCCACAACCCTTTCAGGCAGTGAGTTCCAGACTCCAACCACCCTCTGGATGAAAAAGTTCTTTCTCAAATCCCCTCTAAACCTCCCGCCTTTTACCTTGAATCTATGTCCCCTTGTTATAGTACCCTCAACGAAGGGAAAAAGCTCCTTAGTATCCATCCTATCTGTGCCCCTCATAATTTTGTACACATGCCCCTCATAATTTTGAACACTCATTAACGCTGTTGTATTTGGACTTTAAGAAGGCTTTCGATAAGGTCCCACACAGGAGGTTGGTGAACAAAGTTACAGCACATGGAATTAGGGGTAATATACTGGCATGGATTGAGAATTGGTTAACAGGCAGAAAACAGAGAGTAGGAATAAACGGGTCTTTTTCAGGTTGGCAGAATGTGACTAGTGGGGTACCACAGGGATCGGTGCTTGGGCCCCAGCTATTCACAATATATATCAATGATTTGGATGAGGGGACCAAATGTAATATTTCCAAGTTTGCTGATGACACAAAACTGGGTGGGAACGTGAGTTGTGAGGAGGATGCAAAGAGACTTCAAGGGGATATAGACAGGCTAAGTAAGTGGGCAAGAATATGGCAGATGGAATCTACTTTGATAGGAAAAACAGAAATGCAGCGTATTTTTTTTTAATGGTGAGAGATTGGGGAATGTTGATGTTCAAAGGGACCTGGGTGTCCTTGTACATGAGTCACTGGAAGCGGACATGTAGGTGCAGCAAACAATTAGGAAGGCAAATGGTATGTTGGCCTTTATTACAAGAGGATGTGAGTACAGGAGTAAAGATGTCTTACTGCAATTATATAGGGCCTTGGTGAGACTGCACCTGGAGTATTGTGTACAATTTTGGTCTCCTTACCTAAGAAAGGATATACTTGCCATAGAGGGACTGCAACGAAGGTTCATCAGACTGATTCCTAGGATGGAGGGATTGTCGTATGAGGAGAGATTGAGTAGACTAGGCCTGTATTCTCTAGAGTTTAGAAGAATGAGAGGTGACCGCATTGAAACGTACAAAATTCTTACAGGGCTCGACAGGGTAGATGCAGGGAGGATGTTTCCCCTGGCTGGGGAGTCTAGAACCAGGGGTCACAGTCTCAGAATAAGGGGTAGGCCATTTAGGACTGAGATAAGGAGAAATTTCTTCACTCAGAGGGTGGTGAATCTTTGGAATTCTCTACCCCAGAGGGCTGTGGAGGCTCAGTCATTGAGTACATTCAAAACAGAGATCGATGGATTTCTAGATATTAAAGGCATCAAGGGATATGGGGATAGTGCAGGAAAATGGCGTAGAGGTAGAAGACCAGCCATGATCTTGTTGAATGGCGGAGCAGGCTCGAGGGGCCGGTTGGCCTACTCCTGCTCCTATTTCTAAAGTTCTTAACTCTACTGATAATACTAAACTTGGACCAGTATTCATTCTATAACTCTTACAGGTGGGTAATCATAGACAGCTATAGGTCTACCTCTACAGATACTATGGTACAGTAAGTTGTATGTTTTAAACTGCTGAGTCAATATATCCCATTCAATTTTGCTACGTCAACCATCATGCTGTAGTTGCAGGCTCTGGGTGCCTCTGTGGAATGAGTTTCTGAAGTGTTCCTCAATTCCATCATCAGTATCAGACAGACGAAGGTCATACTAATGCAATATTTGGTACGTCCTCAGAATGCAGCTCAGCCTCAATAGTGCCCTCCAAAATCAACCAACTCTTCAGCAAATGTAATAAAACGTCAAATGTAAGAATGTATAATGTTAGAATCACAGAAAGGTTACAGCATGGAAGGAGGCCATTCGGCCCATCGAGTCGACGACAGCTCTACGCACGAGCAATCCAGCGTAGTCCCACTCCCCCACCCTATCCCCGTAGACCTGCACATTTTTTTGTTTCAAGTACTTATCCAGTTCCCTTTTGAAGGCCATGATTGAGTCTTCCTCCACCACCCCCTCGGGCCGTGCATTCCAGATCCTAACCACTCGCTGTGTAAAAAAGATTTTCCTCATGTCACCTTTGCTTCTTTTGCCAATCACCTTAAATCTATGCCCTCTGGTTCTTGACACTTCCGCCAATGGGAACAGTTTCTCTCTATCTACTCTGTCCAGACCCTTCATGATTTTGAACACCTCTATCAAATCTCTTCTCAACCTTCTCTGTTCCAAGGAGAACAACCCCAGCTTCTCCAGTCTATCCACGTAATTTAAGTCCCTCATCCCTGGAATCATTCTAGTAAATCTCTTCTACACCCTCTCCAAGGCCTGCACACCTTTCCTAAAGTGCGGTGCCCAGAACTGGACACAATACTCCAGTTGTGGCCAAACCAGTGTTTTATAAAGGTTTATCATGACTTCCATACTTTTGTACTCTATGCCTCCATTTATAAAGCCCAGGACCCCATTTGCTTTTCTAACCGTTTTTTCAACCCGCTCTGCCACCTGCAACAATTTATGCACACACACCCCTAGATCCCTCTGTTCCTCAACCCCTTTTAGAATTGTGCCCTCTAGTTTATATTGCCTCTCCTCATTTTTCCTACCGAAATGCATCATTTCACATTTTTCCGCGTTAAACTTCATCTGCCACGTGTCTGCCCATGCCACCGCGTCTATGTCCTCTTGAAGTCTATCACTATCCTCCTCACTGTTCACTATCCTTCCAAGTTTTGTGTCATCTGCAAATTTTGAAATTGTGCCCTGTACACCCAAGTCATTAATATACATCAAGAAAAGCAGTGGTCCCAGCACCGACCTCTGGGGAACACCACTGTACACTTCCCTCCAGTCCGAAAAACACCCGTTCACCACTACTCTCTGTTTCCTGTCATTTAGCCAATTCTGTATCCATGTTGCTATTGCCCCCTTTATTCCATGGGCCGCAATCTTAATAGCAAGCCTACCATGTGGCACTTCATCAAACGCTTTTTGAAAGTCCATATACACCACATCAACTGCATTGCCCTCATCTACCCTCTCTGTTACCTCATCAAAAAACTCTATCAAGTTAGTTAAACACGATTTGCCTTTAACACATCCGTGCTGGCTTTCCCTAATCAATCCACACTCATCCAAGTGACTGTTAATTCTGTCCCATTTCCAAAAATCATTTCCAAAAGTTTCCTCACCACCGAGGTTAAACTGACTGGCCTGTAGTTGCTGGGTTTATCTTTATACCCTTTTGTGAATAGGGGTATAACATTTGCAATTCTCCAGTCCTCTGGCACCACCCCCATATCTACGGACGTTTGGAAGATTATGGCCAGTACCTCCGCAATTTCCACCCTTACTTCCCTCAACATCCTAGAACGCATCCCACCCGGACCGGGTGACTTATCGACTTTAAGTACAGCCAGCCTTTCTAGTACTTCTATCAATTTTTAGCCCACCCAGTATCTTAACAATATCTTCCTTTACTGAGATTCTGGCTGCATCTTCTTCCTTGGTAAAGACAGATGCAAAGTACTCATTTAGTACCTCGTCCACCCCCTCTGCCTCCATGAGTAGATCTTCTTAATGGTCCCTAATCGGCCCCACCCTCCTCTTACTACCCGTTTACTGTTAACATGCTTGTAGAAGACTTTTGGATTCCCTTTTATGTTGGCCGCCAGTCTATTCTCAAACTCTTGCTTTACCCCACTTACTTCCTTTTTCACTTCCCCTCTGAACTATCTATATTCTGCCTGGTTCTCACTTGTGTTATCAACCTGACATCTGTCATACGCCCCCTTTTTCCTGCTCCATCTTACTCTCTATCTCACTCTCTATCTCTTTTGTCATCCAGGGCTCTCTGGCCTTAGTTGCCCTACCTTTCCCCCTCGTGGGAATGTACCTAGACTGTACCCGAACCATCTCCTCTTTAAAGGCCGCCCATTGTTCAATTATAGTTTTGCCTGCCAATCTTTGATTCCAATTTACCTGGGCCAGATCCTGTTCTCATCCCATTGAAATTGGCCCTCCTCCAATTGAGAGTATTTTTATTTTAGAATGGTCTGTGTCCTTTTCCATAGCTATTCTAAACCTTATGATACTATGATCGCTGTTCTCTAAATGTTCCCCCCACTGACACTTGCTCCACTTGACCCACCTCATTCCCTGGAACCAGATCCAGCAATGCCTCCTTCCTCGGAAACGTAATGGTCGAGAAAGGTATCCTGAACACATTTCAAAAATTCCTTCCCCTCTTTGCCCCTTATATTGTTATCCCAGTCTATATTAGGGTAATTGAAGTCCCCAGTTATCACTACTCTATGGTTCTTGCACCTCTCTGTAATTTCCCTGCAAATTTGCTCCTCTATCTCCTTCCCACTATGTGGAGATGCCGGTGAGATGCCTTCTCACTAGTTGGTTCCCTATAGAATACACCCAGTGGTGTAATGGCACCTCTATTGTTCCTTAACTCGAACCAAATAGATTCTGTCCTTGGCCCCTCCAGGTCATCCTCTCTCTCCAGCACTGCAATATTCTCCTTAATCAATACTGCCACCCCTCCCTCCTCCTTTCTTTCCTTCCCTATCTTTCCTGAACACCTTGAATCCAGGAATATTTAGTACCCAATCCTGCCCTTTTTGAGCCAGGTCTCCGTTACCACCATTACATCATATTCCCATGTGTCTATTTGCACCTGCAGTTCACCAACCTTGTTTACCACACTTAGTGTGTTTACACACGTGCACTGCAAACCCGTCTTAGACTTTCTTGTACTCTCTCGGTCTGACCCCACCAAATACCGTACTATTTTTTACTCTAGTGCTATCCTGCTCTCCTAACCCTTTGTGCACCTTGTTTCTCCTTTCTAATGCTACATCCTGGTACCCATTCCCCTACCAAATTAGTTTAAACCCCACCCCCCACCCCGCCACAGTACCAGTGATCTCCCCGCGAGGACATTGGTCCCAGGTGCAACCCGTCCGGCCTGTACAGGTCCCACCTCCCCCAGAACCGGTCTCAATGCCCCAGGTATCTAAAGCCCTCCCTCCTGCACCATCTCTCCAGCCACGCATTCATCTGCTCTATCCTCCTATTTCTATACTCGCTAATTCATGGCACCGGGAGTAATCCGAAGATTACTGCCTTTGAGGTAACTTGAGTTAAAATGAGTTTGAACGGGCTATTGAGAAGAATGTTCAGTAGCATGTTACAAGTTATTTAATTTATTTTAAAAATTTTAAGGGAAAAAAAAAACAGTACATTTGCTTATTGTGGCTTTTTAATTGGCGTAAAAAAAAATACATCTGCTCAAACGTGATTTTCGGTTCAGGTGTGTTTCTTTCTCCCCTCTCTTTCATGTTACCAAACTGAGAACCCCAAACCTAATCACCACAGAAATCATCTTGCCTCTGTCTGGCAGTGCGGTGCTGGGGTATGTGTCACTATTATACAAGGTCAGAACCTGGGTTAGGAGGGAGCAAGAAACTCAAGTCCGGAACTCGAATAGAGGGGGAAGGGGCAGTTCGCTCTGTAGTAGTTTTGTCGCTGTGTGCCATTTGTATTTATCATAACCGGGCTCCAGTTTTGGCTGTATTTATTAGATATTATTGCTGTGTGGCTTATTTCATAATACTTGAGCATCATTCATGGTGGGATACAGTTTTACTTGTACTCATTATTGCTGTGGATTGCCTGTATGACAATTACACTAATTATTATTGCTGTTCAGAAAGGGTAAAGACTGTCCTGTGTGTAGATCCAGGGGCTAAAAACCAGGTCAATGAGGTTGCTGCTGAAGTTGAGAGAGTTCTTGTATGATAGCGTTTTCTTTTGGTGACTATTATAATTCAATTACATAGAAGGTACAGCACAGAAACAGGCCATTCCACGTATCTGGTCCATGCTGGTGTTTATGCTCCACACGAGCCGCCTCCCACCCCTCCTCATCTAACACTGTCAGCATAACCTTCCATCCCTTTCTCCTCCATCCTCACCTTCAACAACAAGTGCAAGGAACTCATGGACTTCTTTGTCACTAAGATTTAGATCATCCGTTCAGCTGCCTCTGCCGCTTCCCTCCCTTCCCCTAGCCCACCGAGCCAAACTTCCCTGAAGGTTCCCCCTTGCCCTAGCCCTGAACTCCCATCTTTCTCTAGTTTCTCTCCTATTACCCCTCAAGCCTTCCCTGAGCTCACCTTGTCCACAACACCCACCTCCTGCTCCCTCAACCTTATTCCCACTAAACTACTGACCACTCAACTTCCCTTCCTGGCCCCCATGTTAGCTGATACTGTTACCAGTTCTCTCTCCTCGGGTACTGTCCAACTCCCCTTTAAATCTGCCGTCATCGTCCCCCTCCTCAAAAATCCCGCCCTCCACCCCTCTGTCCTTGCAAACTACCGCCTCTTCCCCAACCTCTCTTTCCTCTCCAAAGTCTTTGAACAGGTTGTTGCCTCCCAAATCCGTGCCCGACTTTCCCACAACTTCATGTTTGAATCCCTCCAATCAGGTTTCCACCCCTGCCACAGTATTGAAACGGCCCTTATCAAAGTCACAAATGACATCCTATGTGACTGTGACCGTGGTAAACTGTCCCTCCTCATCCTTCTTGACCTATCTGCAGCCTTTGACATGGTTGACCACACCATCCTCCTCCATCGCCTCTCCTCCATCGTCCAGCTGGGTGGGCCTGCACTCGCCTGGTTCCATTCTTATCTATCCAGGTCGTGGCCAGAGAATCACCTGCAATGGCTTCTCTTCCCGCTCCTGCACCGTTACCTCTGGAGTCCCCAAGGATCTATCCTTGGCCCCCTCCTATTTCTCATCTACATGCTGCCCCTTGGCGACATCATCTGAAAACACGACGTCAGAATCCACATGTACGCTGACAACAACCAGCTCCACATCACCACCACCTCCCTCGACCCCTCCACTGTCTCACCACCACCTCCCTCGACCCCTCCACTGTCTCACCACCACCTCCCTCGACCCCTCCACTGTCTCACCACCACCTCCCTCGACCCCTCCACTGTCTCACCACCACCTCCCTCGACCCCTCCACTCTCTCACCACCACCTCCCTCGACCCCTCCACTCTCTCACCACCACCTCCCTCGACCCCTCCACTCTCTCACCACCACCTCCCTCGACCCCCCCACTGTCTCACCACCACCTCCCTCGACCCCTCCACTGTCTCACCACCACCTCCCTCGACCCCCCCACTCTCTCTCATTTGTCACACTGCTCGTCCGATGAGAAGAAATTTCCTGCTATCAAATATTGGAAATACCGAAGCCGTTGTCTTTGGTCCCCGCCCAAACTCCGTTCCCGAGCCACCGACTCCATCCCTCTCCCTAGCCACTGTCTGAGGCTGAACCAGACTGTTCTCATCCTTGGCTTCCTATCTGACCCTGAGATGAGCTTCCGATCCATCACAAAGACTGCCTACTTCCACCTCCGTAACATCGCCCGTCTCCGCCCCTACCTCAGCTCATCGACTGCTGAAACCCTCATCCATTCCTTTGTTACCTCCAGACTCGACTATTCCGATGCTCTCCTGGCCGGCCTCCCATCTTCCACCCTCCATAAACTTGAGCTCATCCAAAACTCTGCTGCCGATATCCTAACTCGCACAATGTCCCATTCATCAATCACCCCTGCGCTCGCTGACCTACACTGGCTCCCGGTCCAGCCATGCCTTGATTTTAAAATTCTCATCCTTGTTTTCAAATCCCTCCATGGCCTTGCCTCTACCTATCGCTATGACCTCCTCCAGCCCTACAACCCTCCGAGATCCCTGCACTCTTCCAATTCTGGCCTCTTGCACCTCCCTGATTTTAAATCACTCCACCTTTGGGTACGTGCCTTCAGCTGCCCAGGCCTCAAGCTCTGGAATTCCCTCCCTAAACCTCTCCACCCCTCTACCTCTCTTTCCTCCTTTAAGACGCTCCTTAAAACCTATCTTTTTGACCAAGCCTTTGGTCACCTGTCCTCATATTTCCTTGTGTGGCTTTTGTTTGACAACGCTCCTGTGAAGCGCCTTGGGACATTTTACTGCTCCAAAGGCGTTATATAAATGCAAGTTGTTGTTGCTGTTCTCCCATGTTTATCTAGCATCCTCTTAAATGCTATTCGCCTCAACTACTCCTTGTGGTATCGAGTTCCACATTCCAACCACTCTTTGGGTAAAGAAGTTTCTCCTGAATCTCCTGTTGGATTTATTAGTGACTATCTTATATTTATGGCCCCTAGTTTTGGTCTCCCCCCGCAAGTAGAAACATCTTCTCTATATCTACCCTATTATCTTAAAGAAGTCTATCAGGTCACCCCTCAGTCCTTTCTTTTCCAGAGAAAACTGCCCCAACCTGTTAAATCTTTCCCAGTAGTTATAACCTCTCAGTTCTGGTATCATCATGTAAATCTTTTTTGTGCCTTCTCGAGTGCCTCCATATCCTTTTTATAATAATGTTCACAGTGGACGAACTGTGCACAGTACTCCAAGTGTGGTCTAACCAAGCTTCTACAAAAGTTTAACATAACTTCTATTCTCTTATAATTTATCAGAGTCGTTAAAAAACTGTAGTTTATTCACACAATTCCAAACAAACAATCTCCAATGCTGTCATTGCCCAGAATGTCTCAAAAGACCCCTCCCCATGCAGGATCCATGTTGGTAGACTGCCTGCTGCCTGGCTTAAATTTCTGTTGGCAGTGGAGAGTTCAGAAAGAAAAGTTGGGCTGTACAATCTCTCAACTTCATTTATTGAAGCAGTGCAGAGTAAGATTTTGCCAAGGATATCATTCTTGACAGGCATAAAAATGGCAGCCTCAGTGCCAACAGACGGAGAACGTTGGGAAATATTAAAAGAAAAGCCTCCCAAAAAGTGCAAGGATCAAGCCTGTACGGACGCAAGCTTTCAAAGATAAAACAGGTAGGTTTACAGCTAAGTTTAGTGATTTCTTTGAGAATTTTTTTGTTAAAGTGTTAATTATGCTAGAAATTTAGTCGCTAAATTTATAGGTCTAGACCGTACTGAGGCAGATAGAGCTGGAAAAGTGCTCGGGGCACATTCCGCCATGTCCCCGCCTCCACCCTGTCACCAGAAGGTGGGCCCTGTGCAAAAAAATGTACCCATATGTGGGCAGTCACAGGTAAAGCAGATTGAAATGAGGGAAACGTGGCCTCAGTCGTGTTTCATGCGATTTGCCCCATTTGAACAGGGGACGCAAAGGCTGGGTGCTAGGCTCTGGGATCGGCACTGAAAATTTAGTGGAGGGGGCCTCAGAGGTTTCGATGCAATCACTTTCAGTGCATGGCTGTGCACAAGTCCAAACAGAATCAGTAATTTTTTAAAAAATGTTTTTACCCAGTTTTTTTAGGCAGCTTGTAGGCTGTCTTCTAACTCTCACTGCAACAGGCCTCGTCTCTGGCCCCAATTCAGTTCAACCCCCCTGGCGGAGGCTGGAGAGTCCACCTGCATCAGGCTAATGACCCAATGGCCGTAAAGTTGGCTGGGGCTAGCGGGTATCTCTGCGGCCCGGGAGAGGGGGAGAAAGAGTTCTGTCCCTCCAGAGATGTGCTCCAATCAGAAAGCCGAGGGCATAGAGTCAGTGGCTCGAAAGCAACATATCTGGCAAAAAATGTTGGAAAAAGATTCATTTGATTTTTAATTGAATTGAATTTTTAATTTAATTTTTGGTCAGTTTTACGTTACTTGGTTCTTAAATGATAGCTTTGGAAAAAAAAATGAGCGACTTGATTGCTCAGTTTTGTTCCAGTTAAGTCATTCCTTACTGGTATTTCTATCACCTGCCATACTGCTTTCCATTTGTTCACGTTTATGTTCAGTTGGAACAAACAACTACTATTCATCACATTTTTTTTTGCCCCTGTGCTTGACCCAAGACTTTGAATTATACACAGTCACATATTCACTCATTCCAGCCAACAGGGATATTGTTTGTGCATTTATTTGATGGATATCTGTGGCCCATTTTATGTCCCTTTTGTATTTGTCCTTTACGATCCTATTAATATAAAAATTAAAATCTAAATATTCTAACATTATGTCCAAGTTAAAGAAAATACAAAATAAAACCAGCAAAAGAGGAAGACACTGACCAACAGTTAATTTAATGCTTCTTTCGTACTGTCAATGTTGTGTTCGTACCATGTTCGGCAGCGGCTTCACACCAAAAGTGCTGTCTAATGTGGGCAAATATGCATCAACATGCTGATAGCAAAACCACCTTAAAAAATCCAATGCTGGTGCCAAAGTGTACGAACCACAATATTCTGATTGGACGTGTGCACAGGCCCCTCTGTGAAGAAACCTCTCAGGAGCCCCTCTGCAGGGCAGTTTCTCCAAAAGTTTTTTAAAAGTAAAACCGCCAATGGCAGCCCATTATATCACTATTTCCATCATTTTTTTTTTTAAAAACTGTCCAGTCAGCTGTTTTCAATCATTAAAAATCTCCAACAGTGAGCCACTAAGCAGCATTCTGTGCATTTGCTGAAGTTAAATGCACAGATTTCCAACTTCACTGTGATGCAGTGAACATTTAGCTCTCCCACACACTCCACCATGAAAATAGAGCAAAAACCACACTAAGTGAGTACCCCAAAGGTTCAACACTGCAAAAATGTTGCTCATCCAGGAGGACACTATGTGCTTTTGATATTTAATATTCCTGACTCCATTTTTTGTGATGCAAGTTATAGAATCATACGGTACAGAGAGATGCCATTCGGCCCATCTTGCTCGTGCCGCCTCTTTGAAAGAGCTATCCAATTAGTCCAATTCCCCCGCACTTTCCCCATAGCCCTGTAATTTTTTTTCCTTCAAGTATTTATCCAATTCCCTTTTGAAAGTTATTATTGAATCTGCTTCCAGCACCCTTTCAGGCAGTGCATTCCAGATCATTACAACTCGCTGCGTAAAAAAAATGTTTCCTCATGTCGCCTCTGGTTCATTTGCCGATCACCTTAAATCTGTGTCCTCTGGTTACTGGCACTTCTGCCACTGGAAACAGTTTCTCCTTATTTACTCTGTCAACACCGTTCATGATTTTGAACACCTCTATCAAATCTCCCTTTAACCTTCTCTGTTCTAAGGAGAACAATCCCAGCTTCTCCAGACTCTCCACCTAACTGAAGTCCCTTATCCCTGGTACCATTCTAGTTCCTCCCGATATCCCCACCATTGCAGAAGCCAGTCTTCAGCCAATTCGATTCACTCCACGTGATATCAAGAAACGGCTGAGTGCACTGGATACAGCAAAGGCTATGGGCCCCGACAACATCCCAGCTGTAGTGCTGAAGACTTGTGCTCCAGAACCAGCTGCGCCTCTAGCCAAGCTGTTCCAGTACAGCTACAACACTGGCATCTACCCAACAATGTGGAAAATTGCCCAGGTATGTCCTGTCCACAAAAAGCAGGTTCATGGCACCGTGGCTGACTGCTGCACAGAAGGGCAGGAAAAAGAGTGGCAGAGCTATAGCGATAGGGGACTCGATTGTAAGGGGAATAGACAGGCGTTTCTGCTGACGCAACCGAGACTCCAGGATGGTATGTTGCCTCCCTGGTGCAAGGGTCAGGGATGTCGCGGAGCGGCTGCAGGACATTCTGGAGGGGGGAGGGTGAACAGCCAGTTGTCGTGGTGCATATAGGTACCAACGATATAGGTAAAAAACGGGATGAGGTCCTACAAGCTGAATTTAGGGAGTTAGGAGTTAAACTAAAAAGTAGGACCTCAAAGGTAGTAATCTCAGGATTGCTACCAGTGCCACGGGCTAGTCAGAGTAGGAATGACAGGATAGCTAGGATGAATACGTGGCTTGAGAGATGGTGCAAGAGGAACCGGTTCTGGGGGAGGTGGGACCAGTACAAATTGGACGGTCTGCATCTGGGCGGGACTGGAACCAATGTCCTAGGGGGAGTGTTTGCTAGTGCTGTTGGGGAGGGTTTAAACTAACGTGGCAGGGGGATGGGAACCGATGCAGGAAGTCAGTGGGAAATAAAGTGGTGACAGAAACAAAAGACAGTAAGGGAGAGTGTACAAAACATGACCGGACAGATAGTCTGAGAAAGCAGGGCAAAGACCAAGGGAAGTCCAGATTAAACTGCATTTATTTCAATGCAAGAAGTCTGATGGGCAAGGCAGATGAACTCAGGGCATGGATGGGTACATGGGACTGGGATGTTATAGCTATTACTGAAACATGGCTAAGGGAGGGGCAGGACTGGCAGCTCAATGTTCCAGGGTACAGATGCTATAGGAAAGATAGAGCAGGAGGTAAGAGAGGAGGGGGAGTTGCGTTCTTGATTAGGGAGAACATCACGGCAGTAGTGAGAGGGGATATATCCGAGGGTTCGCCCACTGAGTCTATATGGGTAGAACTGAAGAATAAGAAGGGACAGATCACTTTGATAGGATTGTACTACAGACCCCCAAATAGTCAACGGGAAATTGAGGAGCAAATATGTAAGGAGATTACAGACAGCTGCAAGAAAAATAGGGTGGTAATAGTAGGGGACTTCAACTTTCCCAACATTGACTGGGACAGCCATAGCATTAGGGGCTTGGATGGAGAGAAATTTGTTGAGTGTATTCAGGAGGAATTTCTCATTCAGTATGTGGATGGCCCGACTAGAGAGGGGGCAAAACTTGACCTCCTCTTGGGAAATAAGGAAGGGCAGGTGACAGAAGTGTTAGTGAGGGATCACTTTGGGACCAGTGATCATAATTCCATTAGTTTTAAGATAGCTATGGAGAATGATAGGTCTGGCCCAAAAGTTAAAATTCGAAATTGGGGAAAGGCCAATTTTGATGGTATTAGACAGGAACTTTCAGTAGTTGATTGGGAGAATCTGTTGGCAGGCTTTCAAAAGTGTGTTAACCAGGGTTCAGGGTAAGCACATTCCTTATAAAGTGAAGGGCAAGGCTGGTAGAAGTCGGGAACCTTGGATGACTCAGGAGATTGAGGCCCGAGACAAAAAGAAGGAGGCATATGACATGCATGGACAGCTGGGATCAAGTGGATCCCTTGAAGAGTATAGAGATTGCCGGAGTAGAATTAAGAGAGAAATCAGGAGGGCAAAAAGGGGACATGAGATTGCTTTGGCAGATCAGGCAAAGGTGAATCCAAAGAGCTTCTACAAATACATAAAGGGCAAAAGAGTAACTAGGGAGAGAGTAGGGCCTCTTAAGGATCAACAAGGTCATCTATGTGCGGAACCACAAGAGATGGGTGAGATCCTGAATGAATATTTCACATCGGTATTTACGGTTGAGAAAGGCATGGATGTTAGGGAACTTGGGGAAATAAATAGTGATGTCTTGAGGAGTGTACATATTACAGAGAGGGAGGTGCTGGAAGTCTTAACGCGCATCAAGGTAGATAAATCTCCGGGACCTGATGAAATGTATCCCAGGACGTTATGGGAGGTTAGGGAGGAAATTGCGGGTCCCCTAGCAGAGATATTTGAATCATCGACAGCTGCAGGTGAGGTGCCTGAAGATTGGAGGGTAGCAAATGTTGTGCCTTTGTTTAAGAAGGGCGGCAGGGAAAAGCCTGGGAACTACAGACCGGTGAGCCTGACATCTGTAGTGGGTAAGTTGTTAGAGGGTATTCTGAGAGATAGGATCTACAGGCATTTGGAGAGGCAGGGACTGATTAGGAACAGTCAGCATGGTTTTGTGAGAGGAAATTCATGTCTCACGAATTTGATTGAGTTTTTTGAAGGGGTAACCAAGAAGATAGATGAGGGCTGTGCAGTGGACGTGGTCTACATGGACTTTAGCAAAGCCTTTGACAAGGTATCGCATGGTAGGTTGTTACATAAGGTTAAATCTCACGGGATCCAAGGTGAGGTAGCCAATTGGATACAAAATTGGATTGACGACAGAAGACAGAGGGTGGTTGGAGAGGGTTGTTTTTCAAACTGGAGGCCTGTGACCAGCGGTGTGCCTCAGGGATCGGTGCTGGGTCCGCTGTTATTTGTTATTTATATTAATGATTTGGATGAGAATTTAGGAGGCGTGGTTAGTAAGTTTGCAGATGACGCCAAGATTGGTGGCATTGTGGACAGTGAAGAAGGTTATCTAGGATTGCAATGGGATCTTGATAAATTGGGCCAGTGGGCCGATGAATGGCAGATGGAGTTTAATTCAGATAAATGTGAGGTGATGCATTTCGGTAGATCGAATCGGGCCAGGACCTACTCCCTTAATGGTAGGGCGTTGGGGAGAGTTATAGAACAAAGAGATCTAGGAGTACAGGTTCATAAGCTCCTTGAAAATGGAGTCACAGGTGGATAGAGTGGTGAAGAAGGCATTCAGCTTGCTTGGTTTCATTGGTCAGAACATTGAATACAGGAGTTGGGATGTCTTGTTGAAGTTGTACAAGACATTAGTAAGGCCACACTTGGAATACTGTGTACAGTTCTGGTCACCCTATTATAGAAAGGATATTATTAAACTAGAAAGAGTGCAGAAAAGATTTACTCGGTTGCTACCGGGACTTGATGGTTTGACTTACAGGGAGAGGTTGGATAGACTGAGGCTTATTTCCCTGGAGAGTAGGAGGTTAAGGGGTGATCTTATAGAAGTCTATAAAATAATGAGGGGCATAGATAAGGTAGATAGTCAAAATCTTTTCCCAAAGGTAGGGGAGTCTATAACAAGGGGGGCATAGATTTAAGGTGAGAGGGGAGAGATACAAAAGGGTCCAGAGGGGCAATTTTTTCACTCAAAGGGTGGTGAGTGTCTGGAACGAGCTGCCAGAGGCAGTAGTAGAGGCGGGTACAATTTTGTCTTTTAAAAAGCATTTGGACAGTTACATGGGTAAGATGGGTATGGAGGGATATGGGCCAAGTGCAGGCAATTGGGACTAGCTTAGTGGTATAAACTGGGCGACATGGACATGTTGGGCCGAAGGGCCTGATTCCATGCTGTAAACTTCTATGATTCTATAAATCCAATCCGGCCAATTAACGCCCCATCAGTCTACTCTCAATCATCAGCAAAGTGATGGAAGGTGTCGTCGACAGTGCCATCAAGTGGCACTTACTCACCAATAACCTGCTCACTGATGCTCAGTTTGGGTTCCGCCAGGACCACTCGGCTCCAGACCTCATTACAGCCTTGGTCAAAAGAACTGAATTTCAGAGGTAAGGTGAGAATGACTGCCCTTGACATCAAGGCAGCAATTGACAGAGTGTGGCACCAAGGAGCCCTCGTAAAATTGAAGTCAATGGGAATCAGGGGGAAAACTCTCCAGTGGCTGGAGTCATAGCTAGCACAATGCAAGATGGTAGTGGTTGTTGGAGACCAATCATCTCAGCCCCAGGACATTGCTGCAGGAGTTCCTCAGGGCAGTGTCCCAGGCCCAACCATCTTCAGCTGCTTCATCAATGACCTTCCCTCCATCATAAGGTCAGAAATGGGGATGTTCGCTGATGATTGCACAGTGTTCAGTTCCATTCGCAACCCCTCAGATAATGAAGCAGTCTGTGCCCGCAAGCAGCAAGACCTGGACAACATCCAGGCTTGGGCTGATAAGTGGCAAGTAATATTCGCGCCAGACAAGTGCCAGGCAATGACCATCCCCAACAAGAGAGTCTAACCGCCTCCCCTTGACATTCAACGGCATTACCATCGCCGAATCCCCCATCATCAACATCCTGGGGGTCACCATTGACCAGAAACTTAACTGGACCAGCCATTTAATACTGTGACTACAAGAGCAGGTCAGAGGCTGGGTATTCTGTGGCAAGTGACTCACCTCCTGACTCCCCAAAGCCTTTCCACCATCTACAAGGCAAAGTCAAGAGTGTGATGGAATACTCTCCACTTGCCTGGATGAGTGCAGCTTCAACAACACTTAAGAAGCTCGACACCATCCAGGACAAAGCAGCCAGCTTGATTGGCACCCCATCCACCACCCTAAACATTCACACCCTCCACCACCAGCGCACAGTGGCTGCAGTGTGCACCATCCACAGGCTGCACTGCAACAACTCGCCAAGACTTCTTCGACAGCACCTCCCAAACCCACGACCTCTACTATCTAGAAGGACAAGAGCAGCAGGCACATGGGAACTCCACCACCTGCAAGTTCCCCTCCAGGTCACACACCATTCCGACTTGGAAATATATCGCCGTTCCTTCATCGTCGCTGGGTCAAAATCCTGGAACTCCCTTCCTAACACCACTGTGTGAGAACCTTCACCACACGGACTGCAGCGGTTCAAGAAGGCGGCTCACCACCACCTTCTCAAGGGCAATTAGGGATGGGCAATAAATGCTGGCCTTGCCAGCGACGCCCACATCCCATGAACGAATAAAAAAGTCAATATCTCCTGCTCCCTCTCTAAGGTCTTGACATCCTTCCTAAAGTGTGGTGCTCAGAATTGTACACAATACTCCAGCTGAGGCCTAACCAGAATTTTATAAAGGTTCGGCATAACTTCTTTACTTTTATACTCTATGCCTCTATTTATAAACATGATGTGGAGATGCCAGTGATGGACTGGGGTGGACAAATGTAAGGAATCTTACAACACCAGGTTATAGTCCAACAAATTTATTTTAAAATCACAAGCTTTCGGAGATTATCCCCTTCATCAGGTGAATGAGTGAAAAGGTTCTCAAATCGCATATCTTACACTAGGCTGGGACAGCATCACACCAATCAAAAGGTATCGTTGTTGTTCAAACAGGCCAGTCACGGAGAACAGCACGTCCCAGTACACTGGATATACATTGTGTCAATTACACAGACAGACAGAAAGAAACCCAAATGGCAGAGAGAGAGAGAGAGAATATTAAAAACATAACTTTTTCCCTTTTTGCTGGTGGGGTTACGTGTAGCGTGACATGAACCCAAGATCCCGGTTGAGGCTGTCCTCATGGGTGCGGAACTTGGCTATCAACTTCTGCTCGACGATTTTGCGTTGTTTACATCATTCACCTGACGAAGGGGGAAGCCTCCGAAAGCTTGTGAATTTAAAATAAAATTGCTGGACTATAACTTGGTGTTGTAAAATTGTTTACAATTGATCCATCCTAACTACAAAGAGGAGTCGATCCAGTTTTGTGAACAATACTAAGCTAAGAGATATAGTGAATTTGGAAATGAGTAGCAAAAGGACGAAGTGAGTCGGCAGATCGATGCATATGCAGTTCAACATAAATTTTTGATTTGAACGGCAGATAGGAATACAGTATAAATCTGTAGCACTGAAGGGGTACGGTAGATAAAAAGGAATTATGGGGTCTAGGTACCAAGCTAGCATGTAGGCGTTAAAAAAAAATCATAAAGGCTAAGTGGGATGCTGGGCTTCATAAGAAATTATAAAACTAGGAATAAAAGTTATGTAGAGTGCTGGTCACTCCTCTTTTGGAATACGAATGACAATCTCATGGCTTTGCGCGTGCACAGTTTTGGGCACCCCACATTCCGGGTATAGTACAGTGGCCTTGGAGAGAGTCCAGCAATGATTTACCAACATAACACCTGGAGTGAAGGGACTTAGCTACAACGAGAGCCTGGACACACTTGGGCTGGATTTCATAGAGCTGAAATGACTGTGTGCTGATCTTACTGAGTGAACAGAGTTGAAAATAATGGAGAGATAGGAAACAACTCATTCTCCTAGTGGGAGAAATAAAAATGATGGGGATGTAATATTAAAATAACTTAGTCAGTTAAAAGTGAATCCAGGGAAAAGAATCATGAGAAAGTAGCCTGACAATGCACAATCAATTGAGGGGCTTAAAAGGAAGGCAAGGGTATGGAGGAATATAGAGAAGAGGCAGAGAATTGAGATTAAAAAGGTGAACAGTTGAGAAAGTGGATGAATAAACTCAATAAGTGAATGACCTACTCTCGCTCATATGTTTCCAGCTAATTTCAATTAAAGAGGAAAGTCTAGAAGAAGCAACTTCTTTTTCAAGTACTTGCAATTCATACCGGCCCAGAATTAGCTGTAGCCGGTCAATGAACGGCGCCCTCCATTAGTTAGACTTGCCTCTTGCCCGTTTAATCTCCATGATATTTTGCGCCACAAATTGCTGGAAGTGGGAGATGGAAACGGCTCGGCGCCTTCTACAGGGCATCTGGGATCTGAGTGAACAGGGCAAGCAACTGTGTGTCTCCTTAACCAATCAGATTGAAGGGTTGAGAAATTAACAGCGCAAGGGCAGAAAAGGAAGTTAGACTGGGTGAATTCAATGTCAAATCAGGTACAAAAAGAGAAATAAAGAGAGGGAAAGAAAGATTGGATTGAGAAAAAAAAAGGTAGAAAGAAAATTTTTTTGAAAATGTTAATTTAAAAAAATGTTTTAAAAAAAACTCCAGCAATTAAAACTTAAAGGAATGAAGCGCCACATTTGTAATAGTTAATTTTCAGTGCTAGAGGGGTTGACTGGCAGTAATTAACACTCATCAAGTCATTAAAACGTGACGATAACATAAGTCGGAAGAAAAAAGAAATAGGAAATGAGAATAAGGTCAGACCAAGTTCAGGAATATGGGTAACAAACAGTCAGGGAACAAATACAGTTTATAGAACAAAAGTACAAAATGACTTAAAAATAAAGTGAGGGGAACAGTTACTAAAAACAAATTAAATTGCCTGTACAGCAATGTGCACAGCATCCAAAGCAAAACAGGGAACTGGAGGCAATAATTCATAGTGAGGAGCCAGTTCTGGTAGGGATAACTGAAACATGGCTATATAAAGGAACAGGTCTGGCAATTAAATAGTGGAATCAAAGAAAATTTACAGCACAAAAGGAGGACATTCGGCCCGTCGTGTCCATGCCGGCCAAAAACGAGCCACCCAGCCTAATCCCACATTCCAGCTCTTGGTCCGTAGCCCTGCAGGTTACAGCACTTCAGGTGCACATCCAGGTACTTTTTAAATGAGTTGAGGGTTTCTGCCTCTCCCACCCTTTCAGGCAGTGAGTTCTAGACCCCCACCACCCTCTGGGTGAAAAAATTCTCCTCAGTTCCCCTCTAATCCTTCTACCAATCACTTTAAATCTATGCCCCCTGGTTATTGACCTCTCTGCTAAGGGAAATAGGTCCTTCCTATCCACTCTATCTAGGCCCCTCATCATTTTGTACACCTCAATTAAATCACCCCTCAGCCTCCTCTGTTCCAAAGAGAACAACCCCAGCCTATCCAATCTTTCCTCATAGCTAAAATTCTCCAATCCTGGCAACATCTTCGTAAATCTCCTCTGTACCCTCTCTCGTGCAATTACATCTTACGCAGTACTCAAACTGTGGCCTAACCAGTGTTTTATACAGTTCCAGCATAACCTCCCTGCTCTTATATTCTATGCCTCGGCTAATAAAGGAAAGTATTCCATATGCCTTCTTAACCACCTTATCTACCTGTCCTGGTACCTTCAGAGATCTGTGGACATGCACTCCAAGGACCCTCACTTCCTCTACACCTCTCTGTATTCTCCCATTTATTGTGTATTCCCTTGCCTTGTTTGCCCTCCCCAAATGCATTACCTCACACTTCTCCAGACTGAATTCCATTTGCCACTTTTCTGCCCACCTGACCAGTCCATTGATATCTTCCTGCAGTCTACAGCTTTCCTCCTCACTATCAACCACATGGCCAATTTTTGTATAATCTGCAAACTTATTAAATGTAGGGGGCATGATTAAGTCCAAATCATTAATAAATATCACAAAAAGCAAGGGACCTCACTGGAAACAGCCCTCCAGTCACAAAAACACCCGTCGACCATTATCCTTTGCTTCCTGCCACTGAGCCAATTTTGGATCCAACTTGCCACTCTCCCTTGGATCCCATGGGCTTGTACTTTTTTGACCAGTCTACCATGTAGGACCTTGTCAAAAGTCTTGCTAAAATCCATGTAGACTACATCAAATGCATTACCCTCATCGACCCTCCTTGTTACCTCCTCAAAAAATGCAATCAAGTTAGTAAGACACGACTTTCTCTTAACAAATCCATGCTGACTGTCCTTGATTACTCCGTGCCTTTCTAAGTGGCGGTTTATCCTTTCCCTCAGAATTGATTCCAATAATTTGCCCACCACCGAGGTTAGACAGTCTGGCCCCTAATTACTCGGTCTATCCCTTTCTCCCTTTTTAAACAATGGTACAATATTTGCAGTCCTCCAATCCTCCGGCACCATGCCTCAATCCAGGGAGGATTCGAAAATGATAGTCAGAGACTCAGTTATTTCCTCCCTTGCTTCTCCTAACATCCTGGGATACATTTCATCCGGGCCTGGTGATTTATCTACTTTCAAAGATGCTAATCCCCTTAATACTTCCTCTCTCACTAAGTTTATCCCATCCAATATGTCACACTCCTCCTTAGCTACAAAAGAGATGCAGACAGACTCAAAGTATTCATTAAGAACCATGTTTCATCTCCACACATAGGGTACCTTTTTTGGTCTCTAATAGGCCCTACTCTTTCCTTAGTTATCCCCCTGCTCTTATGGTATTTCTTTGGGTTTTCCTTGATTTTACTTGCCAGTATTTTTTCATGCCCTCTTTGCTTTCCTAGTTGCCTTTTTAATTTCATCTCTGCACTTTTTATACTCCTCTAGGCTTTCTGTGGTATTGAGTTCTCGGTGTCTGACATAAGCTTTCCTTTCCTGCCTTATTTTACCCTGTCTGCTCCTTGACATCCAGGGGGCTCTAGATTTAGCGGCCCCACCCTTTCTCTTTGTGGGAACATGTTTACTCTGCACCTCTTGAATCTCCCCCTTGAATGCCTCCCACTGCTCTGACCACTGATTTACCTTCAAGTAGCTGGATTGCAGGATATAACCTATTCAGAAAGGATATTGAAGGAAGGGGGTGGGGTAGCTGTACTGATTAGAGACAACAAAATGGCAATAGAAAAAAAAGGATGCAAGTAACATTAAGATTGAAACAAAATCCATATGGATTGAAACAAAGGATAAGAAGGGATCGATCACATTAATAGGATATTCTACAGTCCTCCTAATAGTGGAAGGGAAGTGGAGGATGAAATGGTACCAATTTTTAAAATGAGTAAAAAACATCAAATAAAAATCATGGGAGATTTCAACTACCCCCAAATAAACTGGCAAGAAGAGAAAGGGAAAGGGGAAAAGGGGAATTGAGTTTTTACAGTGTGTACAGGACTCCTTTCTTACCCAGAAAGTGAGAAGCCCAAGAACGGAATCACTGCTGGATCTAGTTATGGGAAATGAAACAGAGCAGATAAATGAATTAAGTGTAGGGGAACATCTAGGCAATAGCGATCATAACACAACAATGTTTAAAACAATGATTGAGAAAAATATCAGTAGGACAAAGAACAAAGTAACAATAGAAAAAAAAAGCTAATTTGGAGGAGATGAGAATGGAACTAGGGAAGGTAAACTGGAAAAGAATTTTGACACAGAGATAGAACAGCAGTGGGAAATATTTAAAACGGTGATCAGTAAAGTTCAGGAGAAATATATCCCTCTAAAAAGCAAAAATAAACTCGCCAATAATGAAACACCATGGATGAATAAAGAGATAAGGGTAAAATTGAAACTGAAGAAAAAGGCATACACCAGGTATATAGACAATATAGGAAAGGATGACATAAGGAAATACGAAGAGGTTAGGAAAGAACATAAGAAATAGGGCCAGGAGTAGGCCATACAGCCCCTCGAGCCTGCTCCACCATTCAATCAGATCATGGCTGATCTTCACCCTCAACTCCACTTTCCCGCCCGATCCCCATATCCCTTGATTCCCCTAGAGTCCAAAATCTATCCATCTCAGTCTTGAATATATTCAATGACTCAGCACCAACAGCCCTCTGGGGAAGAGCATTCCAAAGATTCACAACCCTCTGTGTGAAGAAATTCCTCCTCATCTCAGTCTTGAATGGCCAACTCCTTTATCCTGCGACTATGCCCCCTAGTTCTAGACTCTCCAGCCAGAGGAAACAACCTCTCAGCATCCACCCTGTCCAGCCCCCTAATAATCTTATATGTTTCAATGAGATCACCTCTCATGCACCAGAGAGAATAGGCCCATTCTACTCAGTCAAAAAAAAATTAGGAAAGCAAAGAGAACTACGAAATTAAATTATCAAGGAATGTAAAAAGAAATAGTAAAGTATTCTACAGACACATAAATAACAAAAGAAAAATCAGGATGCACAAGATAAACTCACAGGTAATGACAGTGAAATGGCAGAAATATTGAACAGATACTTTGCCTCAGTATTTACCAGGGAGACGAACACCGTGAGTTGTGACATTAGAAGAAGAGATCAAAAAAGATATAAAGATATTTAAGATAGAAAGGGGGAGATAATTGATGAACTATTCAAACTTAGAGAGGATAAGACCCCGTGGATCGCATCCACGAATATTAAAAGAAGTTAGGGAAGAGATAGCAGAGGCTCTATTACATATATAAAAAAGAATTAGAAAAGGGAATCGTGCCAGAGGACTGGTAGACAACTAATGTTAATCCTATATTTAAAAAGGGAGATAGAACAAGTCCAGGGAACTATAGACCAGTTAGCTTAACGTCGGTGGTAAGTAAGATAATGGAATCTTTACTCACAGATGTAACAGAAACACATCTAGAGAATGAAAATATAATAAAGAATAGTCAGCATGGATTTCAGAAGGGAAAGTCATACTTCACCAACGTTACTGAATTCTTTAAAGAATAGACAAGGGTAATGCAGTAAATGTAATATATTTAGATTTTCAAAAGGCCTTCAATAAGGGACTGCATTGTAGACTCATAACTAAGGTCAGAGCATGTGGAGTCAGGGGAGAAGTAGCCGAATGGATAGTAAGTTGACTACAAAACAGAAGAGAGAGCGCAGGGTTAAGGGTCGCTACTATGACTGGCAAAAGATGGCAGCCATGATGTGGAGATGCCAGTGATGGACTGGGGTTGACAATTGTAAACAATTTCACAACACCAAGTTATAGTCCAACAAATTTATTTTAAATTCCACAAGCTTTCGGAGGCTTCCTCCTTCCTCAGGTGAACGGTGTGGAAATGAAATTGTCGAATCCTTCGCATTTGAAAATCACAGAGCAATGCCTGGTGATTACTGCCCGTTGCCAAGGCAATCACAGTGAGCAGACAGAAAGGTGTCATCTAAAAGGCCACCGAATATACAAACCCCCCAAAAAAAAGAGAGAGAGAGAGAGAGAGAGAGAGAAGGAAGACAGTCAATGACCCGTTATATTAAAAACAGATAACATTTGTTCGCTGGTGGGGTTACGTGTAGTGTGACATGAACCCAAGATCCCGGTTGAGGCCGTCCTCATGGGTGCGGAACTTGGCTATCAATTTCTGTAATTGATATTCTTCAATTTCTTCAGAAATTGATAGCCAAGTTCCGCACCCATGAGGACGGCCTCAACCGGGATCTTGGGTTCATGTCACACTACACGTAACCCCACCAGCGAACAAATGTTATCTGTTTTTAATATAACGGGTCATTGACTGTCTTCCTTCTCTCTCTCTCTCTCTTTTTTTTGGGGGGTTTGTATATTCGGTGGCCTTTTAGGTGACACCTCTCTGTCTGCACACTGTGATTGCCTTGGCAATGGGCAGTAATCACCAGGCATTGTTCTGTGATTTTCAAATGCGAAGGATTCGAAAATTCCATTTCCACACCGTTCACCTGAGGAAGGAGGAAGCCTCCGAAAGCTTGTGGAATTTAAAATAAATTTGTTGGACTATAACTTGGTGTTGTGAAATTGTTTACAATTGGCAAAAGATGGGAAGAGGTGTTCCACAGAGATCACTGCTGGGACCACCATTGTTCACAATTTACATTAATGATTTGGATTCAGGAATCGGAAGTGCAATTTCAAAATTTGCGGATGACACCAAATTGGGGGGTGTAGCTAATGCAAAGGAAGAATGTGTCAAAATGCGAGAGGACATTAATAAACTTGCAGAATGGGCGTGTAATTGGCAAATGAATTTCAATAAAGATAAATGTGAGGTGGTGCATTTTGATCAAAAGAATAAAGGAGGCCACATACTGCTTGGATAATAAGAGGTTAAATGAGATAGAGGAGCAAAGGGATCTGGGAGTACAGATACACAAATCACTAAAAGTAGCGACGCAGGTTAATAAAGCCATTAAAAAAAAGCAAACCGAGCACTGGGGTTCATTTCTAGAGGGATATAATTGAAAAGCAGAGAAATTATGTTAAACTTGTTAGACCACACTGGAGTACTGTGCACAGTTCTGGTCTATATTATAGAAAGGATATAGAGACACTGGAGAAGGTGCAAAAAAGATTCACAAGAATGATACCAGAATTGAAAGGATATATTTATCAGGAAAGGCTAAACAGGCTGGGGCTCTTTCCAG
Organism: Heptranchias perlo; assembly: GCF_035084215.1. Classification (NCBI taxonomy): domain Eukaryota; kingdom Metazoa; phylum Chordata; class Chondrichthyes; order Hexanchiformes; family Hexanchidae; genus Heptranchias; species Heptranchias perlo. The sequence goes on from NC_090329.1 coordinate 5,787,821, forward strand.
TAGGAAAGAGATGGCTGAGGGGTGACTTGAGAGAGTTCTTTAAGATAACAAAAGTGTTTGATAGGGTAGATGTAGAGAAAATGTTTCCACTTGTGGGAAGTCCAAAATTAGAGGTCACAAATAGAAAACAGCTGCTAATAAATCCAATAGGGAATTCAGGAGAAACTTCTTTACCCAGAGTGGTGAGAATGTGGAACTCGCTATCACAAGGAGTAGTTGAGGCAAATAGCATAGCTGCATTTAAGGGGAAGCTAGATAAGCATGCGGGAGAAAGGAATAGAAGGGTATGCAGATAGGGTTATGTGAAATCGGGAGGGAGGAGGCTCATGTGCAGCATAAACACCAGTACAGACAAGTTGGGCCGAATGGCCTGTTTCTGTGCTGTAGTTCCGATGTAAAAGGGTTACTTAGACTTGAAATGACCTGACTTAACTTTCTGTGGCGAGTTTAGTTCGTATCTACCCTGAAAATACAGCAACGTCACAAGTTTAATGCCTGTCGTTGGTGAGGCAGTCAGTGAGATCCCGTTTTCACGAAGCTAACGGCATTTCGGACAGCAACTTTTGGATTTCCACGTATAAACACACATCTGCCTGAAGTTGCTGTGCAATTTGCGCATAAGTAACAGTGAGCGCCATTAACCTCACCATTATTTTGACAGCAAATTCTGGGCCAATGGAAAAACTACCAACTCTCCAGATAACCAAATACCTTAACAAAAAACTTATCAAATAGAGAAGGGAAAAAAAGTGGAACCGCCTTATCGTAAACAGTGAGGAAAGAATAGGCCGTACAGCTTTGCATCGGTGGTTAAAGACACCCACACTTTACGGAGATACACTAAGTGGCACCAGTTACACATCAGTCAATTTCTTCAACCACAGCTGCTAAAGTCATCAAATATTTCTTGTCAGTATCGACTAAATCCAATGCCAATTACACAGCAGCATAATGAAGTCTCATCCAAAACTCCAGCACCTTGTGTTCCAGAGACTGACCTGCGTTAAGGAACGGTACATGTGAATTACATGCAAGAAAAATAGCTTAAGTATGGAGGGGAGGAAGGAAGAAAATAAAATCCATCAACTTTACTCATTGCTAATTGTGTAGTGGCTCTGATCTTTCTAAAATCAACTCAGAATGCAGGTTCCTAGATTTCTATTGCTCACCGATCTAAAGAACTACCCAACATTTGCTTTCATTTTGGATTCTGAAAATTATATCCTTGAAAATTATATGCATGTCAGAATGTTCATTAAAGTTTTCTTGTTCCCATGACATTATACCAAATGACTTACAGTCTCCAGCTGTGCAACACAGCGAAGTTTCACAATGGAAACTTTGCGCAGGGTGTGTGGAAGGAGGAAATGTATTTTTATGTAATACTGACTTTGCAGGGATGAATTACAGACGTACACGAATCCATCTTGCACGACTAATCACATCCAGATATGCCATGAAAATTTACTCCAAGTCACCCGTCAATCTTTATGCACTCCCTTAAGAAACAATTCTACTTAAACATTTTATTTTTTTCAATTTTGCAGTCAAGGAAATCTGTTATTTAGGAATACCATTATTGTTCAACAATTTGCTTCTTAAGACAAATTATTTTCCCCATAACAATCCGGTTTCTGGGAGTGTACCATTTTGTCACGAGGAAACAAGGACACATAGGAAGAGAAAACCCCATTTGGCTCATCAACCTGTCCCTTCCACATGGCCTACCATAGACTCTATACCAACATTTACTTCCCTGGGGATAGCCTCTGTGTAAATACTCCTTGATCTCCAAAGTGAATATCATTTCAGCTTTTGCTCAGAGCCTGTTCCACATATTTACTACTCTGTACAAAAACATTTCTCCTAACCGCCAATCGCACTTGCGACCAACTAATTTTGTGTACTTACAGTCTAATGTCAGTAATTTCCACGAGGGTTCTCCGATCGCCGCCATAACTTTGGCAGAAGATCAGTGGGAACCTTGTAAAAATTGTCACTTACACCATTTCACTAGAGTGTCTGCCGATCTTCCCTTGAGACATAGCTTAGTACTTGGTCCACTTTGATTACACCTTCACATTGGCTGGAAACTTCCAGTAAATACTCATCACACCTAATTTATTTTCCTTCTCAAGCTTTATTAATGGGCGCTTTTCTCTCCTGTACATGTTTGCTGTTTCAATATAAATTATCTTCTATTTAACCTACATTAAAATTCATCTGCCATTCCTTAGCCCATCTACTTAATGAATCCAGATGTTTTTGAATACTATTATATCTCATCTTATTTGTCCCTGGGCAACATTTGGTGTCAGGAGATTAGTACTCTCCTCCATCATTTACATATAGTGTGAATGAATGACCCAGCACAGACCTCTATAGATCTCTGCAAGTTACTGTCACCGACAGATTTTATCGTTTACACCTTTCACTCTATCATCAACCCAGCTAGTTAATTCATCATTAATGCTAAGATCTTTAACCTTCTTTAAAATTCTCACATGTGGAGCATTTTGAGACATATAGAAACATAGGAGCAGGAAAAGGCCATTCAGGACCTCGAGCCTGTTCCGCCTTTCAATTAGATCATGGCTGATCTGCATCTTAACTCCATTTACCCACCTTGGTTACCCTCGCCTAACAAAAATCTATGCATCTCAGTTTTGAAATTTTCAATTGACCTAGCCACAGTAACTTTTTGGGGGAGAGAGAGTTCCAGATTTCCACTACTCTGTGTGTGAAGAAGTGCTTCCTGACATCACCCCTGAACGGCTTAGCTCTAATTTCAAGGTTATGACCCTTGTTCTCGACTGCCCCACCAGAGGAAGTGAAAACAGGGCCTGAAGCAGTATGAAATTCTCAAATATGAATGGCAATATATAAATGCAAATATTATAACCTGCATTTATAAAATCATCGAAAATTTACGGCACAGAAGGCGGCCATTCGGCCCATCGTGTCCGCGCCAGCTGAGAAACGAGCCACCCAGCCTAATCCCACTTTCCCGCATTTGGTCCGTAGCCCTGTAGGTCACGGCTCTTCAGGTGCACATCCAGGTTTTTTTTTAATGAGTTGAGGGTTTCTGCCTCTACCACCCTCTCAGGCAGTGAGTTCCAGACCCCCACCACCCTCTGGGTGAAAAAATGTTTCCTCATTTCTGCTCTAATCCTTCTACCAAATCACTTTAAAATCTATGCCCCCTGGTTATTGACCCCTCCGCTAAGGGAAATAGGTCCTTCCTATCCCCTCTATCTAGGCCCCTCATAATTTTGAGCACCTCAATCTAAGCATCCCTCAGCCTCCTCTTTTGCAAGGAAAACAACCCCTGCCTATCCAATCTATCATCATAGCTAAAATTCTCCAGCCCTGGCAACATCCTCGTAAATCTCCTCTGTACCCTCTCTAATGCAATCACATCCTTCCTGTAATGTGGTGAGCAGAACTGTACACAGTACTCAAGCTGTGGCCCAACTAGTGTTTTAAATTCAGGCTAACTACTCTTCATGACTTCAGAGCTCTTTAGAAAAGTATTTACATCACCCCATATAATGCTCTCAAGCATTTTCCCCGTAACAGATATTATGCTAATCAGTCTATAATTTGGAGATTCACTTCTCAGGACATCATTTGCTGCCCTCAGGTACAGCTTCAGTGTTTTTGAGGTCTCTAAAAAGTTACCACAGCACCACCTATCTTCTTGAGGATTTTGAGGTGTATCCCATCTGGCCTGGACATTTAACTCTTCACATTTTTCATAGCGTATGCCTTACATAGCGTCTACTTACATTATAGATTCCTGAGCAAAAATTTCTTCCGATTTCTACTTAACTATCCCGAGAGCATGGCCAAGGTACCAAATGAGTACTTTGCATCTGTCTTTACCAAGGAAGAAAGATGCTGCCAGAGTCTAGGTACTAGAAAGGCTAGCTGTGCTTAAAGTCACCTGGTCCGGTTGGGATGCATCCTAGGTTGCTGAGGGAAGTAAGGGTGGAAATTGAGGCGGTACTGGCCATAATCTTCCAAACATCCTTAGATACGGGGGTGGTGCCAGAGGACTGGAGAATTGCAAATGTTACACCCTTGTTCAAAAATGAGTGCAAGGATAAACCCAGCAACTGCAGGCCAGTCAGTTTAACATCAGAGGTGGGGAAACTTTTAGAATTGATAATCCGGGACGGAATTAGCAGTCACTTGGATGAGTGTGGATTGATTAGGGAAAGCCAGCAAGGATTTGTTAAAGGCAAATTGTGTTTAACTAACTTGATAGAGTTTTTTGATGAGGTAACGAGAGGGTCGATGAGGTGTATTTTGGACTCTCAAAAGGCATTTGATAAAGTGCCTAATAGGCTTGTCATCAAGATTGAAGCCTATGGAATAAAGGGGGCAGTAGCAGCATGGATACGAAATTGGCTAAGGGACAGGAAACAGAGAGTAGTAGCAAACGGTTGTTTTTCGGATTGGAGGAAGGTATATAGTGGTGTTCCCCAGGAGTCGCTACTAGGATCACTGCTTTTCTATATAATGACTTGGACTTGGGTATATAGGGCACAATTCCAAATTTGCAGATGACACAAAATTGGAAGTGTAGCAAATAGTGAGGAGGAGGAGGAGAGCGATAGATTTCAAAAGGATATAGACAGGCTGGTGGAATGGGCGGACACGTGGCAGATTAAATTTAACGCAGAAAATTGCGAAGTGATACATTTTAGTAGGAAGAATGAGGACAGGCAATATAACGTGAATTGAGCACTTAATCTAGGCTGATACTTCACTGCAGTACCGAGGGTGTGCTGCACCGTCGGAGGTAGTCTATCGGATGAGAAGGCACGGAAAGGACCCATCGGCCCTCAGGTGGGTAGAAAAGATTCCATGGCACTATTCGAAGAGCAGGTAAGTTCTCCCGGTGTCCTGAGCAACATTTATCCCTCAACAAACATCACTAAAACAGATTATTGGGTCATTTATCTCATTGCCGTTTGTGGGATCTTGCTGTGCACAAATTGGCTGCCGTGTTTTCCTAGATTACAACAGCGACTACATTTCAAAAGTATTTCATTAGCTGTAAAGTGCTTTGGGATGTCCTCAAGATGTGAAGATGCTGTATATAAATGCAAGCTCGCCCTCTCTCTCTGAGCTAACTGCGAAAAGAGTATGCAATTATCCCCTCCCAAAGCCAGAGAGGCTTCCCCCAGTGCCACGCTGTGTCTGGGAACTCAGATTAGCAGATGAGGTGAAAGGAAATACTAAAACAGTGATCCCACCATTCCATGCTGCCATGTGATGGTTTAACATCATATTGCATTACAATGTTTTAGTTTCTCTTTTAAGCACCACAGCAAGTGTTATTCAATGCCATAGGTAACTATTTGAAAACAGGGCCTGAAGCAATGATAAATTCTTAAACATGATGCCCAACAGTAGCTTAATTTCTTAGCAGAATGACTGCGTTTCCCTACCTCGGTTTGAAGAAGTATTTTTCTATGTCTCATGCCGATGAGGCATTCAACAGGCGGGAAAGTGAAATATTTTGCAAATAATGAATTTTAATTTACTTACACACACACACACACACACACACACAAAACGTTTCAATTTTTTTTGCTCTTCAGATACATTCAAAGGTTCAGGTGACAGGAATCTGGTGCATGGATAACCTACAGCAGATGCTGCTCCTTAAAATTTCTTTCTCCTTTTAAAATAAGTTCTTTTTTAAAAAAACGAGTAATGAGTAAATTTAAATAAAGCTTAAAACCAAAGTAAACCCTCCCTCACACACCAAGAAAAGGAACTATTTTAACAAGTGAAATTTGGCAGCTTGACAAGATATTTTGTCCACGACACTGAGGGAGCTCCCGAGTCTCTGAATGCTACATCTTGTCTAATTCTCTTGCCACTCTTACAGTAGCTAGAGAACTCTTTTCCAACGTTACTATTCACCTACAGGATCTCTCGAGAAAAGCTTATCATCCAAAAAAGTAATTTAAACACAGTGCCGAGAATCACCCAGGTTACTGCTCGAGACACTCAAGTCAACAGCACCCTAACTACATTTCCATCATACCCAAAGTTCCATGAAAATATTAACCAGCAGGACAACGAGCAGTTAAAAGAATGGGGACAGAATAGGATGGGGTAACACGCTCAACTGTCTTGTATTAAATTAAATACTACAGGTGCTATGTAGGCTTCATGTTAAAATTGCAACACACTCAAAATGGCAGTGGAGACTTGACCAATATAATAGCTCATATTCTCAACCACGGATATGGCTGGAGGGGCTATACTTAATCGGGAATATCAATGGAATGGAGACTGCAGTACCACCTTAGTAATGGAGTTTCTGTAATTTCTGCCACTAAAGAAAATAGAACTTGCTCTTTGGTGGTAACGACCATTCACCAGCCTTTTATGAAGGAAAGCAAGACTCGGGAGAAATAATTTACAAATGGTAAAATTTGCAAAGCAACTGTTTGTGCAAGCATTTACTGCTCTTCAGTCTCCATCAGGAATACTGCCCACAGCATGTTACCAGCACAGTTCTCTGCTGTCGAGAGCAAAACTAATAAGCACTGTGGATAAATTCCTAAAATAAGTTTCTAAACAGATGTTCAACTTTTAAAAGCAGACTAGCACTGTACTACTGACTGTTGAAGCAATAACACAGTGGTGAGATGTGGATTTTTGTCACAACAATTTGCTGAGTTCATCATCTGAGCCATGCCAAGTCTAGGGGTACTAGGGCAAATGAGTGAGAAACTCAGTGAGCAGACAGTGGAGGTGTGGGGAGGTGGGGAGGGGGGGGGAGGGGAGGAAAGGAAAGTGTGTCACTATTTAAAGGGCCCCTCCATGCAGAAAAGTTGGAAAACCACTGAATTAAACTAAGACGTCAAAATTAATGAGGCTGACTACCCCAATGCAAGCAATTACCTTATTAAAGTTACACCAACACTAAACTATTAATCTTAATTTTTGAAGTGGAGAATCTGAGGTAGGTTTGAGAAATTCTGGTGGCAGATTATAAAGGAAGAACTTGCATTAATGTAGCACCGTTTACATCCTGAGGATGACCCAAAGTGCTTCAGAGCCAATGCAGTACTATTGAAGTGTAGTCACTGTTGTAACGTAATGAAGTGCAGCAACCAATTTGTGCACAGCAAGGTCCCACAAACAGCAAGAGATAAATGACCAAATAATATGTTATAATGATGTTTGTTAGAAGGATACATATAGACCAAGAGAACTCTTCGGCTCTTCAACATAGTGCCATGTGATATTTTACATCTCCCCGAGGGGGCAGATGGGACCTAGGTTTAATGTCTCATCCGAAAGTCGGCGCCATACTTAAGAAAAGACATACTTGCTCTCGAGGCAGTACAAAGAAGGTTCACTCGGTTAATCCCGGGGATGAGGAGGTGGACATATGAGGAGAGGTTGAGTAGATTGGGACTCTACTCATTGGAGTTCAGAAGAATGAGAGGCGATCTTATTGAAACATATAAGATTGTGAAGGGGCTTGATCGGGTGGATGCAGTAAGGATGTTCCCAAGGATGGGTGAAACTAGAACGAGGGGGCATAATCTTAGAATAAGGGGCTGCTCTTTCAAAACTGAGATGAGGACAAACTTCTTCACTCAGAGGGTAGTAGGTCTGTGGAATTTGCTGCCCCAGGAAGCTGTGGAAGCTACATCATTAAGTAAATTTAAAACAGAAATAGACAGTTTCCTAGAAGTAAAGGGAATTAGGGGTTACGGGGAGCGGGCAGGAAATTGGTCATGAATTTAGATTTGAGGTTAGGATCAGATCAGCCATGATCTTATTGAATGGCGGAGCAGGCTCGAGGGGCCGATTGGCCTACTCCTGCTCCTATTTCTTATGTTCTGACAGTGCAGCACTGGAGTGTCAGTCTAGATTAAGTGCTCCAGTTTCTGGAGTGGGACTTGAACCCACAACCTTCTGACTCAGATGCAAGTGCTGCCACTGAGCCAAAGCTGTAACTTCGACCCAATGCTTTTTTGCTACACCTTAGATTAGCTGCAGCCCAAGTCAGCCACAATACTTTCCCAGCAGTAATTTACAAGAGGTCACAGCAACATCTATTGAAGCATTGAAATCTTGAGATCACTACAGTCCCCCTGCCCCTTCACAATCATAATTTGCAGAATTTGCCCAGTTAGGTTCGCAATCGTGAATTTCCATTCTTCTCACTGAAGTAAAAGCCACACTGCCAAAATCAATGTGAAATAAGGAGTCCTAAAATAAATATGCAATGTAATCAATAGCTCATGGTGTCAGAACAAATAACTCCCTGATAGAACAGGTGAAGTGATAGGCTAATCTGTGGAATATTCAAAGCCAGTACACTGTAATCTTTTTATATAGCCACAAGTTATTTTTCATGAATTAAATTATGAGACCTACATCACTTTAGTTTAATTCTTCACCATGCCATGAAAAAAACAAAGCATATGGTTTAAAAAAAATTCTTACCAAATTATATAGTTCGTTATTTCCAAGGTCCAATTCTTCTAATTTGCGGAGAAGGGCAAGAGATCTGTAAATTAACATAGCATTAAAAATTTGATGTTAAGATACTACTTCATTTTCATCCCCAGGTAGTTAGTTTGTTGCAGCAATTAATACGTGTATGTACTGAACAGGATTTGACAAAGGTCACACCACAAATGTTATGCATCAGTCATAGTCAAAACTAATATTTATTGGTGTAGGAACCACCTGCTTTGAAAATCCTTGTTCCCCACAAAAGGATTTTGGTTTGAAATATGGTTTCCACTTTCCACATGGAACTATTGCTCACATTCAGTTGTCAAAAGGGAATGGGACATGGCTCCGCTTGGCATGTACTATACCAGGACAGAACCTCTGCCCACAAACTATCAGCACAGCTCAGTCAAAGAACTTTTTAAATCAGAAGCATGTCACAAACAGCATGATTAAAGGAATATTCCAGGATAACAGCCTTAGAGAACATGTGGTAAAAATGCCCTTTCACCTCTCTACATTTCAAAAAAATACATATCTTAAATGCCTTGCTCATCTGGTTGCAGAATCCCCCTTGCCACTAAATTCAGGGTGTCATCTCTTCACTCTCAGTGGCCGAGAAGCTGAAAATACTTTTTGCAAAACCACAGTGAAATGGATAAAAAAAAGAGCATGTTGGGGGCAGGGGCTAAGAATTTCATCCACGATGAGAAATCCAGTCACAGGGTGGGAAGGGAGATCGCACTTAAATGTAAGAAGTATTTTTCCGTACTCTCAAATATTTATGCACATATTTCTTTAATTAGAACAGAGCCAGGGCTTGGCCTACAACAGAGCCCAATTGAAAGTTTCATTTTATCCTGTGTCACCTGGAATTTTCCAAACACATTCTTATACTGGTGTACATTTACACAAAAGAAATCCATTGAACTTACTCTGGTAGAAAGGTCAGCAGGTTCTCTCTTAGCTCAAGTGATGCCAGGTTTATAAGACTGAAACAAACAATGAAAAGAAACACAATGATTTACAAAAAGTTTTAGTAAAAAAAAATGTATTGAAACAATGATAAAGACTAAAATTCAAAAGAATTCTACAGATGAAATGTTTGGCTCCTTTAAAAATGAATCATCCCAGAACTAGTCTGACAATCCATTAAAATGTAAACAATGGAAATTCCTACAATTCTTGGGGGAGGTGCAATGCAGGCAGCAACATTTCCCATATGCTAATAATAATGAGTCAACAGCAGATACCAGGTACACAACCGAAGTAGAGTATGGAGTAATAGCTGGTGCAATATAAGCAGTGAAAATCTGACACACAAAATACGACTTTGCTGCAACATACAAAATTACTGAGTCACTTATGATCACAGATACAATTATACAGACACAATTATACAGACTATTTGGAACATAGAAAATAGGAACAAGAGTAGGCCATTCAGCCCCTCATGCCTGCTCCACCTTTCAATCAGATCATCACTGAACTGTACCTCAACTCCATATCACTTCATGCCCTTACCTAACAAAAATCTATCGATCGCAATCTTGAAAATTTTAATTGACCCAACATCCACGGCCTTTTGGGGGGAAAAGTTTCAGATTTCCCTCCTGAATGGCCTAACTCTAATTTTAAGATTGGATTCTCCCACCAGAGTAAACAGTTTCTCTGTATGTACCCTAGTGAATCCCTTTATTATTTTAAAGACTTCCATTAGCTCACCCACAACCTTCTAAATTCAAGGGAGTACGAGCCAAGTTTATGCAACCTGTCTTCATAATTTAACCCTTGGCATCATTCTGGTGACGCTGCACTGTAGCTCCTACAAGGCTAATAAATTCATTCCTGAGGCGTGGTGCCCAAAACAAAATGCAGTACACCAGAAGGGGTCTGACCAAGGCTCTATACAACCAATGCATAACTTCTTACCCTTTGTATTCCAGCCCCCTTGAGGTAAAGGCCAATATTCCATTAATCTTGTTGATTACTTTTTGTACCTGCCCACTAGCTTTTAGTGATCTATGCACATGGACACCTAAAAGCCTTCACTCCTCCACAATTCCAAGTCTCTCGCCATTTAGAAAATATTCTTATTTGTCTTTCTCGATCTCCACATTGAACTCCATCTGCCACAGTTTTGCCCAGTCACTTAATCTGTCTGTGTACCTTTGCATCTACACTATTTTCTGTGCCTCCTAACTTGGTGTAATCTGCAAGCTTGGATGTACAACACTCTATTCCTTCATCCATGTCACTGATGTGAAAAGCTGCGGCCCCAATACAGATGAGGAACACCACTCATCACATCCTTCCAATCAGAGGACATCCCCTTTATACCAACTCTGTGTCTCCTCCCTCCCTCCCAACCAATTACCAACCCACGCTCCAATTCAGTGTGCTTTTATTTTTGCTAATAATCCATTGTACTGAACCTTATCAAATGCCTTCTGGAAATCTATATAGACAACATCCATGAATGGGAACTCCTCAAATAATTCAACTAGATTAATCAGGAATACCCTGCCCTTCCATGATGACTCTCTTTGATCAGCTTCTACTTGTCCAAGTGCTCAGCCACTCTGTCCCTGATGATGAGGAATGACTGATCATTCAGTAACATACAAACTCCTCTGAAATGTTCTTCATATCTTTTAGAAGGTGATTTTCAGATTGGCAAGCTGTAACGAGTGGAGTGCCACAGGGATCAGTGCTTGGGCCTCAACTATTTACAATCTGTATCAATGACTTGGATGAAGGGACCGAATGTTTGGTTGCTAAATTTGCTGATGACACAAAGGTAGGTAGGAAAGTAAGTTGTGAAGAGGACATAAGGAGTCTGCAAAGGGATATAGATAGGTTAAGTGGGTGGGCAAAAATTTGGCAGATGGAGTATAATGTGGGACAATGTGAACTTGTCCACTTTGGCAGGAGGAATAGAAAAGCAGTATGTTATTTAAATGGAGAGAGATTGCAGAACTCTGAGGTACAGAGGGATCTGGGTGTCCTAGTACATGAATCACAAAAAGTTAGTATGCAGGTACAGCAAGTGATTAGGAAGGCAAATGGAATGTTGTCATTTATTGCAAGGGGAATGGAATATAAAAGTAGAGATGTTTTGCTAGAGTTGTACAGGGCATTGGTGAGACCACGTCTAGAATACTGTGTGCAGTTTTGATCTCCTTATTTAAGAAAGGACATAATTGCTTTAGAGGCAGTTCAGAGAAGGTTCACTCGACTGATTCCTGGGATGAAGAGTTTATCTTATGAGGAAAGGTTGGACAAGTTGGGCCTGTATACACTGGAGTTTAGAAGAATGAGAGGTGATCTTAGTGAAACATATAAGATCCTGAGGGGACTTGAAGGAGAAGACGCTGAGGGGATGTTTCCCCTTGTGGGAGAGACTAGTACTTGGGGCCACAGTTTAAAAATAAGGGGTCTCCCATTTAAGACAGAGATATGGAGAAATTTTTTCTCTGGGGTTCGTAAGTCTATGGAACTTCCTTCCCCAGAGAGCGGTGGAGGCAGGGTCATTGAATATTTTTAAGGCCGAGTTAGATAGATTCCTGATTAACAACGGAGTCAAAGGTTATAGTAGGTAGACAAGTAGGGTTGAGGTCACAATCAGATCAGCCATGATCTTATCAAATGGCGGAACAGGCTCGAGGGGCCAAATGGCCTAATCCTGCTCTTAATTCGTACGTTCATATTCAAATAATCTACTGGAATACATCTAAATTTGGAAACCCCCTCAGACGCTCAAGGTGGGCTCAATCACAATTATTGCAGAGTTCAGACACAAAAACTTCTACACATAAAATAAAAACCATGGCCTCAGTTTTCAAAGTGAAACCACTTGGAGACAACAGGAAACAAGTAACTTGCTCCAATCACAATTTATTGCATTAATTAGGATTGTTTTCTTCAGAAGCTCCATTCTCCGTCTACAGCTGTAACCTCATCTTCTAATGAAGTACAGGGACTAAAATACATTATCTAAGTGTCAGACGCAGTATCAAAAAAACAATCCCTCAATGAAATAATGTAACTAATTCCCATTACAGCAGTTATGTTGGAAGTATGAACAAAACTCTCCAGATTTGCTTCCACTATTCTCCCGGGGGGGGGGGAAAGAGGGGGGAAACGGAGCATTTTAAAAGGAAAACTGCACCCCCCATTACCCAGTATTGCAACGAGTTAGAAATTGCACTCAAGAGATACCAAAAGATGGCAGATGTGGCAAATGGAAAAATGTCACTAGTACATCTGGAATTGCCTTTTTGAGGTTGGAGCTGACGCACATTGTTGGGGAAGGGAAAGCAAAGCAAGCTTTACTCTTCATCGAATTTTGCCATTGCTGACCTGGGAGTGCTGGATGCTGACTATGGGGTTCGAGATGGATGGCCTTCTATTCCCCAGCAACAAAATCCCTCACCTTGAGTACACACGCACAAAAACGGCTAACAATTTCCCCAATAACACTCAATTTTATAACTGCTGTTAGTATACTAAGCTGCCCAATGCTTCACAGTGAGGCTTTTATAACTGTTGCAATTGCTATGGTTACACTTAGATCGAGTCGGTTTAGTATAAATGAGCTGAATTCAATGAGTTTGACATTACCACAAACCTATAATCTGCTTAAAATCTACATAAATCCATGGCAGTATCTCATCTAAATATAGCAAACCCATCTGCGCACAAAATGGATTGTTAGGAGGAAGTTTTGCTGATTTCACCTAAAAAGAAACATTTTTCAGCCATAAATACTATATCCTGAAATACAACAGCTTGTGCAATTTACAATTGCTTCCTGGGTCATCCTTGACTGCTCAGTTGGCAAATGCACCGCCTGGTGTGAGTTCAGCCACAGACCAGGGCGGTCTTAGGTTCGATTCTCAGTCTTTTAAAAAGTTAGCCAATCTCAGCAAGGATGGAGGCATTAAAAATTGTCTTCCGTGGGCCCCAGATGTTAGCTGGAGGGGGGCAGGGAAGAGAGCAAGAGTGCTCAAAGGCAGTACGACGTCAAAGCCAAGGTTCCCCCTCTTGCCCGCTATCCAACAGCTCAAGCTGGAATATGAGCGTACGAGAACACAATCAGATTCAGTTACTGTGCTCATTTATGGTTAAATAGCCAAAAGGCACTCATTGTAATTCCTGCACGACAAATGGTGATTTAGGCAATGTACTGCAGAGCTACAGCTGCCCAAGTAACTATACCTCAGAACAGAAACACAAAGTTGGAGGCAAAACATCCGGGCTGGATTTTGCAGTAAAAATAACAGTGAGGCTGAAGGGCGCTCACCGTTATTCATGTGCAAATCGGACAGTAACTTCCAGCGACCGCACATGCGCAGTTAAACGCGGAAATCTGGAAGTTGCTGTTCCAGATAAGATGCTCCTCCAAAAGCTGTGCGAAGAAGGTATCTCACCGGCTGACTCCCCGTTCAAACGTATTGAACGGCATGAAGTTGCCGTACTGACCTCGCAAATAGGGACAAAACACGCCAAGTCAAGTCATTTCAAGTCGAAGTGCCATTTTAATTACCGCCAAACAACTTCTCTGGCACTGAAAATTAACTTTTAAAAGTGAGGAGTCTCATTCCTTCAGCCTTTAATTATTGTTGGACATTTAAACAAATTTAAATAAAACACTTTTTTCTTACTTTTTCTTTCTGCCTCCTTTAACTCTGTCTCTTAATCCAATATTTCTTCCTCTCTCTTTATTTCACTTTTTGAAATTTTTTTAATTCATTCATGGGATGTGGGCGTCGCTAGCAAGGCCGGCATTTATTGCCCATCCCTAATTGCCCTTGAGAAGGGGGTGGTGAGCCGCCATCTTGAACCGCTGCAGTCCGTGTGGTGAAGGTTCTCCCACAGTGCTGTTAGGAAGGAAGTTCCAGGATTTTGACCCAGCGACAATGAAGGAACGGCGATATATTTCCAAGTCGGGATGGTGTGTGACTTGGAGGGGAACGTGCAGGTTGTGTTGTTCCCATGCGCCTGCTGCCTTTGTCCTTCTAGGTGGTAGAGGTCACTGGTTTGGGAGGTGCTGTCGAAGAAGCCTTGGCGAGTTGCTGCAGTGCATCCTGTGGATGGTACACACTGCAGCCACTGTGCGCCAGTGATGGAGGAGTGAATGTTTAGGGTGGTGGATGGGGCGCCAATCAAGCGGGCTGCTTTGCCCTGTATGATGTCGAGCTGCACTCATCCACGCAAGTGGACAGTATTCCATCACACTCCTGACTTGTGCCTTGTAGACGATGGAAAAGCTTTCGGGGGTTAGGTGGTGAGTCACTTGCTGCAGAATACCCAGCCTCTGACCTGCTCTTGTAGCCACAGCATTTATATGGCTGGTCCAGTTAAGTTTCTGGTCAATGGTGACCCCCAGGATGTTGATGGTGGGGGATTCGGCGATGGTAATGCTGTTGAATGGCAAGGGATTAGACTCTCTTGTTGGAGATGGTCATTGCCTGGCACGAATGTTACTTGCCACTTATCAGCCCAAGCTTGGATGTTGTCCAGGTCTTGCTGCATGCAAGGTATCAGGAAGTAGAGAGAACGCACTCTGTACATCACAAGATAGGCCCAAACACAAGACAAATACAACATCCTTAGATCAGTCTCCATAACAGAAAGGACAAGAAAGAACAATGGTTTCTGAAAAGTTTGCTGCATACAGACTGCTTCATTATCTGAACGGTTGCGAACAGAACACTACAGTCACCAGCTTCTGGCCTTATGGTGGAGGGAAGGTCATTGATGAAGCAGCTGAAGATGGTTGGGCCTAGGACACTGCCCTGAAGAACTCCTGCAGCAATGCCCTGGGGTTGAGATGATTGGCCTCCAAAAACTACTACCATCTTCCTTTGCGCTAGGTATGACTCCAGCCACTGGAGAGTTTTCCCCCTGATTCCCATTGACTTCAATTTTACTAGGGCTCCTTGGTGCCACACTTGGTCAAATGCTGCATTGATGTCAAGGGCAGTCACTCTCACCTCACCTCACGAAACATTGCATTCATTATTCTAACTTACACTTCCTGGTTCAGTCTGTGCTGCTCATTAATGATGCTTCAATCTGATTTGTTAAGGAGATGCACAGTTGCTTGCCCTGTTCACATAGGTCCCAGGTACCCTGTAGAGGGCGCCACGCTTTTTGGCTCTCCAACTTAAAGGAGCTTCCTGTGCGAACGCCCATAGAAAGTCCATGGGCAAGTGCCAGCCTAACGGAGACCGGGTGCCGTTCATTTGCCGCTCACAGCACGATCTGGCCCGTTGGCTTTGGTTTATGTGGATTAGATTTTAAGCAGATTATAGGTTTGTGATTATGTCGAGCACGGACACCATGCAATATTAGTAAAGTAAATCTCGCAGATGTTATTCCACTGCTTTGTTTGGTCTTTTCAACAGGCCTAGATTCTACACAATACGAGTCAATGATCTATTAATTACACCCTACATTATTTTGTTTCACACAATGAATGTTTTTCTGCGAGCTTTTAAGTTACGAATTAGTAGTGTTCACTGCCCAAGGCTAAGGGATTTAAATAGAAAAAGACATTAGAAATAAGGGAACACAACAGAAGCGCAAAAGTGTGGGATCATGTTGCCACATTTGTCATATCAATTCTAAGACTTTTACTATACTGACTAATTAACAAGGTATCGGGAATTAGAGAGAACACACACTCTGTACATCACAAGATAGGCATCTTAAACACAAGACAAATACCACATCCTTAGATCAGTCTCCATAACAGAAAGGACAAGAAAGAACAATGGTTTCTGAAAAGTTTATCATCGGAGCAATGGGAGTCTTTCAGAAGGG
Organism: Heptranchias perlo; assembly: GCF_035084215.1. Taxonomy (NCBI): domain Eukaryota; kingdom Metazoa; phylum Chordata; class Chondrichthyes; order Hexanchiformes; family Hexanchidae; genus Heptranchias; species Heptranchias perlo. Next base: position 5,804,153 of record NC_090329.1, read on the forward strand.
AGATTGAGACCATACAATGGCAACATGTTCCCATAAAGGCCAAGGGTGGTTCCAAGAACTCCAGGGAACCTTGGATATCAGGGGATATACGAGAATGGATTAGGGAAAAAAGGAGGGCTTTTGGCAGATACAAAAGGCTAAAGACGGAGGAAGCCCTAGAGGAGTACAAAAAGTGCAGGGGGATACTTAAAGAAATTAGGAGATCAAGGAGGGGCCATGAAATAACACTGGCGAGCAAAATAAAGGAAAATCCTAAGATGTTTTATAAGTATATTAAGGGTAAGAGGATGACTAAGGAAAAAATAGGGCCCATTAGGGACAAAAATGGCAATGTGTGTGTGGAGCCGGCAGATGTAGGAGGGGTTCTAAATGAATTTTTTGCATCTGTTTTCACTATGGAGAAGGACGATGTAGACATAGAAATACGGCAGGGGGACTGTGATATACTCGAACATATTAACATCGAGCGGGAGGAGGTATTGGCGGTTTTAGCAGGCCTAAAAATGGATAAATCCCCAGGCCCAGACGAAATGTATCCCAGGCTACTGTGTGAGGCAAAGGAGGAGATTGCGGGGGCTCTGACACATATATTCAGAACCTCTCTGGCCACAGGGGATGTGCCAGAGGACTGGAGAACCGCTAATGTAGTACCATTATTCAAGAAGGGGAGTAGGGAAAAACCGGGGAACTACAGGCCAGTGAGCCTAACATCAGTGGTAGGAAAATTATTGGAAAAAATTCTGAAGGACAAAATTAGTCTCCACTTGGAGAAGCAAGGATTAATCAGGCATAGTCAACATGGCTTTGTCAAGGGAAGATCATGTCTGACTAATTTGATTGAATTTTTTGAGGGGGTGACTAGGCATGTGGATGAGGGTAACGCAGTGGATGTGGTATACATGGATTTCAGTAAGGCCTTCGATAAAGTCCCGCACAGGAGACTGGTCAAGAAGGTACGAGCCCATGGAATCCAGGGTGCCTTGGCACTTTGGATACAAAACTGGCTTAGTGGCAGAAGGCAGAGGGTGATGGTCGAAGGTTGTTTTTGTGACTGGAAGCCTGTGGCCAGTGGGGTACCACAGGGATCGGTGCTGGGTCCCTTGCTGTTTGTGGTCTACATTAACGACTTGGATATGAATGTAAAAGGTATGATCAGTAAGTTCGCTGATGATACAAAAATTAGTAGGGTGGTAAATAGCGAGGAGGATAGCCTCAGTCTGCAGGACGATATAGATGGGTTGGTCAGATGGGCGGAACAGTGGCAAATGGAATTTAACCCGGAAAAGTGCGAGGTGATGCACTTTGGAGGGACTAACAAGGCAAGGGAATACACAATGAATGGGAGGACCCTAGGCAAGACAGAGGGTCAGAGGGATCTTGGTGTGCAAGTTCACAGATCCCTGAAGGCGGCGGAACAGGTAGATAAGGTGGTAAAGAAGGCATATGGGATACTTGCCTTTATTAGCCGAGGCATAGAATATAAGAGCAAGGAGGTTATGATGGAGTTGTATAAAACACTGGTTAGGCCACAGCTGGAGTACTGTGTGCAGTTCTGGTCGCCACACTACAGGAAGGATGTGATCGCTTTGGAGAGGGTGCAGAGGAGATTCACCAGGATGTTACCAGGGCTGGAGCGCTTCAGCTATGATGAGAGACTGGGAAGATTGGGTTTGTTTTCCTTGGAGCAGAGGAGGCTGAGGGGGGACATGATTGAGGTGTACAAAATTATGAGGGGCACAGATAGGATGGATACTAAGGAGCTTTTTCCCTTCGTTGAGGGTTCTATAACAAGGGGGCATAGATTCAAGGTAAAAGGCGGAGGTTTAGAGGGGATTTGAGAAAGAACTTTTTCACCCAGAGGGTGGTTGGAGTCTGGAACTCACTGCCTGAAAGGGTTGTGGAGGCAGGAACCCTCACAACATTCAAGAAGCATTTGGATGAGCACTTGAAATGCCATAGCATACAAGGCTACAGACCAAATGCTGGAATATGGGATTAGATTAGACAGGGCTTGATGGCCGGCGTGGACACGATGGGCCGAAGGGCCTCTATCCGTGCTGTATAACTCTATGACTCTATAACTGGATAACACTTTATATTTTCATATGTTCTGTGAGGGGAAAAAAGAAAGTTAGAACACTAATTACAGCAATACACTGGGGAACAAGTTCACACTGGCAAAAAACAAAATTTAGTATTGATGTCACAAATTTCTTCATATAAAAGAGTGATCAGCATGTGGAATGGACTTATGGAAAGGGCAGTGGGACCAAAATCCCTGGAATGATGTAAAAAAACAGCTGGATGTCGTGATGCCCAAGGGGAAGGAAGGGGGGGGGGGTGTGGGAGAAGGAGAGCCCAAGGGGAAGGAGGGTCTAATGGGAAGGAAGGGGGAGGGGTGGAGAAGGAGAGCCCAAGTTGTTGCTCGTTGGATGTGCTATGATAGGCCAAAATGCTCTCATCTTATGATCTTCTTCCACAACAACATACACCTTTCAAATTCTAATTCACAATCAAATCAGCAGATCCATACGTCCCTATCACCCTCACTGAATTCATAAAGTAGTCTTATCTTTTAGCGTTTGCATCTCACTCGGCTAGCCTTTTTTTAAAAAAAGTTGCCATTATTAATCCTGTATGAAAAACTAAATTTTAAGTAAAATGTTACTTAACCACCCTGACTTCTTTCCCCATGCTATTATTTTTTAAGCTATGGTCTGTTCTATAGCTTTTCTTAAAAAAAAAAGTTCGAACATTTTCTTCCACCTTCCAGGTTCCACCATCCATTTTCAAACTGGAATGCAGGTCAGAGAAATTGGTCTCCAATTGGCTGAAAACCAACTCCAGCCAATGTAAACCAAGTCGTATAAACATTGACCATGACAATTTAGACACAACCAGGTCAACTTTTGACGTGACTTTTAAATACAGGGATACCAACACTACACATGTTGCCTGGTCTATCCAGAGATAACTTGCCTGCGATGTTTTAAGGGTTAATTTTTTTTTTTAAATGATAAACATCAGGCTTTTCTGTACAATGCGTTTTGGCAGCAATTCAATCTCTGCATTCTCCAGACATCCATAAATTGCTGAAGCTTAGGATGTTAGATTCGTTTCACACAGTAACTGCTAGTCATCTATTCTACAATTTACTAAGCAATCCTAAATCAAGTTTAATTACACAAGATACTAAGACTCCAAATCCACCAGATTTAGTCAAGATTGAAACTGTCTTTTAATCTTATTATGACTCAGCTATTTTGCTTCATGAAGAGACAAGTCATAAAATATTTTAATAGTTTGAAAATTAACCTTTGGCTGAAATGAAAAATATAATTCCTCTCCATCTTTGAATCTGCTTCTCAAGTAGCTCGTCTTGCTTATTTACAATTTGACAACATTTATGAGGACTTTGTGGGAATTACTTGAGAACCATGAGAAAACTTACCTCAAGGTGTAAGATGGTGCAGTTTAGTAGGAAGAATAAGGAGGCCACATACTCCTTGGAAATAAGAGTCTAAATGGGGTAGAGGAGCAAAGGGATCTAGGGATACAGATACACAAATCACTAAAAGTAGCAACACAGGTTAAAACCAAGCACTGGGGTTCATTTCTAAAGGTATAGAATTGAAAAGCAGAGAAGTTATGTTAAACTTGTATAGAACCTTGGTTAGACTACACTTGGGAGTACTATACACAGTTCTGGTCTCCATATTATGGAAAGGATATAGAGGTACTGGAGAAGGTGCAAAAAAGATTTACAAGGATGATACCAGAACTGAGAAATAATATCTATCAGGAAAGATTGAAATAACTTGAGCTCTTTAGAGAAGACTGAGGGGTGATCTGATAGAGGTCCTTAAAATTATGATCGGATAGATGTAGAAAAAATGTTTCCCCTTGAGGAGAAATCCAAAACTAGGGGCCATAAATATAAGATAGTCACCAATAAATCCAGTAGGGAATTCAGGAGGAACTTCTTTACCCAGAGAGTGGTTAGAATGTGGAACTCGCTACCACAAGGAGTTGTTGAGATGAATAGCATAGATGCCCTTAAGGGGATGCGAGATAAGTACATGAGGGAGAAAAGAATAGAAGGCTATACTAATAGGATTAGACGAGGAGGGGTGGGAGGAGGTTCGTGTGGAGCATAAATACCAGCATGGACCAGTTGGGCCGAATGGCTTGTTTCAGTGCTGTAAATTCTATGTAATTCTATGTTAATCATTGCAATTTTCAATTCTGTCAACATACCAGAACATAATTTGGCCTAGTTGGCTGAATTTGTTGGAATTTTGTCATTATCTCTGGGACCTGCATCTCTATTTTGTCCAGAAAAAAACTCAGTTTTTTTTTTGCAGTGGTTGAAAGGGAAGGGGCGTAGGGATAGCAAAGGTGGGTGGCAAATTTTCTACTCAATCTTACAATTCACAGTTGGCAAAGACAAACTCCAAAACAAATTGTACATGAGGTGGAGTACGGTCATTTCTGTAAGTATAAAATTAGCAGTCTCAAATGGCTTTTCATGGAATAGAGATTTATGTTCAATTTCTTATTACATGGAGTGACAACCAATAAAGAATAAGGAAGGACAAATTGTGGGGTATTAAAAACTGCATTAACTATACTGCTGCTTTATAGAACCTTTAAACAATTTCTAAAATGTTACGTTTTCTCACGAAGTGTTACGCTTCTTATTCCTTGGTGCTTTCATTCACAATTTTATTGCAATAATCTTCAATTACATTTGTCTGATCTGTAATGAGTCGTAGTTTCACAAGCAAAAGTACATAACTGAGGAAAAAGAGGCAAACATAAGGTGCATTCTGGGAGCTGTAGTCCTTGCACTTTAACACCAGTGCATTCTGGGATTTGTCACCATTATGGGATACACAACGTGACACTGGTGTATTCTGGGAGTGCACTAGTAGGTTAAACTTCACTCACGGAAGGCCAGGTTACACAATAGGGCTGGAACAGAGAGGCAGACAGACTCGTGCAGTTGGAAGCTTCTTGAAGGCATATCGAACATACAATAGTTGCTTTTTTGGTAAGCCAAATATGCTTTTTCCAGAGAATTATTTAATTTTAATGTACTTAAGTTGTTATTTATACGCCTATATATTTAGCTGGATCAGACATTAAAGATGCCCGCTGAAACCAACTGGAACAAATAAACGAGTGATGTGATTGGCTTGTTGCCTGATAGCTGCTGCTACAACCTATTGGTACCTTCTGAAAAAATAATGAATGAATGAATTGGTTGGTTTATGCAGGATCATTGATACCTATATTTGAATGAATCAATTCGATTAACTTAACAGTTAGTGGTTATTTCAGCAAATCAGAAAAGCAGGACTTCTGATTTTTGTTGGACAGATCTAATGCACCACCTTTCACAAAGAATGTTTGGTGTGCAATGTTCATTTTTAAAAGTTAGAATGACCTTAATATCAAATTAGGCTGATTTGTTGACCATATTTCTGTTGCGCATAATACAGACCATGAATTATAAAGGGCTTGAAACCCAGGCAAAATTATTACATGAATTATTTGTTTTCAAAATGAAGACTAGGAAAAGTAGTCATAAACTAAAAGCAATGGTATATAAATGGTGGATTGAAGCATTGCCTTTTTAAAGAGCAATTCATTTGTAATGAAATGTTTTCCTGGTTTAATATATTTATACTCATATACAGCCCAGTTGAGATGGTACAGAACTTTTTACACATGAATTACTTTAAGGTACAGCAACTGTCACCTTTCATCTGGAGTTCTGAAACGTTAAATCTATTTCTCTCTCCACAGATGTTACCTGACCTGCTGAGTGTTTCTAGCATTATCTGTTGTTACTTCGGCAAACTCCGCAGACATTCTGCATCACCAATTTCTCACAAATGAGGAACGTTGGCAAGGACAGAGAAAGCTGCCTGTTCTTCAAATAGTGCCGTGGGATCTTCTACAGCCATCTGAACCATCAGAACAGGCAGATGAGAACTACATTCACATTTGCCATCTTATGCAAAGGAAGTCACCTCCGACAATGCACCGATCCCTCATTACCGCAATGGCTTTTGCACTCAAGTGCAGGCATGTGGCTCACAGCCAGAGACGAGAAAAAAGCTGATACTTTACACAGGGACAATTACGGTATTCCAATGTCACATTTGAAATTCTCAAAACCGATTGAGGTATTGCTAGGATAAAGCCTTAGGTTTCAGAAATATGAAGAATTGGCTGCACTGTATCGCATTATTTCAAGCATCTTATTACTAGTTTCTACAGAGCAGTAGTCTTATAGAAATGAGAAATTAACACATCAACCAAGACAATAGCATATCATGCCATGACTTCCACATCTATAAAACTTAATGCAGCTTCCCATTATCCGAGAACAGAGATCTGAGTAGGAAACTAAACATGACGGCAATTATCAAACGACTGCAAACGTCCTTAGATAAACTATCAAATCCTTCAGGGCTACAATCTATGACCGCTGCACCAGTAGTTTAAGCAATGAACAGCTGAGTATCAGGAAAGTCCCAGGCTCAATCCCCAGTCTGTGCTGAGTTAATTTATCTCTCCTCACTCCTTTCTTTTTTGGTGCATTTTCATGCTCAAGGTCAAAGGATGTTAACGGTGGAGAATAGACCATTATCCTGTTTCAGGCACCCAGTGTCACAGCATCTACCACTCCCAGGTCAAATAGAACAGTCAAATTCACAGGAAAGCTCCTTCTCTTCTACCTTAACAATGTGCCTTAACAGTGACTTCAAAAGAGCACTCCTTGCTGCACCACTAGAAATTTTTACACTCCCCACAACAGCCATCCTGTCATTTGATTGAGGTTTCTCATTTTCCTCCAAATTAGGAACAATTCTTTGCTGAGACCACACCCATTAGGAACCAGATCGGCACTGCCCCAAACTCACTACAAAATCAGATCCTTACAGTCAAAAGAGAGAAGACTTTCATCCCATCAATCTGAGGTGGATTCAAACAAGATCTTAAGAGGTGAAAGGCCATTGTGCTAACCTACTACCCCACCAATCCTCCACTGATTTTCTAACTTTTCTGAAGATAACTATTGATTAATTAGACTTTGACTTGACATTGGCAAGCACACGAGAGTGTAGTATACAAATCATTACATGGAGAAAGGATCAATACTCAACAAGAGAGCTGGTTTCAAACTGTCTTCATTGCTCACCATGAAGAAGAACAGATTTACAATACTAGCTTCTAAGGCTCAAGAAGTCAATTACCAAAAAGTACAAACAAATTCTGGCCACACTGCAGGAGAACAAAACTTAATTTGGTTATTTTCATAAACATGTTGAAATATTATAAGCATGCAAAATATTATTACAAGCATGCCTGTGCAAATTTTTGGATATTTTAAGAGACTGCTCATTTTCCTATTCTGTTCGCAGAAGATAATGTAGGCAAATGACCCTGGCATTCTTGCATGAAGCATCAATATACCCTGAAGCTAAATACACTCCGATGAATGGAAAAGCATACAGCAGCAATGCTTTCTGAAAGTCAAACAAATCCAGAATAGACACTTCTTTTGCTGGTTACCAAGTCGCCCATTCTCTTTATAAAAAAAGTAAAAAACCATGCATTTGAAAATACAAAGTGACGCCATCGCAAAGATATTTTTGGCTGCTGCAAAACCATCCATTAGACTATCAATAGGATGACTCATTCGACTCTTCCTCCACGTGACGCTTCAATAAATTTCCCTTATTTGTAATTTGCCAAATATTAGTCACCATCAAAAACACAGATCTAGCATACTACGCAGCTTGTAGTGGTTATTAAAATAAAGGATGGCAACACCACTGAAAAAGCAGTAATTAGAAGGGATAGTAATTAATGAAAACATATGCTACACAAAATCGTCAAGTCTATTCACCTTCCAAAATCTGTACTACAAAATAATGCAGAGATCAGTTAGTGTTGTTTGCTGTATTCCTACAGGTGAATCTTAAATTTAGGCTCTAGTAATAATCATAATTGCCTACTGTACAACTATATATAGTTACTATAATTATTGTTAGCTACTAGGGCAATCTTAGAAGGCGGCCATTCAGCCCATCATGTCTGTGCTGGGTCTTTGAAAGAGCTATCCAATTCGTCCCACTCACCTGCTCTTTTCTGGTAGCCTAGCAAATTTCTCCTTTTCAAGTATTTATCCAATTCTGTTTTGAAAGTTACTACTGAATCTGCTACCATCACCTTTTTAGCCAAATTCCAGATCATAACCCCTAGCTCCATAAAAAATTCTCCTCATATCCCACTGGAGTTTTTGCCAATTATCTTAAATCTGCGTCCTCTGGTTACCGACCCTCCTGCCAGTGCAAACGGTTTCTCCCTATCTACGCTATCAAAGCCCCTCAGAATTTTGAGCACATCTATTAAATCTCCCCTTAACCTTCCCTGCAATAAGGAGAACAGTCCCAGCTTCACTAGTCCTTCCACATGACTGAATTTCCTCATCCCTGGTACCATACTGGTAAATTTCCTCTGCAGCCTCTCCAAGGCCTAGACATCCTTCCTAAAGTGTGATGCCCAGAATTGGACACAATACTCCAGCTGAGGTCTAACCAGTGATTTATAAAGGTTTACCATAATGTTCTTGTTTTTGTACTCTATGCCTCTGTTTATAAAGCCCAGGATCCCATATGCTTTTTTAAACATACTGATCAACTTGCCCAGACACCTTTAAAGATTTGTGTATGTGAACCCCCAGGTCTCTCGGTTCCTGCACCCCCATTAAAATTGTACCATTTAGTTTATATTGCCTCATTTTTCCTTCCAAAATGCGTCACTTCACACTTCTCTGCACTATATTTCATTTGCCACGTATCTGCCCATTTCACCAGCCTGTCTATTTGCTCCTGATGTCTTCTACTATCCTCCTCACTGTTTACTACATTTCCAAGCTTTGTGTCATCTTTGAAATTATGCCCCCCATATCCAAGTCCAGATCATTGATATATATCAAAGAGAGCAGCGGTCCCAATACCGACCCTTGGGGAACACCACTGTATACTTCCCTCCAGTCTGATAAACAACCCTTCACCACTACTCTCTGCTTTCTGTCCCTTAGCCAATTTCGCTGCCACTGCCCCTTTAATCCCATGGGCTTCAATTTTGCTAAGTCGATTATGTAGCACTTTATCAAATGCCTTCTGAAAGTCCATATACACAACATTCAACTGTAGCACCCTCATCAACCCTCTCCATTATTTAATTGAAGAACTCAAGTTTGTCAAACACTATTTGCCTTTATCAAATCTATGTTGGCTGTTACTTATTAACCCACGGTCTTTCAAGTGACAATTAATTTTGTCCCGGATTATTGTCTCTAGAAGTTTCCCCACCACCGACGGTAGACTGACTAGCCTGTAGTTACCAGGTTTATCCCCCTCTCCTTTTTTGAACAGGGGTGTAACATTTGCAACCCTCAAGTCCTCTGGCACCATTCTCGTATCCAATGAAAATTGAAAGATTGTGGCCAAAGCCTCCACCTATTTCCACTCTTACTTCTCTCAGCAACCTAGGATTCATTCCATCTGGACCGTATAACTTTTCCACTTTGAGCGCTGGCCGCCATTTAAGTACCTCCTCCATCCACTTCCATCCTATCCCAATTTCTCTTCCCCCTCCTTTACTGTGACATTAGCAGCATCCTCTTCTTTAGTGAAGACATTCAGTCCCTCAGCCTCCCCAAATTGATTTCCTATTTGGTCCCTAATCGGCCACCCTTTCTTTCAAAAGCCAAAAATATTTATGCTTTGTGGCTACTGCCAGTTAGTTACTTTTAGTTGTTTTACATTCTGTGTAGGCAGCCTATAGTTATAGCGATAAAATTTCTAAGAAACAAATAATAACTGCAAATTTATTTTACCGTTTTTAAACTGTACATCTGAGAGTTGAGAAACTCCGCTGTGAAAGCAATCAAACTTACTTTCCGATATTTTCAGGAAGCGTCTGTAGCGAGATGTCATTCAGGGAGAGACACGTCAAGTTCCGCAACTCAGGAAAGCTCTCAGGCAACCTGCAGACAGATAATCAAGAATCACTGTAATGTTCTGCACACATCAGCTACTAGTGGGATTGGGTGTCGAGCCGTAATACACCTCGTCTATATAATGTATTAAAAGGCTTACATCTGCGCACATTTCCTGTCTACAAAACCTTACTTCCTGTTGTCACGTTTGTCAACGCTTGTGTTAACTATTTCCATTATAAATACCATTGTCCACGTTTGTAATGTAAACATGTCACACTATAATTACACGCTCCCACCGGTGGGTGGCACTATAACACCTCAGTTTTGCGTTTCCCAGCTCCTCAGAGTGTACTGCGGAGAAAATCGTACGCTCCAACCAACTCTACCATTCTGCTTCCCAACTGTTGTAACTTTTACTATTTGCCTACAAAAAATCAAATCAAATATTATATAAAAATGAGGACAGAATGTGTAACTTTAAAACTGGCACTGAATTACATCTGCACATCCTGGTCCAAATGTCCCCCACCCTCTAACCCCATTTCATCTGGTTCCCTCCGCCCCCTACACCCCACCATCAATGTGCAAATCCATGGGGGAATCAAGTAGTACATAGAATCAAAATTAGTCACTCATGGCTTCATCAGATGTGACCACATATACCAGATCATCACAAAACGATAGTACTCATCTCAAAGCTTCAAAATATCCAAAGGCCAAAATCCCAACATACTTCAATATTACAGATAAGTAAAATACAGATACATGATAGGTAAAATACAGATCTATACAATATAATTTCTCTCCAGAAAATATAGGTTTTACCTTGTGCACAGATTAAGCCATAGCACCCTTCCTATTAATTACTCATTTTATGCAAAATACATTACTTCTTCCAATAGTTTGATATTAGGTTTGCTGAAACAGTAAATAGCCTGAATCAGTCATGAATAAAACAATAAACATCATGATCAGCATTCCATTTTTTTTTAAAACTGAAAACTTGATGGGGCTGCACCACAGAACAGTGGGGACACAAGGTTAATCTACCTGTTCCTGTGAATTGCCCATTTTAGCATCAAAGGCCAAGCATCTCCCCATTTTGGGAGGTGTGAAAAGGCACGTGCAAAGAACATAAGAAATAGGAGCAGGAGGAGGCCATACGGCCCCTCGAGCCTGCTGCGCCAATCAATCAGATCATGGCTGATCCTCGACCTCAACTCCACTTTCCCGCCCGATCCCCATATCCCTTGATTCACCTGGAGTCCAAAAATCTATCTATCTCAGCCTTGAAAATATTCAATGACTCAGCATCCACAGCGCTGTGGGGTAGAGAATTCCAAAGATTCACAACCCTCTGTGTGAAGAAATTCCTCCTCATCTCAGTCTTAAATGGCCGACCCCTTATCCTGCAACTATGCCCCCTAGTTCTAGACTCTCCAGCCATGGGTAACAACCTCTCAGCATCTACCCTGTCAAGCCCCCTCATAATCTTGTATGTTTCAATGAGGTCACCTCTCATTCTTCTAAACTCCAGAGAGTATCAGCCCATTCGACTCAACCTCACCTCATAACACAACCCTCTCATCCCAGGAATTAATCTAGTGAACCTTCACTGCACCGCCTCTAAGGCAAGTATATCCTTCCTTAGATAAGGAGACCAAAACTGTACACAGTACTCCAGGTGAGGTCTCACCAAAGCCCTGTACAATTCTAGTAAGACTTCCTTACTCTTGTACTCCAAACCCCTTGCAATAAAGGCCAACATTCCATTTGCTTTCCCAATTGCTTGCTGTACCTGCATGCTAACTTTTTGTGTTTCTTGTACGAGGTCACCCAAGTTTCTCTGAACACCAACATTTAATAGTTTACCATTTAAAAAATTGTTTTCCTATTCTTCCTACCAAAGTGAATAACCTCACATTTCCCCACATGATACTCCATCTGCCACCTTCTTGCCCACTCACTTAACCTGTTGATATCCCTGTGCAGACTCTGTCCTCCTCACAGTTTACTTTCCCACCTAGCTTTGTATCGTCAGCAAACTTGGATACATTACACTCAGTACCTGCATCGAAGTCATTAATATAAATTGTAAATAGCTGAGACCCAAGCACTGATCCTTGCGGCACTCCACTAGTTACAGCCTGCCAGCCTGAAAATGACCCATTTATCCCTACTCTCTGTTTTCTGTCTGTTAAGCAATCCTCTATCCATGCCAATATGTTACCCCCAACCCCATGAGCCCTTATCTTGTGTAACAACCTTTTATGTGGCACCTTATCGAATGCCTTTTGAAAATCCAAATATTCGACATCCACTGGTTCCCCTTTATCTATCCTGCTAGTTACATTCTCAAAAACTCTAATAAATTTGTCAAACACAGTTTCCCTTTCATAAAACCACGTTGACTCTGACTATTCATATTATGATTTTCTAAGTGTCCTGTTACCACTTCCTTAATAATGGATTCCAGCATTTTCCCGATGATTGATGTCAGACTAACTGGCCTGTTGTTCACTGTTTTCTCTCTCTCTCCTTTCTTGAATAGCGGGGTCACATTTGCTACCTTCCAATCCGCTGGGACCATTCTAGAATCTAGGGAATTTTGGAAGATCATAACCAATGCATCCACTATCTCTGCAGCCACCTCTTTTAAAACACTCAGATGTAGACCTTCAGGTCCAGGGGATTTATCAGCTTTTAGTCCCATTAATTTCTCAAGTACTTTTTCTCGAGTGATATTAATTTCTTTAAGTTCCTCAATCTCATTTACCCCTTGGTTCCCCACTATTTCTGGTATGTTTTTTCTGCCTTCTACTGTGAAGACAGATACAAAATATTTGTTTCACGCATCTGCCATTTCCTGATTCCCCAGAAATTTCCTGTCTCAGCCTCTATGGGACCAACATTCACTTTTGCTACTCTCTTCCTTTTTACATACTTGTAGAAGCTCTTACAATCCATTTTTATATTTCTTGCTAGTTTACTTTCATATTCTATTTTCTCTCATCAATTTTTTGGTCATCCTTTGCTGGTTTCTAAAACTCTCCCAATCCTTACTATTCTTCTTGGCAACATTATAGGCCTCTTCTTTCAATCTAATACTCTCCTTAACTTCTTTAGTTAGCCACGGGTGGATCACTTTTCCCATGGATATTTTATTTCTCAATGGAATGTGCAATGAGAATTTTGGAACATTTCTTTAAATGTTTGCCATTGCTTTTCAACTGTCATACCCTTTAATTTGGTTTCCCAATCTACCTTACCCAACTTGCCCCTCATACCTGATAAGTTTGTATCTTTTAGGAACAGGAGTAGGCCTGGTTGGTTTCTTTGCATTCAATCACAGTTGCCCACCTCTCAGCAGTGGCTGAAGAGTAGGATTAGATTATAGCCTGGGAATAAGTTGCCTGTGAGTGTTACGTGGTCTAACAAAAACTACACAGGCAGGGAATAAAGAGGGACCAGAGTGATTCCCATACAGTAAGTTTAGAAGGTTGAGGGGTGATCTAATCGAGGTGTTTAAAATGATAAGGGGATTTGACAGGGTAGATACAGAAAAACTACTTCTTCTGGTTGGGAACTCCAGAACAGGGGAGGGGGGGCGGGGGGCACAATCTTAAAATTAGAGCTACGGCATTTAGGAGTCAAATCAGGGAGCGCTTTTTCACACACAGTGTAATGGAAATCTGAAGCTTATTATTCCAAAAGGTTGTTGATGCTGGGTCAACTGAAATTTTCAAGACTGAGATTTTTGTTGGGTAAGGGTATCGAGGGATTTGGAGCAAAGGCGGGTACATGGAGTTGAAGTACAATTCAGCCATGATCTAATTGAATGGCAGAACAGGCTCGAGGGGCTGAATGGCCACCTCCTGTCCTATAAGATATAAACTTATCAACTTTCAAACATCTCTTTCAGATTGTGCAAACTGGCTAGGGGGCTGGAGCCCATGACTATGAACCACATGATGGCAGCTAAATTATCAGTGGTATTAATCATTAACTAAGATGTGAGTCAGTTTTAATTGGGTAGGTTTGTTTCCCTCCCTCAGTCAAGCTCTTTTACTCTTTAAAGCTCTTTTACTCTTTAAAGCTCTTTTACTCTTTAAAGCTCTTTTACTCTTTAAAGCTCTTTTACTCTTTAAAGCTCTTTTACTCTTTAAAGCTCTTTTACTCTTTAAAGCTCTTTTACTCTTTAAAGCTCTTTTACTCTTTAAAGCTCTTTTACTCTTTAAAGCTCTTTTACTCTTTAAAGCTCTTTTACTCTTTAAAGCTCTTTTACTCTTTAAAGCTCTTTTACTCTTTAAAGCTCTTTTACTCTTTAAAGCTCTTTTACTCTTTAAAGCTCTTTTACTCTTTAAAGCTCTTTTACTCTTTAAAGCTCTTTTACTCTTTAAAGCTCTTTTACTCTTTAAAGCTCTTTTACTCTTTAAAGCTCTTTTACTCTTTAAAGCTCTTTTACTCTTTAAAGCTCTTTTACTCTTTAAAGCTCTTTTACTCTTTAAAGCTCTTTTACTCTTTAAAGCTCTTTTACTCTTTAAAGCTCTTTTACTCTTTAAAGCTCTTTTACTCTTTAAAGCTCTTTTACTCTTTAAAGCTCTTTTACTCTTTAAAGCTCTTTTACTCTTTAAAGCTCTTTTACTCTTTAAAGCTCTTTTACTCTTTAAAGCTCTTTTACTCTTTAAAGCTCTTTTACTCTTTAAAGCTCTTTTACTCTTTAAAGCTCTTTTACTCTTTAAAGCTCTTTTACTCTTTAAAGCTCTTTTACTCTTTAAAGCTCTTTTACTCTTTAAAGCTCTTTTACTCTTTAAAGCTCTTTTACTCTTTAAAGCTCTTTTACTCTTTAAAGCTCTTTTACTCTTTAAAGCTCTTTTACTCTTTAAAGCTCTTTTACTCTTTAAAGCTCTTTTACTCTTTAAAGCTCTTTTACTCTTTAAAGCTCTTTTACTCTTTAAAGCTCTTTTACTCTTTAAAGCTCTTTTACTCTTTAAAGCTCTTTTACTCTCTGAAAAGGTCATAAGCACTCACTAAACAAAATAAATTCTCATAAAAAATGTCAAAATAAAAAGGATGCGAATATCATTCTTTATAAATTAGATATTATTTATGGCTGCTCTTAAAATTATGCACAATTGTGGCTGTAAAGTACATCACAACACTAAGACAACGTGCCATGGAATGGTTCAATGTAGGGTTCACTTCCACAATTCCCGACGCTGGCTTTGCTACCATGAGGTAACAGTGAAGGAGGGTCAAGGGTAGGGAGCGGGAAAGAGAAAATCACCCTGGGTCACCAACATTAGTCTGGAAATGTAATGGGTGCCCAGATGCTCAAGAACAATAATGTTCCACACAGCAGTGAAGCACCATTCTCTTGTTTCCTTTAATCCAGGTACTAAATAAATATGCATCACTCCACAGTACAACACTCGAGTGCTGCGGTATATGGTGCACCCCACGCCCAGTGCTGTCGGAGAGGGGGGAATTCTTTCTAGTCTTTTGAAGCTTTTTAGTACTGCAATTGTTCCCTCCAGTTCTGTGCTCACATTTTAAATTAAATACCCTTTTTAATCTATTTATTCATACATTCACCTCAGCATTTAACACCTGCACCATGTCCCCTCAATCTTTTCTCCAATGAAAACCAGTTCACTTCTGCAAAGTCTCTCCTCATAACTTACAGGCCCAAGTCATGGATTTATACTTTTTTGCTTCTTTCTGAACCCTGAATACACAAAATGGCCTTTCAAAGGGAGGGTACCCATAATTGCACACAATCGCATATACACTTCCTCAGGAGTACTCCCCTCAAAAATGTCACTTTTGGATGATAATCTGTGAAGTGCAAGATCTTTTAGTCAACTATTAAATTTCAAAGTTTTGTCTGTCCCATCAGAAAATGTGCCTCTCCCAAAAACACACACAACCCCGCGCATGCGCACCCACGGTCTATAAATCGAAGTCTGGGAAGACTGAGGCTTTGTTCATATTATGTAAAGTGCATTGGTAACCACCTGCACAAACTTAGTTTTAATATCAAATTAATATATCTGTAAACAACCTCTTCAACCCCCATCAGGTACCCAAAATATTCTCTACAATACATCCCTGGAGAATCTAAGAGGCAGATGAAATAGGAGGGGAATCCATTAATGAAAATTCAAGTTCTGTACAAGACAGGTTAGACTGCAGAGATCCACACTACATTCCATATTCATAGCTTTTACCAAATCATTAAGACTGGTGATTTGCAAAACACCAGGTCAATATTTATCAAAAGCAAAATACTGCGGATGCTGGAAATCTGAAATAAAAACAGAAAATGCTGGAAAAGCTCAGCATCTGTGTAGAAAGAAACAGTGTTAACATTTTTAAAATCAGTTAAAGCTTTTAACACCTTCCAGTTCTGACGAAAGGTCATCGACCTGAAACGTAAACTCTGTTTCTTTCTCCAGAGATGCCGCCTCACTTGCTGAGCTTCTCCAGCATTTTCTGTTTTTATTTTAGATCAATATTTATGTTTCAGAAGTTGAAGACTTCAAGAGTTTGCTCACCTGTTTCATGATGTTTCGCATAAATTCCCCCTCACAAAATGCCAATACTACCAATGTGTAAAAGTTACTTTATTTTTAGTTATGCTAATGATATTGTTCTTAATCAATGACAGTTTTAAATATCTAGTATCAAACAGTTCAGACTAAAACAATGTGCGATGAAAGTTAAAACAAGGCATATACTTGCTCCTGTACGGTGGTTCTTTTTACCTGGTTAAGGGATTGCCACTAAAATCTGCTATTTGTAATGATTTGCAAAATGAGATACTTTCTGGAATTTCCATAATATCTGCAACAAAAAAAGATTAAATTAGTCATATACTTGGTAACAATACTCTGTATAATTAGTTATCCTTCCAAACAAATAGTCAAAGCATCGGCAGTCTTTACTGCAAGATTTCAAAGTGCACCAAAAACACAATGTATATCCAATACCGTATAATACTGAACTCTGGTCACACTGCATGTTTAGTGTCGTTACAGATCTTCTGTGTTGTACCAACACCAAACGTGCAGTATAACAGTTACATTTCACAGAGCTGTGAAGTTTGGCACCAGGAGCAAGACAAACTGACTGTTGGCCAATGCCTGCTGACTATTAGCTGCACATACAACCTGCTTCAGACAGAGGAGAATAAAGACAGACAACACCACCTCAGGCAGCTGCTATTCAAATACTAATGACCAAAAAGACCCAAATGTGACAACAGCTCTTTTCGGTTGTTAGAACTCTCGCCAGCAGTCAGAGACTGGGAATCAGCACTTCACGCAGTATAAATGTGAAGATTTGTTACACTAAACGGCAAGTAGGCAGGACAACTTAGCTCACTCCATTGCTGTCGAAAGTGCAATCAACACATCCTTCATCCCCGATGGCTCAGCTTGCCGCTCCAGTAGTGACGGAGCCGCACAGACCAGGTCAGATCCCTGGTCTATGCTGGGTTAGTTGATCTCAATCAGCACAACAGTAAGAGTGCTACAATCAGCCTCAAAAGCCCCAGGCTGGGAAGGCAAAAAAGCCAGGGTTCCTGCTCTCAATCATCTTTCAGCTACTCCTGTTGGAAGCAGGCTTCTGTAATCTTTGGACAAGGACAAAGTCTGTCTGGGCTTTGATACATTCCAGGTGATCTTGCTGACAACCGCTGTGCAGGCTCACATATTGAAGGGGGAGACTGGTGGGGAGGGGAGTTGAGGGAGAAAAGGAAAATTGGTGGGGAGAAACTGTAAACTGAAGTATACAGTTAAATAAATTTGTTTGCATACTAAAGATCTGACATACAGGCTTATGCGTGAAAACATCTATCAAGGGAAATGCTCCATTTGAGAGATGCAATGGCAGATTTATAATGGTTGGATAATGACAACCTTTCAGGCAATATAATATTCCTTCCTCCCAACTCCACCAAATAACCCAAACATGGCATCACCCCTCCTCTCTCCTTTACTGCAACCTTAACCAAGAGGAAAAATATTGCTAAGTCCTCAGAGTACAGCAGCAGAATTTCTGGGGAGAAAAAACAAAATACTGCAGTTAAAACAATTGCAATTTAAAATGTTCCAAGACTTGTACTTCATAATACTGTTTAAAATGTGTAGAAATGCTAAACTAAGATGATTGTGAACATTAAAACTGAGAAGATCTCTCAGTAATGGAAAGGTTCAAATCGGCAGATTCAAATATCTAGCTATTTCTTCATGAAGTATCTGTACTGCTCTTGCACTAATTCTTCATAGTCAAGGAACTTATCAGAAAATGAATAAGCAGATTTTTTAAAAAGTCTGGTTTTCAGGTGAAAGAAAATTCGCTCAATATTTGGGATAAAGCACCACTGAGTAAAAGAAAGCTGAAAAAGAAACTTTAGCAGAGGGATAGAGTGCAAATCTGAAAGAGGTCACGTTACTGCATAAGGTAATGGTGGGACCCCATCTGGAGTACTCTGTCCAGTTCTGATCAACTACCTATAGAAAGGATACTACGAATTTTAAGGTGATCGGCAAAAGAGGCAACGTGAGGAAACACTTTTTTTACGCAGCGAGTTGTAATGATCAGGAATGCGCTGCCTGAAAGGGTGCTGGAAGCAGATTCAATAGTAACTTTCAAAAGGGAATTGAATAAATACTTGAAGGGAAAAAATTTACAGGGCTACGGGGAAAGAGCAGGGGAATGGGACTAATTGGATAGCTCTTTCAAAAGGCACGATGGACCGAATGGTGTCCTCCTGTGGTGTACCTACTGTGATACTTTTGAGAGGGCAGACACAAGCCATAAAAGAAGATTACAAAGGGAATTAAGAAAATTGATCCAGGCAAATTGTACACAATTGAGAGGGATTCAAATGCAAAGGGACGAGTTAAAATTAGTCGAGAAGTCACACAGAACAACTTCATCCAAACAGGTAATCGTTTTAATAAATTACAATGGAAGGTCACTATAATATAAACACAAATAATATAAATAAAAATAAATAAATATATAAAAATGAGAATAAGAGAAAAAGAGAGAGAGAAAAAGAAAATGGACTGAAGGATATAGTGAAAATGTGGGTAACGTGGAGTTACAACAGTGAAAAATTATAAGCTACTAACTGGCGGTACCATACGAACGGTAATACATTCATTCCAACAGATTATCTACCAGGGATTTGAACCTTCGTAGAATCATACAGCACAGTAGGAAGGCCATTCGGCCCTTCGTGTCTTTGCCTGCTCTTTGAAAGAGTCACAATTAGTCGCACTCCCCCTGCTCTTTCCCCATTGCCCTGCAAATTTCTCCTTTTCAAGCGTATATCCAATTCCCATTTGAAAGTTACGACTGAATCTGCTTCCACCGCCCTTTCAGGCAGTGCATTCCAGATCATAACAACTTGTTGCTTAAAAAAAAATTCTCACCTCCCCTCTGGCTTTTTTGCCCATTATCTTATATACATGTCCTCTGGTTACCTAGCATGTAATATTTGAAAAAAGAACATTTCCACAAAACTAGGATTTCTTGATAGCTTCCCTTTTCCTGCCGTAAGAATGGACGAATGCAAGCACACACACACGATAGTAACTGAAAACATACAAGTCTTTATGTATATTTGGTCTTTGTTACAATTCAGTTGTGGTTTTGAACTGCACTCTATCTTTCACATCCACAAGCATGAGAGAATAATTAGTCTGCTTTCCAAAGGTAAAAGCTGTTGCACATCATATGAAGAGATCTTCTGTTA
Organism: Heptranchias perlo; assembly: GCF_035084215.1. Taxonomy (NCBI): domain Eukaryota; kingdom Metazoa; phylum Chordata; class Chondrichthyes; order Hexanchiformes; family Hexanchidae; genus Heptranchias; species Heptranchias perlo. The sequence continues at coordinate 5,823,949 of NC_090329.1, forward strand.
TACAATACATTAGCCTGAAAGATTATCACACAAATCAGTACAAAATGCCAACTGTAATTACTGCTCAGACTGCATTACCCTGGTTCTGCTCAAAAGGTTGATGGCGGAGGAAAACTTATTCTTTACTGCAGGGGACAGAGAGAGAGGATAGTTTGAAAATTTTGTCAGCATTTTTCCCCAAACAGATCCAGGGTAGAAATTACTCTGAAGAGCCTTTTCTGTAAGGCTGTATTGTCACTTCAACAGAATAGAACCGAAAGTAACGAGTGGATTTGGGATATTTTTTCTAGGCAAATGTGATATAGTATTAACTGAATGACTGACATAAAACACCATTTTCATGAATTCATCATGTTGCTGCCAGATTGGGGTTGTATTTTATTTTTAAAAGCAATGGTGATTTTAGATATACTGCACTGTAATTAAGTTACATTACTTCAAGTATTTTGAATCTCAGTAGCCTCAAAGACCACCTTTAAATCACAGATGGAGGGTCAACTGGGAGTTTCATCCTCACCTTTCCTTTAACATATCAAGCATGTATTAAGTTATACTTATTTTAAATACTGTTTGAACATATGGGTGGTGCAGTAGGTTAGACACCAGCCGTACAACTCTAGGATCCGGGCTGAAATCCATCCCAAACTGATGGGTGAAAGTCTCCTCTCTGTGTTGGATGAGGTCTCGTGTGAAATGAGTTTGCGATATCTCATTTCAGTTTCTAGTATGCTCTGCCAATAATTAATAATGTCACTCAGGCAGGCCTGAAGATGGCCGATATGGAAAATGTAGTGTTTTCTTTCTTTGGAGGTTAAGATTGAAGCACATTATTGAGGCAGAGTGAAGGGAGCTTTGCTTTGCATCGACCTGTGCTATGCCTGATGTGCTATACCTATATTTAATGCTGACACTGGGTGCCTGAAATAAGGTGTTCCATTCTCTGGCACTGATATTTCTCAACGTGATGAGCATAAAAAAGTTTAAATAAGGTAAATATATTCTGAGAACAAAAACAGGATTGGCATAATTATCAAACCAGACACAAAGAAGCTGAATGTATAAAGTTGACTGATCACCGAAGCACTCATAATATTTCTCCATTTACGTTAACGCACTGTCCAGCTCACCAACTCCTCCATAACAGTAGGTCACCAGGACTCACGATGTAATCAGAAATATTCACTGGAAAAACATTTAAAGATGGTTTGATAGTGAGGCTTCTTCTTGGAAGTTTCCCTCGTTACTCAAAACACTTGTGGGGAAACAATGTAAAAGTTGCGTGACTGCAATGTTTAAAATCACATGCCAGATTTTTTTTTAAAGTGATGTATTTTTTTTAAAAAGTAATGTTTATTTTGGTGAATTTTATACTCATCCTGGTGTGGGATATTGGTGAATAAAACAGAAATGTGTTCCAAATTTTTAAAAATTTCTCAGGATGGGGGGGCGATATTAACAAGGCTACATTTATTGCCCCCTCCTAGTTGCCAAAAGAAGTTGTTTGCAAGGCTACTTCAGAGGGCACTAAAAGTAAACCACATATTGTGGGACAAGAATCACAAGCAGCCAAGCCCAGCAGCAGTGACAGATTCCCCTCCCTGAAGGACATTATTGAGCCAGTTGGGTTTTTGCAACTATCTGGCAGCTTTCATAGTGATTTTTCTGGTGCTAGCCCTCAAAATACCAGATTTATTGAATTCAATTTCACAATCTGTCATGGTACCATAACCACTAGGCTACTGTACCTGTTTCAGTATTAAGCACTCCGAGGTCAGGTAGGGCAGAGTAACTTCAGAGGAGCACCCTCTGCTGCACCAGTGTGACTTCTAATTTGTGCCGAAATAAGGGCCACTTTGTGCTGCAGGCACATACTATCACGAACTGGATTGAGATTAACCCATCCTCAACCCCGAACCTCATATCCTCTCCATCATAAGGACTGCCTACTTGCACCTCAGTATCTTCACCCACCCCCACCCCAACTGAGTTCATCAGCCACTGAAACACTCATCCATACCTTTGCCAAGTCCTGACTCAACTATTCTAATGCTCGCCCGGCCAGTCTCCCATCCTCCACCCTCCGTAAACTTTACTGCTTCCAAAACTTTGCTAACCATATTCTATCCTGCACCACTTGCCCATCAACCCTGTCCTTGCTGACTTACATTGGCTCACAGTCCAATCAATGCTTCAAATGTAAATCTCTTCATGGCCTTGCCCCTCCCTATCTCTGTAACCTCCTCCATCACTACAACTCCCCTAAAACTCTCCACTCTTCAGACTCCAGTATCTTGTGCATCTCTCCCTCCATTGGCAGCCATGCCATCAACTGCCTGGGTGCCATGCTCCAGAATTCCCTCCACTTCTAACTCAGTCAAGACCCTGATTAAAATCCATCTCTAGTCACTCCTCTTAATATCACCTTCTTTGGCTCAGTGTCCATTTTCTTTCTTTCAGCTCAGTCATAGGGACATAGGAATTGATAGACAAAAAAGACCACGGTCCATCGAGTTCACCTTCTACCATCCTGGTAGTCGCATGATACAATGATAATGGAGTTGTTAACTCCAGTAGCAATCAATCTCTATCAATCAGTCTACAACAGACCCAGACATAAGGCCAGGGAAGCCCCAGTGGTGGAAAGCTTTGGGAACCATAGGTCCAAAGTAACATGTCCTTCCCAAACATGCTCTCAACCACCTTACAGTCAAACAGAGGAGACTTTTAACCATGAGTTATTTTAAGAATGCATTATAATGAAAGAAAGAGTAAAGAAATATGTTCCTCAAACTGGTAGGAATCCCCATCCACCCCATCTCTGGGTAGAAAATAGTGACAAACAGAAAAGTGAACTGCATTTTAAATAAATATATATATATATATATATATATATATATACACACACATACATACATACATACATGATCATTGGCAAGGAATTCACAATATTAAAAAATTGTACTGCCAGAGTATTGGTATCTTCTGAGTTCTCATGTCAAGGTAAGTCAAACAGTTAACCAGCTATCTTACATTAGGGCTCGACTTAGATCGCAAATTTTTATTTTAAAATTGTGAATTTGGAATCTGAAACACCAAGAATTAGGAGATTTACAAGCTGCAACTCTTACCGAGACAAAACAGGTAAAGCTACATTTCATAACTGAATCCCTGGCTATTCATTACAATCTTGTACTACAAAGCTTAGTGTAAAGTCCCATTAAGTGCACTCCCTTCCTGATTTCTGTCACTTAATAGGATACTGTTTAATTATATTCTCCTAATATTTACTTTTATTCATGATTATCAGCTAACATGCTCAATCTGAGTCAAGAGGTCAGACATAGAAGGATTTCGTTGATCATTAGTGGAAAACAAGCAAAGTAATAAATTATCTAAAGTTGGTAACGCTCAACTAAAATATTCACTCTCAAAGGAAGTAACTTGAAGATTACCTGTATGATGATAATCTAGTCAATAGCAGCCGACATGGTTTGGGGTAGGTTCTACCTGACCAAGTTTCTCCACTTTTTTTTTTGACAACCCAGCTGTGGAAAACCAATATGAGCGGTAGCACCTTCCTTCCCAAATAGCCTATTGAGTTCCTCATGAAATAATTGTCACAGAAGCTGAAAGCAGTAGAAAGTTTAAGCAAAACTTAGAAGTGGATGAGAAATAGGCTGAATGAAAGGAAAGCAAACAGTGGGTACTTGTCAGAGGAATGTTGTTGTGTGGAGGGAAATGGAATGCCTTAGGGATCAGTGCTGGGATCCTACTGTTTCCAGTCTACATCAATTCAAACTCAGAATTACATAGAAGCTACGACACAGAAACAGACTATTTGGCCCAATCAGTCCACGTTGATGTTTATCTCCCACACAATAGTCCTAATCACATGTACCTGCCCTGTTAACATATCCCTTTAACCCCCTTTCCTTCAACTACCTATCTAATCTATTCTTAAATGTTGACATGGCTTTTGCTTCAGTCACTAACTCTGGTGAAAATCAATCCAAGTTGATTATATTTACAGATGATACTAACGAGCAAAGCGAGCACGGATGAAATTTAATACGGACAAGTACGACAAATTGGTAGAAAGAATGGTTTCACAATTACACTACAGATGGTGTACAACTAGCCAATGATGGTATTCAGCGTTCAACATATCTAATCATTCAGGGAAACGAGCAGGTCACAGGGTCTGTGCAGTGAACAGTCATGAAGCTGATCCCTAAGCATCAGAGAATAGAGTTATGAGGAAAGATTGGAGAAACTGGGGTACTTTGACCTTGAAAGGAGGCAACTTAAAGGGGACTTTAATACCCTATATAACCTCAATAATGGTACAGATAAAGAAAAGGGAGGGCATAACTTCAGTGCAAGTTAGGACAGTAGAGCAAGGGGCTATAGCTCAAATTGGTCAATTTAGGACATTTGTCAGGAAGCACTTCTCCACACAGTGATTAACATTTGTTTTCCAGGTACAGTAGTGGAAGCAAAAACCCTCAAGCTAGTGACGATCCAGTCAGTTGGCAAGATGTGGGTAGGGGAGTATTTTCTCTGAACAAATGTGTCAAAAGGAGCTGAATGGATCGGTACAGATGAGAGCCAATGAACTCCAAAATCTTTGTTACCGCACAATAGATCTTTCACATGTAAAGATTTTTTTTTTAAAAAAGACTCTCAGCAGCAGTCGCCTATATCTAATATGAATTACAGCAGTGACTTATAGAGAACAATCCCTTCAACTTTGGTATTTTGTCTTCAAGACTGGCCCTAAGGAAACAAAAATCCAAGTCCAATGGTAAAGGTACTTGTTATTAAACAGTGCCCTATCACACAGAAAGGAGTCAAATTACTTTCATATAATGAATTCCTTTGGAGTTCACAGAGTGGGCAGTGAATGATCCTAAGGCATTATCAATAAAGATATGCACACCAAACATCCTGATTTTTTAAACTCGCCCCCTTCCCCATTACCAATCCCGGAAGCCTAAACTACGTTAAGACCTTCAGCAATCACCCACTCAAAAAAAACTTCATAACAGAGACAAAGCACATTCACAAAAATTGTCTTGCCTCACAGACGTCAGCCCCAATAACTCCTTTGAGAACAGCCCAGCAGATTACTGAAGAGGGACAGCATTCTCCCACTTTGTTACACTACCTGTGGCTTCATGTTTCAGGAAGGCTGGTGCTGTATTACCACTGCTCTGTTCAGGTCAGTGTCGACGGAATAGGGTATTTTTACGGTCAGAGTTCCGCTTCAGCTGCAGTCCTTCCTGAATCTACCAGAGACTGAGCATCACCTGCAAATTGTCAAGAGTACACTGCCTTTCAGGCTCAGAGATACTGCCAGCTGGAGCACCGAGGATCACAGCCCCTGAGCACGGGTTTTCCTGCTGAGCCCTCCTCCTCTGCTTTACACTGCAACCCCCTGTCATCACCCACTACAACACCAGCGGAGACAGACAATCCCAGAAATAACTTTTTAACCTGGAGAAAGAGGCACTATTCAGCAATCCAGAAGCAAATCCAAGAAAGAAGTCCCGTAGACCACTGCCCCATTCCAACCAGCAGCCCTGTGAATAATTGAGTGGTTATCTTGGTTCTTTTGTTTTTCTACTTTTGATTCAAACATTGTCAACTCTTCAAAAAAAAACTTACCACTACAAAAAGAGACAGAAAAGTGAAAAAGTACACACACTTTGTCCAACCTCCACCAACACACTTCCAATAAAATCCCTCCCCTGTACTTACTATAGATGCCCTCTATGTAAAACTGGTTTATACATTTAACCCAATTCCCAATGGACAACGTGCCCACAGGACGAAAACATTTCTCAAACTCTGCAAACTTAAAAAGTTAGGTTACAATAGTATAATGATGGGCTGTGCTCCTAGACGCCCAAGTTCAGGCTCATTGCCAGAGCACTGAAGGAGAGCACCGCACAGCATTAATCCCATGATGTACAAGATATTTTTACACTATCCTAGATTACATAATCAGAACATTTCATCCTGCAATCTGCATTTTATGACCCTGCTTTTAAAAAACTGCAATGAAATGAAACAGTTTTTTTAATATTCAGTTTCGGGCTGAGGGCATTGTCGGCAAGGTCAGTATTTATTGCCCATGTCTAGTTGCCCTTGAGAAGGTGATGGTGACCCACCTTCTTGAACCCCTGGGGTCCGTGTGGTAAAAGTATTCCCACAATGCTGTTACGTAGGGAGTTCCAGGATTTTCACCCAGCGACATTGGAGGAACAGCAATATATGTCCAAGTCAGGATGGTGTGTAACTTGGAGGTGATGGTGATAGCCGTTGTATGTGTGTGACAGGTTGAGTTTCTAGTCAATGGCAACCCCGAGGATGTTGATGGTGGGGGACTTGGCGATGGTAATGTCATTGAATGTCAAGGGGAGGTGGTTAGTCTCTCTCTTGTTGGAGATCATCATTGCCTGGCACTTGTGTGATGCAAATGTTAGCTAGAAACATAGAAAGGTTACAGCACAGAAGGAGGCCATTCAGCCCATCGAGTCCACGCCGGCTCTATGCAAGAGCAATCCAGCTCGTTCCACTCCCCCGCCCTATCCCCATAGCCCTGCAATTCTTTTCCTTTCAAGTACTTATCCAGTTCCCTTTTGAAGGCCATGATTGAATCTGCCTCCACCACCCCCTCGGGCAGTGCATTCCAGATCCTAACCACTCGCTGTGTAAAAAAGTTTTTCCTCATGTCACCTTTGGTTCTTTTGTCAATCACCTTAAATCTATATCCTCTGGTCTTTGACCCTTCCGCCAATGGGAACAGTTTCTTTCTATCTACTCTGTCTAGACCCTTCAAGATTTTGAATACCTCTATCAAATCTCCTCACAACCGTTTTTGTTCCAAGGAGAGCAACTCCAGCTTCTCCAGTCTATCCACGTAACTAAAGTCCCTCATCCCTGGAATCATTCGAGTAAATCTCTTCTGCATCCTCTCTAAGGCCTTCACATCTTTCCTAAAGTGCGGTGCCCAGAACTGGACACAATACTCCAGTTGTGGTCGCACCAGTGATTTACAAAAGTTCATCATGACTTCCATACTTTTGTACTCTATGCCTCTACTTATAAAGCCCAGGATGCCGTATGCTTTTCTAACTGCTTTCTCAATCGGCCCTGCCACCTTCAACAATTTGTGCACATATACCCCCAGATCTCTCTGTTCCTATATCCCTTTTAGAGTTGTGCCCTCTAGTTTATATTGCCTCTCCTCGTTCTTCCTACCAAAATATATCACTTCGCATTTTTCTGTGTTAAATTTCATCTGCCACGTGTCCGCCCATGCCACCAGCCTGTCTATATCCTCTTGCAGTCTATTACTATCCTCCACATTGTTTACTATCCTTCCAACTTTTATGTCATCTGCAAATTTTGAAATTGTGCCCTGTACACCCGAGTCCAAGTCATTAATATATATCAAGAAAAGCAGTAGTCCCAGCACCGACCCCTGGGGAACACCACTGTACACCTCCCTCCAGTCCGAAAAACAACCGCTACTTATCAGCCCAAGCCTGGATATTGTCCAGGTCTTGCTACATATGGGCATGAACACTGGGCAATCATCACTTCTGACCTTATGATGGATGGAAGGTCATTGATGAAGCGAAGCAGCTGAAGATATCTGGGCCCAGCAAGCTGCCCTGAGGAATTCCAGCAATGATGCCCTGGGGCTGAGATGATTGACCTCAAACAGCCACAACCATTTCCCTTTGTGTCATTTACAACTCCAGGCACTGGAGAGATTTTCCCAGATCCCCACTGACTGCAGTTTTACTCGGGCTCCTTGGTGCCACAATCAGTCAAATGCTGCCTTGATATCAAAGGCAGTCAACTCTCACTTCACCTCTGGAATTCAGCTCGTGTCCATGTTTTAGGAACGCAAAGTCATAGTAAAGGCAGGTTAAACAGGAAAGTAAACACAGTTTTGTGATTTTACAGTAACTGAATAGCACTGCTTATAAAAATTGCAAAAACAGGGATGAACAGGCGGAAACTAAAGAAACAGATGGAACAAAGAGGAGAAAGCAGGAAAAGAGCTAAAATTGAAGATTGAAGGACCACCGTAAGAGAATGTAGACAATGGCACAGAATTTTTAATAAAATTCCAAATCTCACTCCTGTAAATTACCATTTCGGGACAGATCCAACTCTACTAATAGCATGAAGTTTGCTATTTCTGGAGGAAGTCGCTGGATTTCGTTGTCACTTAGTCCAAGTTTTCGTAACTTCACAAGCTGGAAAAATGGCTGAAATGTGAAAAAAAATGGTTATGGACAATTCTAAAAGGAAAACAAAACTCTAACCAAATAAATGCATTTTTTGTTTCCCAGCAGACAAATTTTCAAAACCCAAAAACAGTTTACAGTTGTCGAGTTTTGGGCTGTATGAATGGCTACTTTTTGACAACAGCTACTCCAGCTTCCAGTTAACAAGGGCAATTCACCTCATTTTTCACATGGGCTCCCTTTATGGCAGTACTCACACATTTACAGTATATTGCCAACTCAACCACCACAAATTACAAATATCCCATTACGATACAATACTTTCCAAAACGACTACACTGCAACCCTTTTGCAAGTATCATAACCTGATGTAAAACAGTTACAAAACACCCATTACTGTACCCTTATCAGTGCTGTTTCCAATGATGATGGGAGTTTGTAGCTGCTACATGTACTTTTGCTAATACTATGATAAGTTGTTTATATTCCAAAAAAAAAATCAACGGCATTCCTCAAACCCACTACTTCAGCATGACGAAATTCAGTGGGGTCTCCTTGGATTTTTCTTGATCATTTTTTTTTGTTCTCTGAAGGTAAAAGATGTCAGCAATGGGGAATGGGACATTTCCAACTTTCAACATCGAGGGGTAAATGAAGCACTCCTACATCAGATGTAGCACGAACTATATGCAGAACAAAAGCTCCTTTAACTACGCCCTAATAATGTACATTACGTTGACCCAAGACTCAGTGTCTCCTCTCAATGCAAATATGGCTTTTTCCTCTCACTAAACATTCTTACTGCCTCAGAGAAACTTGTGTCATGAACCTATCATTTCAGTTCAGTCATTTTCAAATCCCTTTTCCTCAGGTTAACAGCTGGACCATTTCTGTAAGTCGACCATGTCTTTTATAAACAGCTTCAACTATCTGTCATACTGAGTTAATGTAGACCAAATCTAACAATTAATCTTGATCATGGTAAATTGCTCACTGAAGAACGTGTAGGATGTCCACGGCATCTCCGGTCAATTCATAAGACAGCAAATATTACATTTTGTACAGGTCAAACTTCAGTCCAGATAGATTTATAAATAAAATCCTAGAAAGCAAGAGCAAAGGATAGATACCATACAACACACTCGGTAATGTGCACTACGTTAACTCTTTAGAAGTGTTGGCTGTTCGCTCACTCTGTTCTGGTAAACTCTCAGTCAGACTGTTGCAAACAGTCAGTGTTTGTAAACATGGCTTATGGAGCTCTATTCACCTCCACCTGCAATGGCACGATGAACAGAAACTGAACAGACCCTTGACAATTCTTCCATCAAGAGGATACTTGTCCTTTTGAGTTCAAGCAAATTCTTTGAAAACTGCACCATCCACCAAAAATTAAAGCAACAATGCTACGTTATCCCATGCAAGAACGTCAATCCTACATCACAATTTACAATTGATTTAATTGCACAGCAATTTTAGGGGAGCGGGGAGAAGAAAAAAAAATCACTATACATTTCTAGCTGTTAATTCACAAATATTTTCCATCTTCTGAACTTAAAGGAGACACAGTGGGCATCCAACACATTCCCAAACAAGCAATTTACTGATTCCCCATAAAATGCCCTACCATACTTTGGGAAGCTTTGCCTCCATCCCGGTGAGGTTGTACGTAGTATCGATGTAATTGAAAGCATGTGGCTGGGACAATAATGTATCGGACTTTAATAGGCAGAATTTAAGGAGCGCGAGATGAAACACAAATGATTTGGATTGAATGGTGCATGTGTGTACATACATAAATTATTCAATTTAAAACTTGTGTCAGGGGAGGGGCAAGATGCAATCCTGTGCACACCAACATTTCAGACTCAGGCAATTATGCAGCCTCAATGTCATTCCACAGGATAGCAGGAAAAAGAAACCACACTGATGGCAACAGATTCAGCCACATGGGACTATGATATAGTGACAATAACAGAGACCTGGCTCAAAGAAGGGGAGGAATGGACACTTAATATTCCTGGCTACAAGGTATTCAGGAAAGAATAGGGAAGGAAAGAAAGGAGGGAGGGTGTGGCAGTATTGATCAAAGAAACTACTGTAGCACTGGAAAGGGATGATGTATTTGAGGGTTCAAATGCAGAATCTATTTGGTTAGAATTAAGGAACAACAGAGGAGCTATTATGCTACTGGGTGTAAACTATAGGCCACCAAATAGTGGGAAAGAGATAGAGGAGAACATTTGCAGGCAAAGTACAAAAAGATGCAGGAACCATAGAATAGTGTTAATGGGGGACTTCAATTATCTCAATATAGACTGGGACAGTAAGAAGTGTAAAGGGCAAATAGGGGGAGGAATTCCAGAAATGTGTACAAGGGAACTTTCTTGATCAGTGTGCTCAAGCCCAACAAGGAAGGAAGCAGTGCTACATCTAGTTTGGGGAATGAATGGGGCCAGTGGAGCATGTTTCAGTGGGGGAGCATTTGGGGAACAGTGATCATAATATCATTAAGTTTAGAATAGTTATGGAAAGGTCATGGAAAAATCGAATGTGAAAATACTTAACTAGAGGAGGGCAAATTTCAGTGAGTTAAAAAGGGATCCATGTGGATTGGAATCAAGAATTGGTAGGCAAAACAGTAATTGAATAATGGAAGACCTTCAAGGATTGGGGACAAAAAAGATCTTCTTGAGGAGGCAGAGGGAATGGCTGAGGTACTAAATGAATACTTTGCATCACTAGAGAAGAGGATGCTGCCATTGTAGCAGTAAAGGAGGAGATAGTAGCGATATTGGAGAGGATAAAAATAGATAAAGGAGGTACTTAAAAGGTTGGCAGTACTCAAAGTAGAAAAGTCACCCGGTCCGAATGGGATGCATCCCAGGCTACTGAGGGAAGGAAGGGTCAAAATTGCGGAGGCTCTGGCCACAATCTTCCAATCCTCCTTTGATATGGGGATGGTGCCGGAGGACTGTAAATGTTACACACCTGTTCAAAAAAGGGGAGAGGGATAAACCCGACAATTACAGGCCACTCAGCCTAACGTCGGTGGTGGGGAAACTTTTAGAGACAATAATCAGGGACAAAATTAATTGGCACTTGGAAAAGTCTGGGCTAATAAATGAAAGTCAGCATGGATCTGTTAAAGGAAAATCGTGTTTGACTAATTTGATTGAGTTCTTTGATGAAGTAACAGAGAGGATTGATGAGGGTAGTACGGTTGATGTTGCGTATAGGGACTTTCAAAAGGCATTTGATAAAGTACCACATAATAGACTTGTTAGCAAAACTGGGATTAAAGGGACAGTGGCAGCGTGGATACAAAATTGGCTAAGGGACAGAAAGCAGAGAGTAGTGGTGAACGGTTGTTTTTCAGACTGGAGGCAAGTATACAGTGGTGTTCCCCAGGGGTCAGTATTAGGACCACTGCTCTTTTTGATATATATTAATGACTTGGACTTGGGGACAGACCAGCGTTTCCCAAACTGCGCGGTGCACGCCACCAGGTTCCAAGTGGGGGGGGGGGCGTGAAGAGGCCAGAAAAATAAAATATTTTCAGAAAAAACGATGTTGAGGTGTGCCCAAAGTGAACACTTTGGTTGTGCTCCCTACACGTGTAGCGGTTTGGGACACTGCCTTAGATTGCAATAATCCACTCACGTTACCGGGGGAAGTCCCACCAAATGGCAATGATGTCGCTCCAACAAATGACCAACGGGCTGTGTGTGTGGGAGGCACTTTGGGACACACCACAACATTGTTTTTTTTCCTGAAAATATTTTATTTTTCCGACCTCTTTGCACCGGGAGGTGCGCCCCACAGTTTGGGAAATGTTGCTTTACAGTGAAGACCTGGAGGGTAGGAGCCAGCACCATTAGGAAAACAGTATGTTTCATTTTTATGCTTGAGATTTATTGAACTTTGTTTTATGTTTTGTAAGTTATCAGCAAGTATCTAATGTTTATGTTTGAAGGGGGGTGGTTGAGAGTATTCGCCTTCACCACAGTGGGGCAGGAGCCAAAATAGTTTGGGAAACGCTGGTCGGTAGAGGGTATAATTTCAAAGTTTGCAGATGACACGAAACTTGGAAATGTAGCAAACAATGTGGAGGATAGTAACAGACTTCAGGAGGACATAGACAGACTGGTGAAATGGGCAGACACATGGCAGATTAAATTTAACGCAGAGAAATGTGAAGTGGTATATTTTGGTAGGAAGAATGAGGAGAGGCAATATAAACTAAATGGTAGAATTTTAAATGGGGTGCAGGAACAGAGAGACCTGGGGGTGTATGTACACAAATCTTTGAAGGTGGCAGGACAAGTTGAGAAGGCTGTTAAAAAGCTTACGGCATCCTGGGTTTTATTAATAGAAACATGGAGTACAAAAGGAAGGGAATTATGCTAAACCTTTATAAAACACTGGTTAGGCCGCAGCTGGAGTATTGTGTTCAATTCTGGGCACCACACTTTAAGAAAGATGTCAAGGCCTTAGAGAGGGTGCAGACGAGATTTACTAGAATGGTGCCAGGGATGAGGGAATTGAGTTATGTGGAGAGACTGGTGAAGCTGGGGTTGTTCTCCTTAGAGAATAGAAAATTAAGGGGAGATTTGATCGAGGTGTTCAAAATCACGAACATTTTGATAAAGTAAATAAGGAGAAACTGTTTCCAGTGGCAGAAGGGTCAGTAAGCAGAGGACACAGATTTAAGGTGATCGGCAAAAGAGCCAGAGGCGACATGAGGAAACATTTTTTTTAACGCAGTGAGTTGTTATGATCTGGAATGTACTGCTTGAAAGGGTGATGGAAGCAGATTCAATAGTAACTCTCAAAATGGAATTGGATAAATACTTGAAAGAAAAAAATTACAGGGCTATGGGGAAAGTGCAGAGTAATGGGACTAATTGGAAAGCTCTTTCAAAGAGCTAGCACAGGCACGATGGGCCAAATGTCTTCCGCTTCTGCAGTACCTACTGTGAGACGATTATTCGGTTTATTATGGAAGGATAAAAGTACAATGATAGCATCTTTAATAAACAGAAAAAGATACTCAGAACAGGATACTGAGTTAGACGATCAGCCATGATCATTTTGAATGATGGAGCAGGCCCGGAGGGCTGAACGGCCGACACTTGCTCCTATTTTCTTTGTTTCTATGTTTCAAAAACTCAATTTCATTTATTCTCCCTCTAGCACCAAAGTCCTCCTAAGTACTCACTCCTATCATCATCTTCTAGCTGAAGCAAACCTTAAAAATGAAAGATTTCTAAAATCATCGCCACAGATTGGCTAGCGAGAGATAGTCTACATATCTAAAGTGAGTTTCTTTGCAGGGTCAGTTATACTCATGGCAGGACATCTCACATGGAGTGATACGAAACACCGACATTAGGAAATAAATCTAAATGCAAGGCCCTGCCCACTCTCCATTTTTGCTCAGTCACCTCTATCATTTTTTTTATTCGTTCATGGGATGTGGGCATTGCTGGCGGGGCCGGCATTTATTGCCCATCCCTAATTGCCCTCGAGAAGGTGGCGGTGAGCCGCCTTCTTGAACCGCTGCAGTCCGTGTGGTGAAGGTTCTCCCACAGTGCTGTTAGGAAGGGAGTTCCAGGATTTTGACCCAGCGACGATGAAGGAACGGCGATATATTTCCAAGTCGGGATGGTGTGTGACTTGGAGGGGAACGTGCAGGTGGTGTTGTTCCCATGTGCCTGCTGCTCTTGTCCTTCTAGGTGGTAGAGGTCGCGGGTTTGGGAGGTGCTGTCGAAGAAGCCTTGGTGAGTTGCTGCAGTGCATCCTGTGGATGGTACACACTGCAGCCACTGTGCGCCGGTGGTGAAGGGAGTGAATGTTTAGGGTGGTGGATGGGGTGCCAATCAAGTGGGCTGCTTTGTCCTGGATGGTGTCAAGCTTCTTGAGTGTTGTTGGAGCTGCACTCATCCAGGCAAGTGGAGAGTATTCCATCACACTCCTGACTTGTGCCTTGTAGATGGTGGAAAGGCTTTGGGGAGTCAGGAGGTGAGTCACTCGCCGCAGAATACCCAGCCTCTGACCTGCTCTTGTAGCCACAGTATTTATATATTGTATACATCACTTTCCTCTTCTCTATCCTCAGAGCCACTACATCTATGTCAAAAAGGCATTTAGTTTCCCTTTTTGAAATAAACTATGGATCATAAGATGAAAAATATTTTGGAATTTAAATGGTTTTGAAGGTTCAGTCACCGAACATTCCTCACTATTTCCACAATTTGTAGGGGAGGAGGAAAAAGAAAATTTGAATTTTTTTTTTAAATTTTGAAATTAAACTCAAGGTCTAACACACTGCGGCCATTACAAACCAAGTTGTGCATTCTATTTATTTTCAAATTCACTTCTAACAACCTTTCCCCAGAAAATTAAAACTTGCTTCCTTGTTACAGCACAAGTTACATCAGCTGTTCATGTTCGGAGAACAGCACACATTGACATTGAGGGCACACTCCAATTTTGGCAGCCCTGCTCAAACCAAAGTGCTTCTGCTTTTCCTATTCAAAATATTATTGAATGTTTCAATCCTTTTAAGTTATATTAAAAAAAAACCTTTGGAAAAGAGAGACGGCCAAGGTAATGCCTAGCGGTTCAGACTGAAAATAAAAAATGTCCATGGGCTCCAGAATCAGGTCATGAGCTGAAGAAATAGCTAAATACGCCACATCCTCAACTATCGTTTTCTCTTCACACTTGCTACATTGTTGATTCAATTAGCATAAAATCAATTCAAATGCTCTCATTGCTCTTACCCACCCAAAAAAACAAATTGTTTGGCTCAGCCTATTCGACATAATGCAAGTCAGCTTTGTTGTGAAGGCTTTGATTACATAAATATATATAAAAGTGTTAAACATCAAAACTGGAAGAAAAACCATTGGATATTTCACAAGGTTAGCAAAAAAAAAATTAATTTTTAAACACAAAGACTAATTAACTGTGCTTTTTAATGTATTTTTGGTGCATTTAATTTCAAAGCTATGCATGAGACAATTAATCCTTTATGATGTCAGCAGGCTGTGTGTTAACTAACAAACTGCCAAATTAAAAAAGTATTGGCATCCATTCATCATCTGAGCTTTTCTGTCCAATTGACTGCATGAGAACCAATTATCATCCCATTCAACCTTGGAGTTTTGTTTGTTCAAGTATGGTGCTAGATGACCTAGATGTCTTTTCACTTCTCCTTCACTAATTAACACTTATTATTTTACAGATTAGACCATGACTGTGCTCTTCCAAGCAAGTTCCAAACCAAACTAATGAAGGTAACAAAACTTAAAACTTAGACGATAGGCAGACATTCACTCAAGTGACTCAAAAATACAGGTTCTCCATAAGACACATTATAAAATCACCAGCTGAGTCAATAAAGTTGTTTACCAAAACAGGAAGCATAATAAGGGTGAAAGGGTGAACTGCCGGCTTATGTTGCACTCCTTCACTGTAAAGCCCCTTGGGAAGTGTGTTTTTAGAGGGCGTGTGCGCACTTATTATTCGGATTAGTTTTCACTGGTGTTGCAAGAATTTAAAAAGACCAAAACTTTGAAATTACACAGTGCAATATTAGCTTACAAAGACCTATGTCATTTGTATGAAATTCCTCTCTCCACTGTTCTAGCAAAAGCAATTGCTCGTGTAATATTGGCTACTTTAGTAATCTTGCCGAGTCAGAAGATGGTGGGTTCACAAGATACTTATGGATAAGGAAGGGTATTCAGTCTATCTTAATTCATCCATTCGAGAAGGTTCTAAAGTCTCTCCAATGGAACATCCAACTGTTTCTTAAACGATTCTAGGGTTTCACCCTCCACTACAGTACCCACAAGTCCTTTCCTTGTATTGATCAATCTGTGTGAAGAACTTCCCCATACCAGTCCTAAAGTTGCCATTTTCAGTTTGAACCTGAGTCCCCTTGTCCTAGTCTCTCAATTTAGTTTCAAGTAATTTTCTGGATGTAGCTTTTCTGTACATAGGAACAGGAGTAGGCCATTCAGCCCCTCGTGCCTGCTCTGCCATTTGATAAGATCATGGCTGATCTGTGATCTAACTCCATATACCTGCCTTTGGCCCATATCCCTTAATACCTTTGGTTGCCAAAAAGCTATCTATCTCAGATTTAAATTTAGCAATTGAGCTAGTATCAATTGCCATTTGCGGAAGAGAGTTCCAAACTCCTACCACCCTGAGTGTGTAGAAATGTTTTCAAATCTCGCTCCTGAAAGGTCTGGCTCTAATTTTTAGACTGTGCCCCCTACTCCTAAAATCCCCAACCAGCGGAAATAGTTTCTCTCTATCCACTCTATCTGTTCACCTTAATATCATATAAACTTCGATCAGATCACCCCTTAACCTTCGAAACTCTAGAGAATACAACCCCAATTTGTGTAATCTCTCCTCGTAACTTAACCCTTGAAGTCCTGGTATCATTCTAGAAAACCTACGCTGCACTCCCTCCAAGGCCAATATGTCCTTCCGAAGGTGCGGTGCCCAGTACAGCTCTCAGTACTCCAGGTGCGGTCTAACCAGGGTTTTGTATAGCTGCAGCATAACTTCTGCCCCCTTGTACTCTAGTCCTCTAGATATAAAGGCCAGCATTCCATTTGCCTTCTTGATTATTTTCTGCACCTGTTCATGACACTTCAATGATCTATGTACCTGAACCCCTGGGTCCCTTTGGACATCCACTGTTTTTAACTTTTTACCATTTAGAAAGTACCCTGTTCTATCCTTTTTTGATCCAAAGTACGATTTAGAATCATATACCTCATAGGGATGGCAGTCCAGTGACTATGGTATTGAACTAGCGATAGAGGTTGAGAGTTCAAATCCCACCATGAAAATGATCAGAACCCAACTAATTCATAAATGTCCTTTTAGGGAAAGAGCGTGCTATTCCTATCTGGTTTGGTCTACACATGACTCCAGTCCCAGGCTATGTGGTTGATTCTTGCCCTCAAGGCAACTAGAGATGGGCAATAAAAAAAACGGTATCAGTGTAACCCACATCCCAAGAACAAGAAAAAATGACCTCTTGGGCATATCTTTTCAAAGTTGAAAAGCACAAATTCCTCTAGTCTTTCTTTATAACTTGGATCACTCGCACTAGGGATTAGTCTCTTAGCTCTTCTCGTCTCTGTTTCCAGCACTCCCTTGTGACTCAGTGACCAGGACTGGGCATAGTTGTGGTCTGACCAGAGCACGATACAGTTTGAGCACGATTTCCTCTGACTTATATTCTACTGTTGTGATAACATAATGTAAGGCAACACTTCAGTACAACAGTGAGGAGTGCTGCATTGTCAGATGTGCGATCTTTTGGATGTAAGGTTAAACAGAGGCTCTACCTGCTTCTTTAGAAGGACATTAAAGTTCCCATTGCACTATTCAAAGATGACCAGGGAATGCTCTCAGTTTCCTGGCCATTCATCCTTCAACTAAGACAGATGCAAGATCGTTCTTTATTTCTAAAATAAATGAGTTAATGCTTCTGCTAAAAGAGGAGAGAGGAGGACATCAGACAAATCTGCTAAGCATTTGTATGCTCATGTCCCAGGTACCAGTTTACAATTTTTTTTTAAAGAGGGCAAATGAAAGCAGAAAAACAGGGAGAACAACAGGGGAAAGGCGAGGGAAATCAGTTTTAATTTACTTCACTACTGCAACATTTTCCATATAATTCAAAGTCTGGCACCTGCCAATCACTTCACACTTATCAGAGGTGTTATGCCTGAATGTGACGGCTCAGAGTCATTGGGCAATAAAAAAAAATCAATACCTTAACAGATTAATCCTTTTGACACAAGTGTGAATCAATCAAAATGTGTGAATCAAGCAAAAAGTAGCAATAAGAAATCAGTTGCAAGCAGAAAACTAAGTAATCAAGCCCAACAATTGATTTTCAAAGCTACCATTTACAAACGAGCAAGTCTCAACACTGACCAAACTGCTCATATATTTCTTCTTCAATCAAGCCAGTGTGTGCATAATAAATAAATAAGTGAAATATTACACAATTTTCTAAAAAGGCACTCAACTAATCCATAAAACTGGTCATTTAGCATCAAAAATGCCTGCCATAAGTAGCCCCTATATAGGCCTCCTCTCCTGTCTATAAACTGGGACTTAAGTTTGAAATTTCACCTCGATGTTGGTACTGCAGATTTTTATCTGCTGTGGAAAAATTGTGTGCAAAAGAGATGCACGTGGGATTTGTAGTTCCACAGAAGCCAGACGAAAACTACAATGTCCATAAGAACATAAGAAACAGGAGAAGGAGTAGGCCATACGGCCCCTCGAGCCTGCTCCGCCATTGAATCAGATCATGGCTGATCTTCAACCTTAACTCCACTTTCTCGCCTGATCCCCATATCCCTTGATTCCCTTCGTGCCCAAAAATCTATCCACCTCAGCCTTGAATATATTCAATGACTCAGCATCCACAGCCCTCTGGGGTAGAGAATTCCAAAGATTCACAACCCTTTGCATGAAGAAATTCCTCCTCATCTCAGTCTTGAATGGCCGACCCCTTACCCTGCGACTATGCCCCCTAGTTCTAGACTCTCTAGCCGGGGGAAACAATCTCTCAGCATCTACCCTGTCAAGCCCACTCATAATCTTATATGTTTCAGTGACATCACTATTCATTCTTCTGAACTCCAGAGAGTATAGGCCCATTCCACTCAACCTCTCTTCATAGGACAACCCTCTCATCCCAGGAATTAATCTAGTGAACCTTTGTTGCACTGCCTCTAAGGCAAGTATATCCTGCCTTAGATAAGGAGACCAAAATTGTATGCAGTACTCGAGGTGAGGTCTCACTGAAGCCCTGTACAACAACTGGGATGTCCTTACTCTTGTACTCCTACCCCCTTACAATAAAAGCCAATATGCCATTTGCCTTCCTAATTGCTTGCTGTACCTGGATACTAATTTTTTGTCTTTCTTGTACGAGCACACCCAAGTCTCTCTGAACACCAATATTTAATGGTTTCTCAACATTTAAAAAATATTCTCTTTTTCTATTCTTCCTACCAAAGTGAATAACCTCATTTCCCCGCATAATACGCCATCTGCCACCTTCTTGCCCACTCACTTAACCTGTCTATATCCTTTTGCAGACTGTGTCCTCCTCACAGTTTACTTTCCCAACATAGCTTTGTATCGTCAGCAAACTTGGATACATTACACTCAGTCCCTTCATCGAAGTCATTAATATAGATTGTAAATAGCTGAGGCCCAAGCACCGATCCTTGCGGCACCCCACTAGATATAGCCTGCCAACCTGAAAATGACCCGTTTATCCCTACTCTATGTTTTCTGTCCTTTAACCAATCCTCTATCCATGCTAATATATTACCCCATGAGCCCTTACCTAGCGAAACATCCTTTTATGTGGCACCTTATCGAATGCCCAGATTACTACAATGCACATCACATGATAACCATGTAGAAAAGGACCAGGGAGTTCTAACCCCAGAGGAGAAATTTTGTTTGAGAGAGAGAAAGATGCATTGCAGGAGTTTTAGTTTTCAGTCTGCTCCAGGGAAACTGCAATACCCAGAGTGTATTGTGAAACCAAGCAGAAAAAACTGAGCGACAAAAAAACATTAAATTAAATATTTTCCCCAGCTTTTTATACAGTTTGTCATTAAATGCAAGTTCTGAGCTAAAGATATTGTTTGAAATAAGTTTTTTTGTGTAAGGCATTCTGTGCTGGCCTCAGATACTGCAACCAGAGTCAGTTAATCAGCCAATCCCAGACCATGACGATTGACCATCCATCCATTCGTGTCATTGGAGGCTTGACAGTGGGAAACTCTCCCTAGGCAATTTTACACCAACAACATCTACCATAGGAAGAAGAAATATTTATCATCATGTAAATAACTGGGAAAATAAGGCTCTGAAGTGAAGGAATCAACTAAATAAAATGAAATACTTGCATCTTAAGGAAATACAGCAGGAGGTAAAGCAAAAAAAAAACTGGGCACGTGTTGGGGAGGGGAAAATTAAAGTTTCCCGCATCTTAAGAATGTGGTACGTAAATAGGATTACAAATGTTTTTGTGAGATCTATCAGTTCGGTACAAAACATTTTTACCTCATATCAGTCACGTGATACATTACATCATTAAGTTGTTGTATTACAGTGATGACCGAACTTTTGTCAACTTAATGGATTATCTGCTCATTCATCTCATTGCTGCTTGTGGGACCTTGCACTGCACAAATTGGCTGCCGGGTTTGCTGACTAAATGGTGACTACGTTTCAAAGTCATTCACTGGGATATCCCAAAGTGATTCATTGCCATTGACGTGCCTGGCACTGTATAAATGCAAGTTCTGCCCTTCTTTCTTTTCACAACCCTGGGCATCCTATTTGACTCAGAGTTGAATTTCTGACCAGATATGTTTTCCATTACTAAGACTGTCTACTTCCACCTTCCGAACGTTGCCAGTCTCTACCCCTGCCTCAGCACATCTGCTGCCAAAATGCACATCCATGCCTTTGTCACCTCTAGACTCGATTATTCCAATGCTCTCCTTGCTGGTCTCCCATCTTCCACAAAACCCTACTACCCGTATTCTATCTTGTATCATCAGCCATGGCTCAGCGGTAGCACTTTTACCCGAATCAGAATGGTGTGGGTTCAAGTCCCACTTCAGAGACTAAAGCACGTAATCTAGGCTGACACTTCAGTGCAGTACTGAGGGAGTGCTGCACTATTGGAAGTTCAGTCTTTCGGATGAGACGTTAAACTGAGGCCATATCTGCCCTCTCAGATAGTTGCAAAAAGATCCCATGGCACTAATTCGAAGAAGAGCAGGGGAATTTTGAACAGTGTCCTGGCCAATATTTATCCCTCAACCAACATCATTGAAACAGTAATTATCTGATTGCTGGTTATGAAATCTTTCTATGTGTAAATTGGTTGCCATGTTTCCCACATTACAATGATAACTACATTTCAAAATTACTTCACTGACTGTAAACCGCTTTGGGGCATCCTGAGGTTGTGAAAGGTGCTATATAAATGCAAATTCTTTCTGTCAAGTCCCAGTCAGTCCTGCTGACCTACATTGGCTCCTGGTCCTCCAATGTCTCAAATTTTTAATTTTAATTCTCATCCTCAAGTTTATGGCCTTGTCCCTCAGTATTTTTGTAACCTCCACCCCCACTCAAAAAAAACACTCTTTTCCTGACTCTGGCCTCTTGTAGATCTTACACTCCCTTCGCCTCACCACTGGTAGCCGTACCTTCAGCTGCTGAAGCCCCACGTTCTGGAATTCCCACCCTACACCAATCAGCCTCCCACTCCTCCTTTACGACACTCTTTAAAACCCATTTCATTGACCAAGCTTCTACTCACCAGCTAATATCTCCTTCTTTGACTTGCTGTCCATTTTGGCCAGACTACACTTCTGTGAAGCTTAGAATCATAGAACGAAAAGGACAGGAGACCATTCGGCCCATTGTGCCTGTGCCGGTTCTTTTCCCCATAGCCCTGCAAATGTTTCCCCCTCAAGTATTTATCCAATTCCCTTTTGAAAGTTACTACTGAATCTGCTTCCACCACCCTTTCAGGCAGTGCATAACAGCTCGTTGCGTTAAAAACAAATTATCCTCATTTCCCCCCCTGGTCCTTTTGCCAATCACCATGTATAGCTTGAGGCAATCCAGCCAGGCTCTTAGCACTTGCCTTTCGGCTTGCCGTCCACAGATCTGAGACTCTGGAGATGGCTGTTGAACCGGGGTGGGATGCAGTGAGGGTAGGAGACTGTCTGGAATCAGAGAGGGACAAGGGCATCAGAGGGGGACAGTTAGAGTTAGAGTTAGGGTTAGTTAAAAGGCGCTACAGTCGTTGTTGATTAGGCTGCAGCAGGATGATGATAAAGATCAAAAACCACAATACAAGTCCCAGAATAGTTGTGACCAATGCTGCAGAAGACCTACTCGTTTGTTTACATTTTCTGATTCCATTGCATTCTGCTTTAATATCATATTGCAGAATTACATAATTTCCAAACTCAAAACAAAATTAACTGCACAAAGCATATTGGAAACCCCTTTAATCACTCACTAAGGCCTTCTCTCAAATGTGTAGCGAAAAAGTTTAAAAACAAAAACAGTGAATTAAAATGTAGTCACTGTGAAAACATCAATAGTAGAATGATTAACAGTAAATAGCTCCCTAATGTAGTGCGAAACAAGAAAACACACACACGGGCAAGAACAACACATTGTGAAGACTGCCTCACTTTCAATTCTCGGGAGAGAATTCCACCACCATTAGTGCAGAACCAGCTTCCTGACTTCATCTATCCCGTTTCTTTGTCATGTCTTATTGGACTTGTTATTTTAAAAAGTGTAACAAATGATGCTCTGAGGCCATGAGGTTGAGCTGCCCTGTGGGTTATAGGAGTGACCTTGCAATATTACTGAGCCTTTAGCTTTCGGCAATGCAACATAGCTCTGGGTCACTAGATTTAAGGTTATAGCTCGCTACTGTAGTCAATATATTTATATTTCATCTTCTACAATCCCACAAAAGGCTTCGTGTTACTGCCCTGCAGATTTAGATCCATCAATTTTAGATACAAGAGCAACTGCAGTTGCAATATATTGCTAATACAACTATTGGTGATTCTTAAAGGGAAAGGATGAGTTAAAAGGAATATTTCAGGAAAATGCCTCACAATAAATCTACTCAAAAGAATTAATGAGCAATCTTTCCTCTCTCTTTCCTCCTGCCATTCTCCCCTACTTTTCACCAACCTCCTCAGAGAACACTACTCATTAGTTTCTGAAACCAAAGGGTCTTTTAAAATTTAGACCAGAAATCAAAGCAGAACAAGTAATGGTAAAATATAAAGACTTCAGTGTTAAAATACTGCAGCGACAAACACCAATAATATACAGCATAGGTTAAAAAATGTAATTGTACGATAACTATTTACTCACATCTTGAAATTCTGACTGAGGCAGGGAATTCCATACTGACAGATTGGATAAGAAAAGGCATTATTGGTGGTCAGTTGTGAACCGAAATAAATTCAGCTATTTGCTGTAAGCTCCAGGTATATTACATCAGTCTGCAACACCAGTGAAGAAATCTCAAAGCAGATAGCATACGCCTACATGCCAATGGTTGAACCAGATATCTGCACAAAACTGAACATGCAGCGATGTCAATTATGCACAGTTGTAAACAATTTTACAACACCAAGTTATAGTCCAGCAATTTTATTTTAAATTCACAATCTCCACAATTATGCACAGGGCATGTTTTGGATTCCGTTCAGCAATAATAGATGCTAACAAGCATCTAACCAAAGTGACGGTGCATTTTCTAGCTTCCTACAGATGGAGAATGAGTCACTTGTATCATATAGGATTTCAGTCTCCACAGGTATGACAGATTCTGGCCAGCTACTTCTCAGCCTGGATGGCAAAGCTCTTCCATTTTGCACTGTAAGTTTTTAAGAGTTGAATATGCAATGACACAAAACATTTTATGCAGACCCTTCAACAGCTACATCATGTCTAGTTCCCCATTAGGTAAAAACCAGAGTCAACACTTTATGCTCAAGCCAGCGAATAGGTGGTCACCAAAATGTTTGTGGTGTTTTGCTCATATTTTGTGAAATAGAAAATTGAGATCTCAGCCAACACTCGAATGGAGATTTCATTTGTGCAACAAGACCAAATCCCCAGTGGGCACATCCAACGCAACATATGAAGCAAGCAGGCTTCTACTCCTAATGACAGAAAAGCCTACAGAACTGTTTGAAATTGAAGTCCGAACATGTGCTAGAGTGCATGTGACGGAATTAATGCTTTTCCCACATATGCAACCCAACATGGAGAGAACATGCAAATTCCACAGTCTGAGACAGCTGCCATGACAGAAATACTCACAAGCCCATCTTCGTGGTGAATCAGCTGAATCGTGAACACATTCAAAATGTTTAGGTCTGTATTGGTTAACACTTGGTCAAGCAGCTCCAGACTGAATATCTACGGCAGTTCTGTCCAATATAGTATCCACTAGCCACATGTGGCCAATTGAAAATCCAAATGTGGCAAATTGCATTTTTGATTGGTAAATAAAAAATGAGTAGACAGTGCAGTAAATGCACATGTACTTTGACCTTTTTGTGCATTTGTTGGTAAAATGGCAAAACAAAAAGTAGCCTTTTGATCGCTGTCCGTGCTTTTCTTCCTTGGTTATTGTTTATTGGTTATCTGCTAAAATGATGTGCAGCACAGGTGAAAACGCCAGACTTCAGCACCATGCAAAGACCAGAAACCTTATATTGAGAGGGAAGCTGTTATCATGGTCAGCTCGACTAATCAGAATAACCTCTTCAGGCCAGCAGAAGAAAGCAAGCCCGACCAATAACTAGCAGCTCTAACAGGGCCAGTCACGGCAAAAGGGAAGCAGCATCCAACCGTGTTCTGGGAGAGCAGGGGCTGGTGTGATGCGTCTCGTTGTGTGAGTCAACATTGGCAGCAATCACCCCAATGAAGTCAAAGTACCGCCTGCAACTGCCGGACAAAAACCTAGAAGCTGCATTAAGATGTGCCGTGTCTGATAAATTCATGCAAGAATTTCAAAGTTTGGGGAAAGAGAAAAAAGCCTGCAAAGTGTTATACTGGTAGATGTTTGTTAAGTAAATTTGCACATCACGTACATTTACCTGTATTGTGCGCAAGGGGTTTTGGTTAGTGAGTGATTTCTATTGGTCTACACTGATCGAAGGGTTGTGGCCATTCCTCTCATGGTTGAACTAAAGGTCTCATTACAAATCTTTTGAGTCCATCTCCATAATCTGAGTGCACAGAACCAAAGGGAAAAACTTATGACAGACTATGCGAACCAGTCTGGAGGACAGTCATATCATGGCATGTCACAGAGACTACATCTAAGTAGTAATGAGTGGCAGCCTGCATACTGTAAGTTAGCACATTACAGCAAGAAAATTGCAAGGAGCAGACCATGAAGCCGAAGATCTGTACCCTCAGAATGTGATTGAATGGGTCACAGCTTCATGGGGAAGGTTATAGCTGAGTAGGTTGGTTGAGACAGCTGCAGGAGGTGTTAGAGGGGACAGTGATTCCAACCTATTGTGGCATTTATGGCCACAGATGATAAGTGACTAAAGTCACCAGACGGACTGCAGCGGTTCAAGGCAGAGGCTCACCACCACCTTCTCAAGGGCAATTAGGGGTGGGCAATAAATGCCGGCCTTGCCAGCGACACCCACATCCCATGAATGAATTCAAGAAAAGTACAGATTATAACTTTCTTGTCACAGTGTCATTCGTCTCTGAGCCACAGTAATGTCCCAGGTTTGATCCCTGGTCTGTGCAGAGTAAACAGATCTCAGCAAATACCAGCAGTGTGGTTCGGGAGAGGGAGGGGAGAAAAAAGGCCTGAATTCCTGCTCCTGATCACTATACAGTGACCCCCTCCCTCCCCAAGACCGTGCAGCTGTGGACGTCAGGCAAGGACAGGACCAAGTTCAGCTGTGGCATCCCCAAAAGCTCAATGGCCTGCCATCATATACTGTTGAGGCTCACATATGAATAACGGCCAGTGGGTAAGGTACCAGAGGATGAGACTCACTTGTGGAATCATATGCTACTGTGGTAGTCAACACATCGAGAAGAAAAGGGGGAGATAAGTGGAGGGAAAAAAAGAGAACGCAAAAAAAACCTCTCAGCTTCTACTTGGACTGCAAATCAATATGAAGGAACCTGGTGCGTCCCTGGTCTAATGGTATCTGCAGAAATCTCATGGCCTAAAATAAAGATCCTTGGCCAAAGAAAGTTCTCTCTCTGTTGGCGGTACCACTTCACCTTCTTGTGCAGTCTGCCATACCCATGCATTTGATGAAGTAAGGCTGACAGTATTGGTGTTTACTTTCTTACTGGTTCCTTGCAACTTCTTGTATGAAGTCTACCCCAATCTGAAAAGGTCCTTACCACTCCACCCTAAATTTATACCTGGAATATCGTGTAGGATATTAGGCTGTATAATCACCGGGCCTATAGTAATCGCAGCAAACCTTTATGGTCAGTGTGACCCAAGCTTTATCGTATGTCCAGGTGGAAATCCACCGACAGGTTAGACAAAGACCAGAGAAGACAGGAAAAATGGATGATTCCAACATGTTCCGAATGGAGTCTCTGCTATGTTCAGAGTTCTCTGGAAAATAAAGCCCAAAATTGAAGGGAATTATAGTCAGAGAAAATGCAACTAGGTTGTTGAATAATGGTGCAGGGAGATGAGGGAGAGAAGTTCTTAGTCCCTCTCCAGTAACACGGAGGTAAATAACTCTATCACTGTCAAGCCTAAGGAAGATACCAATTAGTCCAGAGCGATTCAAGTGGTGCTCAAAGGACCGGGTATTTTGCCTGAAGCAAAAGCAAAAGCAAAATCTGAGGGAATAAATCAAGGAAGATACCTCGGTCCACACTCTGAGCAATTCGAATTGTTTTAATAAATCCGACTGCATGCTGGGACAGAGTTAAAATAATAGAGGAAGACTTTCAGATATTCCCCAAGATAGTTAACAAGTAGCTTTTCGGTTGGATTACCTTGCTGTAAAATTAATAACTCAGTGTCAATAAGACAAAAATCTTGATGAGATTTGAAGCGTTGGAAACTGCATTAGTGCACACGTCTGCGAAATTAGGGGTCCATGTACACAGATCATTAAAATGTAGTCAGGTGCAAAAAAAATCAAAAAGGCTAATGGAATGTTATCCTAGAGGGCCAGAATATAAAGGGGAGGAAGTTTTGCTAGAGCATGCAAAGCCCTGCTTAGGCCACATCTGGAGTACTGTGTACAGTTCTGGGCACCGCACGTTAAAGGATATTTTGGCATTGGAGGGAGTGCAGCGCAGATTCACCAGAATGTTACCAGGACTCCAAGGGTTAAAGAACACTGGGAGCGACAACGCCTCCCGCACCCTCCAGCTCCAGGACGCCGGGAGCAGCAAAGTGCCCAGCGCACACAAGCTCCGGGACACCGGGAGCAGCACCGCAGAGAGCGGAGACCGGCTCCGGGAAACCGGGAGCAGCAACAACGAGGAGCCCCAACCGATCGAGGATCGCGCGGGCCCTCCCCCCCCCCCGACACCAAGCCGCCGATGTCACCCAGGCGGAACTACGGCCCCCTCTTTGAGGCAGAACAGGACTCGTACCTTAACTCAGGGAACGTGGAACACTTTGCACAGATCACCTGGATGCAGGGACACAGCCAAGAGCTGGAAACAGCAAACGGACTGTTGGGTGAGACTTTAAACTGTTGTTAAAATGGGTCGGAAAGTCGCATCCATTAACGTGCGTAGCGTTAAGTGCACTACGCGATGTGTGTCGACCTTGGACTACCTGGCCAAGGTCAAGAGCGACCTGCTGTTCTTGCAGGAGTGCCGCACCTCAGCAATTACCGGCAATGGTCGCAGCGGTGGGCCCACGGGCAGTCGATCTGGTCGGGAGGCAATGACAGCCGTGCCTCCGGCCTGGGGATTCTGCTGCGGGGAGGCAACTTCACCATCACCGAAGTAAAGGAGGTGGTGGGGGGGCCGCCTCCTCGTAGCAGACGTGATGTACAAAAACACTCCGCTCCGACTGATCAACGTGTACGCCCCGGCTCTGAAGGACGAGCGGCTGGCCGTCTTCCAGCAGCTCCCACTGCTGCTGGCGACGTCCAAGCCGGTCATTCTCGGCGGTGACTTCAACTGTATCATCGATGTGGCTGGACGATCCGGCAGAGCCGACAGCAAACTGGACGCCACGTCCAAACTCCTGATGGAAGCGGTGAAAGACGCCAAGCTGTGCGACGTCTTCAGCAACCCTGCAGACGGAGCGGCGCGTCAATACACCTGGTCCAGACCAGACGGGTCCGTCCGTTCCAGGATAGACTTCCTGTTTGTATCCCCGAAGCTCAGGGTCAGATCCACCAAGGTCACACCGGTGTTCTTCTCTGACCACTGCCTCCTCCTGGCCGACTGTTACCTACAGGACGATCAGAGAGTGGGCAGGGGGACATGGAAGCTGTACGTGAAACTGTTGACCCCGGGAAACATTGAGGAACTGACGAGGGATTACAAAGGTTGGAGAACCGTAAAGCCCCTCTTTGATTCCCCAGTGCACTGGTGGGAAGCCATCAAGGCCAACATCAAGAGGTTCTTCATCCTCAAAGGTGTTCAGAAGGCGAGAGAGAGGCAGAGGGAAACATCCCGACTCCAGAAAAGCATGCAGAATCTTCTCCTGCTGCAGTCGATGAGGATCGATGTCGGGGAAGAACTCAGAGGTGAAGGACCAGCAAGACTTGCTCTTTGCCTCCGAGGCCTCCAAGATCATTTTCCGGTCCATAGTCCACTCCATGGAGCAGGACGAGACTTGCTCACATTTCTTCTTCCAAAAGGTGCACAGAGAGAGCTCTGTGATCAGCAGCCTGAGGGAAGAGGACGGCTCGGTCACGTCTTCGCAGCCCGACATACTGAGGATCTGAAAATCCTTTTATGCCGGACTGTACGACGCGAAGCCCACAGACAGCGCGGCCTCCCAGTCCTTCTTGTCGTCTATCATGGAGGTTCTAGACGACAGCAAGCGGGAGAGTCTGGATCACCCGCTAACTCTGGACGAACTGACAAAGGCCGTCCGTTCCTTCGAGAAGAGTAAGACTCCCGGAAGCGACGGCTTACCGGTGGAGTTGTACTCGGCTCTGTGGGACTGGATAGGCCCAGACCTGCTGGAAGTGTACGGGGGTATGCTCCTGGCAGGCAGCATGTCAGACTCCATGAGGAAAGGCATCATCACCCTCATCTACAAACAGAAGGGGGAGAGGGAAGAAATCAAAAATTGGCGACCCATCTCACTACTTAACGTGGACTACAAAATTCTGTCCAAGGTCATCGCCAATCGGGTCAAGTCAGCCCTGGAGGTGGTGATCCACCCCGATCAGACCTGCGCCGTA
This sequence comes from Heptranchias perlo, assembly GCF_035084215.1. NCBI lineage: Eukaryota > Metazoa > Chordata > Chondrichthyes > Hexanchiformes > Hexanchidae > Heptranchias > Heptranchias perlo. The sequence continues at coordinate 5,853,245 of NC_090329.1, forward strand.
CCCGGCAGGAAGATCTCTGATAGCCTGGCGTTACTCAGGGATACGATCGCCTACGTACAGGACAGGGGGGTGAACACCTGCCTGATCAGCCTGGACCAGGAGAAGGCCTTTGACAGAATATCCCACACGTACATGATGGACGTGCTCTCCAAAATGGGGATGGGGGACGAAATCCGCAATTGGATCCAACTGCTCTACACAAACATCAGTAGCGCCGTTTCAATCAACGGGTGGGAATCAGAAAGCTTTCCGATCAAATCTGGAGTCAGGCAGGGCTGTCCTCTCTCCTCCGTCTTGTTCGTGTGTTGCATCGAACCCTTTGCCGAGTCCATCAGGAGGGATGCGGGCATAAGAGGGGTGACGATCCCAGGCAGCGGAGGCACTCAGGTCAAGGCCTCCCTGTACATGGACGACGTCACCGTCTTTTGCTCAGATCAGCTGTCGGTCCACAGATTGATGAGCATCTGCGACCAGTTCGAACTGGCCTCGGGGGCCAGGATAAATCGCACCAAGAACGAGGCCATGTTCTTTGGGAACTGGACCGACCGATCCTTTGTCCCCTTCACCGTCAGGTCGGATTACCTGAAGGTGCTGGGGATCTGGTTCGGGGGGGCCGGGGCGTGCACCAAAAACTGGGAGGAGCGTATTTCCAAGGTTAAGCAGAAACTGGGACTGTGGGATCGACGATCCCTCTCGATCGTGGGCAAGAGCCTGGTCATCAGGTGCGAGGTGCTCTCGGTGTTGCTGTACGTGGCGCAGGTCAGGCCCATACCTCGCTCCTGCGCCGCGACAGTCACCCGAGCCATCTTCCACTTTGTCTGGAGATCAAAAATAGACCGTGTCCGCAGGGTCACGATGTACAAATCTCTGGAGAAAGGGGGAAAAGGAGTGCCCAACGTGGCCCTCATCCTGATGGCCACCTTTGTGTGCGGCTGCATCAAGCTGTGCATAGACCCTCGGTACGGAAACACAAAGTGCCACTACGTGCTGAGGTTCTACCTGTCCCCGGTGTTGAGAAGGATGGGCCTGGCCACGCTGCCACGGAAGGCTCCGTCCAGTTGGACTGTTCCGCCCCACCTGTCCTTCGTCGAAAAGTTTATGCAAAAAAAACACCTTTGACCACAAGGCGATCAGTAAGTGGTCCGCACGTAACGTCCTCGAGACCCTGCGGGAAAAGGAGATGGTGGATCCTGTCGGTTGGTTCCCCGAGCAGACTGTCAATGTCATTTGGCAGAACGCCTCATCGCCAGAGCTGTCAAACAAGCACCAAGACCTAGCTTGGCTGGTGGTGAGAAGGGCCCTTCCCGTCAGATCCTTCATGCACTCCCGGACTCTCAGTGCCACCGCGCGCTGTCCCCAAGGAGGCTGCGGTGCAGACGAAACCGTCACCCATCTCCTTCTGGAATGTGCCTTTGCAAGGAAGATCTGGAGAGAGATGCAGTGGTACCTGTCCAGGTTCGTCCCGAGCAGTTCCGTAACACAGGACTCTGTGCTCTACGGGCTGTTCCCGGGAACGCACACCGAGACGGACATCAACTGCTGCTGGAAGACCATCAACTCGGTGAAAGACGCCCTTTAGTCTGCCCGAAACCTGCTGGTCTTCCAGTGCACGGAGCTGTCATCGACCGAGTGTTGCAGACTGGCACATTCCAAGGTCCAGGACTACGTGCTCAGGGACGCACTGAGGATGGGTGCGGCTGCTGCAAAGGCTCTGTGGGGAAAGGCAACCGTTTAGAGCCTTCCCGCCATTGTATACCGAGGGGCTGCAATCAGGGGAAACCCCCCCCCCGGGCAGATTGTAAAATTCAAATTGCTGTAATGTACCTGTAATGAATCTGTAATGTACCTGTAATGAATCTGTAATCAGTAATCTGTATTGAGTATAATGCAATGAGACACCCCAGAGTGTCATGAACTGTAATTATGTCCAATGTGTTCATTGAACTGTACTTGATGTAACCTGCAGATTGTATAATCTGTATTGTGTACGTTTGGAATGTGATATGACGACTGTATTGTATGTGTTGCTGCAAATTTTATGAATAAAGTATATTTTTTGAAAAAAAAATTACATAAACTAGGCTTGTATTCCCTGGAATATAGAAGGGTACGGGATGATTTGATTGAGGTTTTTAAGATTTTGAAAGGAATTGATAGGGTGGATAGAGAGAAAGTTCTTCCGCTGGTGGCGAAATCAGAGCCAGGCTATTCAGAAGAGAAGTTAGGAAATATTTCTTCACACAAAGGGGTGGTAGAAGTGTGGAGCTCGCTTCCACAAAAAGCAGTAGATGCTAGCTCAATTAATAATTTTAAATCTGAGATCGACAGATTTTTGCCAGCCAAGGGTATTATGGGATATGGAACCACAGCGGGTGGATGGAGTTCGGATACAGATCAGACAAGATCTCACTGAATGGCGGAACAGGCTCAAAGGGCTGAATGGCCTACCTATGTTCATCAGTTTCAGGGCTCTGCACCTGGTCCAAGTATTTTTATCTGTGGAACAAAAAAGGTTGCGCAATGGTGCAAATCATGCCAATTCTACAGACGACGAAGACAGATGACATGGGTGTTAGTCATTGGAAAGGATTTGTAGCATTCAATAAAGCAGGTGTTGGCATCAATGCTAAGTTGACTGAGAAGATCCCAAACGCGGCCAAGTTAAGCAGGTAAACAAAAACTTGGAAAACACTCACCAGCCAAAGCAGAGGCATCAACAACTTAAAACCAAAACAATCTGAAAACCTTCTAACGAGCCCGCATTTAAAGTCCAAAAAGATATGGGGAATGTATGCATCCAGACAACAACAAAACACAATTGCTGCCAGGAACATGAGAAAGGAAAGACAAGTCAGGACAATGCCTTATTTTTATATGAAGGGGAAAAGAGCATCTGGTGGCAGCATGACAAAATTCCAATTGGGGCATTTCCCTGCTGTTTTGCCCCTGGAACAATGACAGTTTCCAATTTGTCCACTGAGTTTTCTGAATCAGGAAAAATAAAGGGAACACCCTGTAACTGGCCTTGAATATTTCATACTGTCAGATAGTACAAATACAAAAAGAAGTATTCAAAGAAAGATTTACAACTAATAAGGCTGCTGCAAAAGTTAATCCAAAGTCGCAATGTTTCACACAGAGCTCCGAAAGCATTGGCCGTTTAAGGAAAATACCCTAATACTGTATTTTGTGTGTGAAAAGTTTACCTAAATAATTTGAGTCTTATTCTTTTAGGTATAAAACCATAATCTTATTCACTTTCCTAGCGTTATGGATAATTGTCCAAAATATGCAATTAATGGGGCATTTGTTCCTCGTCATCGGTGCCCAGGACCAGATGGTGAAACTGAGCCACAGCCCTTATTATAAAAGTAACTTGTTCTATACATCTAATTAAAAACAGTAACCATTCTTCTGAATATATCTATAACTACATATAGGCAAGTTTTAGCATTTTTAGGTGAAGTAAGGCAAACAAGTATTTAACTTAAATTACAATGGTGGGTTTGGCAGCGAACGTCATTAATTGGACTTTTTTGCTCAACATTGACATCGCTCTATATTTGCACCGCAAATTGCTGGAACATCGGTCCATTAACGGTGCAGCGATGTCAATGTTGCATCTGGGACCACGTGAACGTCATGCCCAATGGCTTACCTCCTTAACCAATGACAGAAATGAAGAGAGAAAAAAACAAGGCGAACAACGGAGAAGAAAATAGAATCATACAGCACAGAAGGTGATCAACAGACCATTGTGCTTGTGCTGGCTCTTTGAAACAGCTGTCCAGTTAGTCCTACACCCCTGCTCTTTCCCCGGGGCCCTGCTTCCACCACTCTTTCAGGCAGTGCATTCCAGATCATAAGAACTTGCTGCGTAAAAAAATTCTCCTCATCTCCCCTCTGGTTCTTTTGCCAATTACCTTAAATCTGTGTCCCCTGGTTACCGACCCTTCTGCCACTGGAAGCAGTTTCTCCCTACTTACTCTATCAAAACCCTTTATGATTTTGAATACCTCTAATAAATCTACCCTTAACCTTCTCTGCTCTAAGGAGAACAATCCCAGCTGTGGATCAATTGGAGTCAAACAAAATAGAGAGACAGAAAGAGGAATAAAGAGAGGGAAAGAGAAAGACAGGAAAGAAGATTTTTTTTTTAAAAGAACAAGCAGAAGAAGAGGACATTATAACCCAGTTGTGTTTGTAAATTGCTGTGTTGGTCCTTGAGAAGTTAATAAGAACATGGTAGGTGTGCGAAACGTATAAACATTCTTGAGGCATAAAGTATAGAACCAGCGGCCCCATCCATCATGAACAGAACAGTGGAACTGCTTTTATATTTGGATTTTCAAAAGGCATTCGATAAGGTGCCACACAAGAGGTTGTTACACAAGATTGGGGCTCATGCATTTGGGAGTAATATATTAGCATGGATTGAGGATTGGTTAACGGACAGAAAACAGAGAGTAGGGATAAACGGGTCATTCTCAGGTTGGCAGGCTGTAAACTAGTGGGGTGCCACAAGGATCGGTGCTTGGGCCTCAACTATTTACAATCTACATCAAATGGCTTAGATGAGGGGCCCGAGTGTAATGTATTCAAGTTTGCTGACGATACACAACTAGGTGGGAAAGTAAACTGTGAGGAGGAAACAAAGAGTCTGCAAAGGGATAATAGACAGATTAAGTGAGTGGGCAAGAAGTTGACAGATGGAGAATAGTGTGGGGAAATGTGAAATTATCCACTTTGGTAGGAAGATGAGAAAAGCAGAATTATTTTTTAAAAAGGTGAGAGACTAGTAAATGTTGGTATTCAGAGGGATTTGGGTGTCCTTGTAGACGAATAACATGCAGGTACAGCAAGCAATCAGGAAAGCAAATGTAGGGCTTTGGTGAGACCGCACCTGGAGTACCGTGTACAGTTTTGGTCTCCTTATCTAAGGATGTACTTGCCTTAGAGGCGATGCTACGAAGGTTCACTAGATTGATTCCTGGGATGAGAGGGTTGTGCTATGAGGAGAGATTGAGTAGAATGGGCCTATATTCTCTGGAGTTTAGAAAAATGAGAGGCGATCCCATTGAAACATATAAAATTCTTAGAGGGATGTCGAGAGGCTATTTCCCCTAGCTGGAGAGTCTGGAACTAGGGGTCATCATCTCAGGATAAGGGGTCGGCCATTTAGCATTGACGTGAGGAAAAATTTCTTCACTCAGAGGGTTGTGAATCTTTGGAATTCTCTACCTCTAAGGGAATCAAGGGATATGGGGATAGGGTGGGAATGTGGAGTTGAGGTAGAAGATCAACCATGATCTTATTGAATGGTGGAACAGGCTCAAGGGGCCGTATGGCCTACTCCTGCTCCTATTTCTTACGTTCTTACAATGGTAATGGAGTTGTTAACTAACCATAGAATCAATCTCTATCAATTAGTCTACAACAGACTTGGAAATGACAAGGAAAATCCCAGCGGTGGAGAGGTTTGGGAACCATAGGTCCAAAGTCACCTTTTTCCTCCCAATTATGCTACACTTACCATGTTATGTCTCAAGTTACTCATATACTGCATCCCAAAATGTTATTATGTAAAAAAAAATCTATCTAAATTGCATTTCTGAATGTCAAAACAACTTTGCATCCTATAAATTATTGCCTTCCAACATGAACAGGAGTGTGGATGGTAAGACTGGCACAAAAGACTGCCAAGACATTTAAAAAGTTTATTAAAAACCTCTAGGAACAATTCATAATCTGCTGAAGTGAACCTCTGCAGCTTCACTGGTCCCTTCATGGGCCTCTAAGGTCGAGTGTCATGTCAGAACCATAAATCACGTCATTAACAGGGTCCTCAACGACACTAATTACCAGCCCTAAGTGGCTGCGGCGAAAATAATTTGTAATAATTTTGTGAATCCAGTAGTTTCACGGGTTCATGGCGAGATGGGACTTTTATGAGCTTTGGTGAGGCTAACGCGGATTTAGTATACCATACACACACTATAGATTCAGTATTATACAAAGACACAGCATTACACATGCAACATAATATATACTAGTCGACCTACTATGGGGTTGCTTATGAAATTTTGTTTTGGGCTCTTAGCACTGTCTGCTGCTGTTGGTGTTTGGTGTGGAGCATGCCAATAATTGGAAGTGGTGTCCTTGCTTCTTTCCCAAATTACTCCCCCAGCTCAATTTTTCTGTTCCCTTTGTGAGTTCAATCCTTGTCGTCTCTCCCCCACCCCCAAGCTGTGATTTCGCCTGCACCAGTTGCTATGCTGTTCTGCTTTCCATTTATATTCCTCACCGTGCACATCAAAAAAATAATGAAGTCATGAACTCAGTTGGAAATGCATTCTTAAAATATTGTGTCAAAACTCCATTAAAAAAACTGTCGTAGTCACAAGTACACACAAATATTTGAAAACAAAACTCTGCACTAATTCTTCATTTGCCTTATATAAGACAGTTTTATCCATTAATGTGGATTAAAAAAAACATTAGGTTAGATTGTATTGTGTGCCTCAAATTGTTGTGTTCCCATTCCATGGCATAACTATCACTTAGTAGCATGCAAGCAATGGGGCACAGCTCCCATCTCTTCATCTACTGGCACTACAATCAGTAGCGTTCATAGTACCTGATGTCACACAATCCACACACACTTCTTCTCCCCACCACCCTTCCCAGCAGGTGTACAGTACGAACATGATTCCTGTGGCACTGGTGTAGCTTTCCTAATTTTAAGGAGTCGGTCTGTAAGATGACACCAATGCCACAAGAGTCGTGCTCAGTCAACAGAGTACACAATCAGCTGGGAAGAGTAGGCTGTTGCCAGTTCACTTCAATATATGTTTAAACTGCCGAGCCAGCAAACTCCTGAGCCTGCTTCAATCCATTACAATTTCAAATTTACTGCATCACAAGTTTCTGGAAATCAATTTAGTGGCCTTAACCAGTTTTAATCATCAGCGTTAGCCTATTCTTATACAAGAAACCAGCTTAGCAATACTTTTTAAAATTAAAACAGGATAAAAAAGCTCACAAATACTGAACACTATCTGGAAACACACACGATACATCCAAGTAAGAAAGATTCCACATTTCCTCTGGGTTATAAATATTTTGTAAGATAAAGTTTCCTCATTTAAAATACCAAAACTAATTGCTCTCAGTTTGCAAAGTACATGTTGTCCTCATCAGACATACCAATTAGTGGACCATGGTTTCAGCGCAAGCATTAATGCCACATTAAAACACAAGTAATTTAATTCAAACAGTTCACTAGGCTCAAATGATCAGAGAAAACAAGTGAACAATTAAAATCACACAGCACATCAGTGCAGCGAAGCAGCCACAAACAGGAAAATGTGGGTTTAAATCCTAGCTTCCAATGAAACCCAGATGGTGAGTGAATAATCCCAACTGGGTCATCAGGCTTACCACAGAGGCATGTTGCTTTGCTGCCAGGAGAGCCGTAGGGTTCCACCTTGAGCCACACGGAAGCATTCTGACCAGCTGGCCGTACAGCAGCATTGGCAGATGTGGAAATTTGGATCACCAGACACTGTGTCAGGCAACGTCCCACAGTGAGAAACCAGAATAAAACTCAATTAATAATTTTAAAAAACAAACAAAACTTCTACAACCTAAAAGTACCCAAGCATAACAATATCTTTTGATTTTTGTTTCGTTTTTACTAGGGAGGGATAACAGGGCACAGCTGGAAGCAATTGAAGCAGAAACACATGTCTTATGAATTTAACCTTAGTGGACGCTTAATGGAAAGACACACTCTACTGGGCGCAGCCTAATGGATGTTCTAAGAGCCCTACTTTCTGCCTGCATTTAAACTTCAGACTTTAGAAAACAACAGGCAGAGTTTCGGATGGCAACACGTTATGTATAAAACAATAAATGAAGCATAGTATTTCGTACTTTCCAATTTTGTAGATGCGGTAACGACAGAATATTTACACGTCATTCACTTACTGACAGCTCAGATGAAACATGAAATATCAGTTCATTTATACTTCACTTGTACGACAGAGCCATTGTTGAAAAATGGCTTTCAGCATCTGCAGTTGCCCCGTCCTGTGGGGAGGTCTCAGAATCAGAGTGAGGAAAAAGATGTCCAAGACAGGCAAAACAAAAACCATAGCCAATGCCAACTGGTTACTTCCCAAGCTACCTCAAGCCCATCCAGCTTCTGTCCCACCCATAAATTAAGCGTTTGTTTCAGGAGACTGAGCTGCATCAAGACTCCACCTGACACAGGTGAAAAATGGTCCTACTTTTTAAAAAGTTTAAAAATTCAGCGCAAACCAACCAGTACAAAGAGGCTGTTTGTTTGCGAAAAAGCACTTGCTTTTTAAAAAGGATGATTTCACACTAAGAAATGCAGTAGGCACAGTCAGCCAAGCTCCATAAAGCCAGTGCATCATCAGTGAGGATAGCACTGGGAGTGTGCTCAGTAGCCCCATTGTTTTTTGGCTAATACAGTGGCTACCACTGACTTCCCTAACAAGGTCGATTGTATTTAGCTCATTTACTCACCATATTTATAGAAGCAGACGGGAGATCAATCGGCCTATTCTTTTAGTTGACTGCCCCCCATTTCCTACTAAAAATGGGGGTCGAGTATATATCTGGCTTCAGGAGGGAGAAATAACTGAAGAGAAAAAAAAACTGCACAATTGATTCAGTTTATTTTGTCCCACAATATGCCAGTTCCTCAAACAAATCCAAAATAACATTCCCAAGGCAGCTTAATGCAAAGACATCTTATTTCCTCAACTATTAAGTTCACTAAAACTGTGTGTGTACAAGTCAGCACCATGTCACAGCAATGGAGTGCAGAAGAACCACACCGTGGGTATTACTTGAGATACCTGGAGTCCTAATTGTTTTAACTTAGAAAATACAGTCAACATTCATCTTTTTATAGAGGCTCTGATTGAAGGATAAATTCATTAAATTAGAGGGACGTCTGAAAACTCAGGATATTTAAGCTGCAGCTTTTTCTCCCTCCTCAAGCTGGAGACCTACAAAACTGCTCCACAAGATCCCCCTACAGAGGGTGCACCAGAAGCTTATACAAAAGGAAAAAATGGGAATGCACCAACACAAGAATAACAACTCAACCCAATGAAATCTTCAGATGTGGTAGGACCACCCTTGTGTACCACCACCCAGCTACCTCTTCCCCACCACCCTGCACCCTCCACCCATGCTAACACTGATCCTGAAGGCTGTAACATTAGTATCCCAATATTTAGTTATGTTGACAGACTTACTGTGTCAATGCAAATACTGAGTAAAAAAAAAGTGTAACTGCATCAATATGCAAATGAGTGTATGATTTTTTTTTAAATGTTATTGCTGAGGGAAGTAAAAAAATCAATCTGAAGCTTTATTGTGCGCCTCTTGGTGGCTGCTGCAGAGCTCCAGTGACGGAGGCTTGAAAGGAGAGAAAGTGATGAAGTCTTGTGAAGCACAGGGCGAGCCAGACCACACACCAGGATATGGTACCACAGCCACCAGTAGCCCTCATGCTCAAGTGACCGTACCTTGTACCAACACAGATACTGAGTGTTATCAGGCTATACATTTAGAGGCAAGGGCATCCAAACTTGCTCATGTTGTCACTCATTATACACATACTGCAGTTCCAGAATGGGGTCACTGGTCAGCAGTCAAGAGCAGGAATCCTGGATGATTTCTTTGCTCTCCTCCACCCCTTCCTTGGGTCAGGGACATTGAAGCTGACTGTAGCACCTCCAAAGTTACTCCAGCTAGCTCATTACTGAATTCATACATTTCTTGATCTACATGGTGCAGTACCACATCACACAATACATCTATCCACTGAGCCATGAGGCGACTTATGCAAAACCGAATTTAAATTTCAGTGTAAAATATTACTCACCTCCTTAAAGGGTAAACAAACTGGGAAAATTAGTTTTAAATCTTTGCATTTTCGTAAAACAAACAAACATCACGTCAGGGGCACCCCTTAAATAATTTACTTCTAAATTCAAAAACAATTCAGTTTGGCAGACTACCTGCCATTTTATTTATGAGCTGATTACTGTCACATACCTTTAGGTAGTCAAAGCAAAGTCTGAATTTATTCATTCAGTTCTACAGAAATTGCATTCAGTTTATGACTACCCCAACTCAATGGTTGAACGTAAAACACACACAAACACTCAAACACCCTGGATTTTAGAGGCCTACGTCAGAAATTCATACAATAACCTGCCTGACAAGTGCTGAATTTCATTTCCCATCCCGGCAACTCTTCTGGTCAAGTGGTGGACATGTTCAACGTAAAGATATTATTGGGGCAAATAACAATTCCTTTTGTATTTGACCATTTTCTGCTTCAAGTGTGAAACAATTGCAGAAAAGCTAGAAACAGGATATAATGACTTGATATTGGGACACATATTGTAAACCCATAACAAGTGCCAGCTGGTCACTCTTCATACAACTTGTCTGCTCACTCAGCTTATTCACTTACAATGGAACAAGCTACCACTTGGTGAGAATAAGCAGGTATCATTAATTCATCAACAACATAGCATTTTATTTTGAACGCACTGGATATAGTTTGACCCTTAGCGATAAAAGAGCCAAAGGTACATTATGCAATGCTGTCAGATGCACCCTGCAAAGTCACAAATTTCAAGTCAAAACAAAGTTACGATTGCAACAATGTAGAACCATGAATAGATGTTCCATTAAAACCTGGATTGTTGCAAGGTTGGTGAAAGGATGTCAGGATTGAAACTGGAATTAGAACTCCCCGACTGCTGGGGGTAAACCACACTCTCGCACACTACTGAGCCATGCAGACCCAAAAGCTGCTAGCTTTAACCTCTGATCCCTGTTAAAATTTGTTAATCTGAGCCAATTGGATCACCGCCATTGGATTCGGTGTCTCTGGGTTAGGAGGGGTGGAGTGGGAAAATAAAACCAGCCAGGATCTCTACTGCTGGTCACTATCCCGTTAACTGATGATGGGTTAAGGATATGACCGAGTTCAGTCGTCATGCCCGTCAGTTAAATAACTTGCATTTATATAGCGCCTTTAACATAATAAAACATCCCAAGATGCTTCACGGGAGCGTTATCAGACAAAATTTGACACCGAGCCGCATGACACTCACTGTCCAGACTCACACGGGAAGAATGATGACAGCAGAGGGATGTCAGCATTCATGGAATCGTACCGCGCATAAGTTATAGCCTTCAGAATGGAAGAAAACTGTTGGAGAAACTGGACACAGCATTTGATGTAAGAAAATACAGTGTCCAATTTTTCCCACAGTTTTGTTCCTTCCTCTGTGCAAGTCTGGCTTTTCCAATAAGTGAATAATGATTTCTTCTAACGGGTAGATAGAGCTCAAGAAGAATAAAGTTTTTGATCCACAGATGCACACTGGCTCAGATGAATTGGAAAGGTGAAAGTATTCCTTTACCTTCTCAGTAAGCCATCAGCACAGGACACTTCCTTTGCGTAGGATAGGTGGCACAATTGTAAAATATTCTTAGCATATGAAATCGTGACTACTGGAGAACAGAAAAGTTTGAAGAGCGAAACAAAATGCTGAACTCCCATTCAATAATCCAGCCTCAAGTGACATTTATTGGAAACTTATACCAATTTTGGCCACTATATGGAATGTGTCACAATAACACTCCACTTCCAGAGGGATTTTAAAATAGGCATTTTATTTATGGGTCAACTGATCTTAGCTGAATCCAGCAAAGACAAAAGCCCAGTTCATTCCTTCAAACCGACAGCCATTACTTTCATTTCTGATCAGTAAACTGATCGAGGCATCTTACTCCTCCATTATTTTGAATTTGTTTTTGTTTTAAAAAGACTTAGTGATTTCAGATAGGTCCAAGCCATTTCTCTGGTATTTATACAAAGGCCCAGTTATTAATAGAACTTAGGCTCAGATAAAGAGCAGTCAGTACTGTACAAACTCAGTTTTAGTTATGTATCTCCTTCAATTATATTCCTAGAGGTATACATTCCCAAACAAACTACTAAACCGGTATGCATTTCAGTAACTTAACTATGATTGCTCCAAATTGGTGTGAAATAATGAACATTCAGGTTACCATTTTAATAACTATCATAAGAATATTAAAAAATAGGAGCAGGAGTAGGCCATACAGCCCCTCGAGCCTGCTCCACCATTTAATACGATCATGGCTGATCTTCGATCATATTGAGCACAATTTTCTACAGGTGCTCTAATGGAGAATCCACTAATTTTGAGAATGAAGAGGCGAGGGAGGGGGAGACAGAGAGAGAGAGAGAGAGAAAGCGAGGGAGGGCAGAGAGAGAAAGAGAGAGGAAGCGAGGGAGGGGCAGAGAGAGA